>NC_034413.1:9609676-9932143 GCF_002078875.1 Numida meleagris | reverse complement strand
TTTTGGGCCTGTCCCCCCCCTTGTCACGGACGCAGACCCTTAGACAATACCGTGACACTGTTGTTAAGGGGGATTTGTGCTTTTCCTCCCCTGCAGTTTCCTTGTCTCCCTCAGGGGAACGGTAGTGACATCGAAGCCCGCTGTACAGATCCATTTGTCTTTCCCTGCAGAGTCCCAGAGAGTTCAGGCACCCCGGTCAAAACCCCTGACGTTGCAGTTTACTGTGAGCCAGCAGCCAGGAAAGAGCCAGACGTGGAGCTGGTTAAAACACGTTCTGCAAAATTATCTGGATTTGCCGGGCAAAGACAAGCGCGGGTTTTCCCCTCACAACTATCCACATACCTCTGCGGCCGATCTGTTGGGAGTTTCCTCTGCCTGTTTGCACAGACCTGACTGTGGGTCCGCGCTGCCCCGCTCTGCTTCCTGTCTGAGAACAAGCCGAGACAGTCAGCAGAAACAACCTCACGTCCTTGCGGATGAAAAGCATGGAACACAATTTGTCCCGCTAGGGAAATCAGTGCTTGAAGTGCATGAGTAATCCACTGACTTCATAGGAATAGCTCCGGATGGATTTTTTCAGCGTGCTCTCAGGGGCTGCAGCACATCACGGGTGAGTGCCAGGATGCTCGACCGGACTGCTGCTGACCCATGCATGCCCATGGGATTTGGGGTGTCCCATGGGCATGCCTGGCCCCTGCCGTGTACCCCAGCGTTCCATCACTGACAAGCAGTCTGTTCCTAGCATTAGCATCCCTGGGAACATGCTCAGAAACTATAGATGAGGTCATTCCCCAGAGTCTGCTCAGGTATTTGGGGCCTTTGACATAGAGAGGAGCTAAAATGTTACACGCAAGTAATGGTTTTTAAAGTGAAACTAGAGCTCTTTTTATAGTACATTTGGAGTTTGTTAATCTGGCACTGGTAAATGATTAACAATTTGTTTATCCTTATCATTAGAGATGGTGCTAACATACATTCTCCACTCTTACTTGCTTCAAAAGAGGCGTTGGGAGTAACAGCCACCTACGCAGAATCAGAATCGAAAGTTATTCATGAATTAATACTGTTTATTCACATTAACAAATCTGAGGCTGATTTCATCTCTATGCTGTCCTTTCAAGCGATCCATCAAACAAAATAAGCAGTGGCCCACCCCAAAGGCCCCAGGTTTGACTTCATGCTCTGAACTTCCAAGCTTCAGCCCAGGAGATGAGAACACACACGCCTCTGTAGGTTCATGCTTAGCATAAGACATCCAGTGCGGAAAGACTGAGGGTGTGAGCTTTGTCCTACATTTGGAGATAACAAAGAAGTGGAAGCCTGGCCTGTAATCCATCACAGGCCCAGAAGCCCCTTGCAGAGCTCACCATGCATGACCCAGCAGCTGGGCTGAGCTCTCCACCACTGCCCCCAGCACTCCCCTTGGAGGCAGCTTCTGGGCACAGCCGGCATCCCGACAGAGCATTGCTAACCCACTGTTCAACCGACAGAAACTTGCCTGAGCGTGGATGGTGCTGAGGTGATAAAGCTTGGTTTCTGGGTGCAGAAGGATGTGCTTTGCTCCACGTGCATCATCAGAATCACAGATTAGAGATGTCTTTTGAAAAATGTGCTCTGAGCGTGATTTTTTTCTTCCAAAAATAACTTGTATTTTGCTCATATTAAAAGAGCAGGATGTTCTTTCCTGTCCTACAGGGATAAGAAGGAAATGAGAACTATGTTTTTTTTTAATATGATATGAGCTACTATTCTTCTGGACTAGTGCTGTGAATCTTGATTTTTTTTTCCCCCAGCAATAGCATTTTATTCCCTATGGATCTCATTTTGCTTCATTCATGCCAATGTTCTCCCAGAGAAGCTCTCTTTGATTTCAGCGGGATCCCTCCATATTTACAACTCTCAGATTCCAAGGCAGCGTGGATTGAAGGGAGGCAACCAACTGATGGCAGCGAATGCTGAATGCCTGAAAGCCCCTTTCCAGTGAGACAAAGTCAGTGGAGAGACACGAGTGGGGGCAGAGAGCATCCCTTCCTGTCCTCTGTATTTGAAGGAAAGAGGCTGCGCTTTGGAGGAAATGTGAACGTAATGAACTGGACATTTGTGTCCCATTGTGCTGAGGTCTGACAGGAAACACTTGGGGTTCGATTCAGGAAAAAGTACAGAGTATTCCTTTATAATACTCTCATAACCCCAACTATCCTGTAGCATTTCACTGCCTGTCTGTCTTTAATGTATATATTCTCACAGCCCTCTGCAGAAGACCAAAAGGAAACCTGGCCACTGGGGAGTGGGGGAGGCATGGGAAGAAACTGTAGGGACATTTCCAGCCAACAGCCATCCTAAGTGACAGCATTAGCCAGCAGCTCTCTCCCTTTCCAACCAAAGGGACCCCAGAACAGCTGCCCTTGCTGCTAGCCACCGCAGTTTGCTGTGGGAAGAGGGACACTGCTCCAACTATAGGAGCTACAAACTGCCTTGAGTCTTATGAAAGCCCCCAAACTGCAAAGACCATGAAAGAAACCCCAAACACCATAAAATCTAGAAGAGGTGGAATGAGGGCATAATGCCCTTGATTGAAAAAGGAGGCACCCAGGAAATCTTGTTGCGTATATATATATATATTTAACTAGAGCTGAAGTAATTTGGCATGCACAGCCCCTGAGCTGCTTCCTAAGCACAGCTGCAGGAGGAATTATCTAGCTCTTAGCTGAAGCAACTCCTTAAAAAAGAAAAAAAAAAAAAAAAAGATGTAGGCCATTAAAGAGCTAATAAAAAATGTTGATGAATCTCCGAGCAGTGCTCTGATTATCTCTCTGTGGGGAACGAAGAACTCATTAACATGAGCTCCGTGCCACTCCTTCCTCCTTTCTCAGAGTTTGGCATAAAGCAAGGAAACAAATGTTTGTGGTTTGGCCAAGTTTCTAATGAGTAGCTCAGCGAGGTCGCTTGATTAGACACATGGCTTTTCAGAGGGCGAGAAGGCTGCGGCACCGTGTAAGTGGCAAAGCATGTCTGTGGGATCAGGCCCCCAGAAAGGAAGCGCTTCATCTGCTGTGTGTTGTTTGTTGGTTGCTTTTGGGGAGATTGTTTAGCTCAGTGCAGGAAATGTGCAGAGAGAGAGAGGGTTTTGTTGACACTGCAAACAGGGAGCAACAGCATGAAGCCCAGAAAGAGAAACAGAGCCTTAGTTCTTCCCAAAGACCCACTCTCCAAAAATGCAAAGCTACTGTAGCTTACTATGGGTTTGGTTTCGCTCATTAAGGTCTGACCTAGCAGATCCATCCTGTTGTTACCACCCTCCTATCTAACCATTGCCTTGCCTTGCAGCATGACGCTTCCCACAGCAGCACCCGGGGCTCGTGGCAGCAATCCCCTGCACTGCCTCACCCTGCCGCCACAGCACAGCCCTGCCCGATGGGATGGCCAAGCACTGCTCCAAGGAGGGAACAGTGCCTCCAAAACTAATGGGAAAAGGCTCTCCCATGCAGCAAAGTTTCTTCTTGGTCCTGCTTGTGAGCCAATTATGGACTGAATCATGAGGATTTGTCATCTCTATAAGCTTTTCAGGACTACAGTAATAGTGAAGCTCATCCACATGCCCAGGAGAAGAAAACTTGTCCTACAATAAACACATGAGGAGGCATCTTTACATGTCTGAAAGCATTTTGCCGGGATAAGCACCGGTGCCTCTGAAATTCAAATTCCCAGGTGTGTGATCAATGTCACGCACCTTAGCATTCAAACCAACCTCCCCAGACACCGGGTCTGTCCCCTGCTGCCACATCCTGTAATAAACTTCATCTCAAAAGCAGTGAGATTTTTTCCATTCCCAGTACCGTCACTGGAGAGGTTGAGCGTGACGGCTATGATGCTGCCAACTCTCCTCTGATTTCCAGCTGAAATGTGTCAGCAGCCGGTTCCTGTCCCACTGTCTCCATGCCAGCGCTGTCCCCTGGCTGTGTGAATGCTGAGAGCAGAGAGCAGGAGCCAAGGGAATTCCTGACTCAAGGACTTCCCTGTAGTATTGCCTTCACTTTCCAAACCACAGCTAAATGGTGGTATTTCTTGGCTTTTTCAGGTTGAAAGTTTATCAAAACATGACACAGCTGTATTTTTTTTTCCTAAAAGGAAGTAAAAAAGTGGGGGTAAACATGCAAGGAACAGCCCTGCTATTTCCATGAGTGCTACTCTGAATAAATATGAATGAGGAAGCCAACTGCTCCATCCTTCCCAGTGCACACCACATGCAGGTGTAGGTGTGCAAGCACACTCGCTCCTCCTGTACCCAAGGGAAGCTTTCATTTCCTACAAGCACCACATAGTTAGAGGTCCTGCATTAAATAAAGGGATGAGCTGGAACAGCATCTGTTATCACTGGCCAGCACCTACAGGCTCCCAGCGCACTGCTCCAGCCAGGTGGGGCTGTCTGAGCGTTGGCTATCAATTTGCAAAGTTAAAGCACCTCAGGCCGCATGGTGCGGTGCCTGCGGACGTTTTTCCTCCAAGGCCCTCTGCAGAGGGACCGGGATCTCAGGGATGTGGCACATCACTAACATCAGGAATGGCCCTGAGGAGCTGTCTGAATCATGCAATCATTAAGGTTGGAAAAGACCACTAAGACCACCTAGTCCGACCCCAACCCAACCCCCACTGTGCCCACTAACCATGTCCCTCAGTGCCACATCTCCACAGCTGAACACCTCCGGGGATGGTGACTCCCCCCCTCCCTGGGCATCCTGTGCCAGTGCCTCACCGCTCTTTTGGAGAAGAAACTTTTCCCAGTATCCAACCTGAGCCTCCCTGGCACAACTTGAGGCCGTTCCCTCTCGTGCTATCGCTCTGGAGTCAGCAGATCCCTGAGTTATGAGGTTTGCCCCCAAACGTCTCAAAGCTGAGCTGTGCAAGTAGCCTTACACCCGGTCTCAAACTTCTAAGCCTTTCAAGCACGTTTTAGGCAATTTTGAGGCTTAATTAAAAATTTCATCACAGACTTTCCTTTCTGCATGTAAAGACAGTGGTTCTGTGCATCCCAGCGGCCTCCCAGCACCGCTCGGATGCCGCCCAGCAAACCCCGAACCCGAGAAACCGCCAACTTCGTGTGGAAACCGGCACGGAGCTGAGAGCAGACGCGGAGCGCTGCGACCACGGGAGGCTCGGCGGCCGCACAAACCAGAGGACAGCGCTAGCCAAAAGCGGCCTCTGTGCATTTTCTGCACACACACACACACACACACCCCCTCACCCACCCCTGCCTCCTTTCCGCCTGGGAGCCTTCCCCTGTGCCTCCCCCGTGCCGCTCCCCCCACCGCGGGTCCGGCTCCGCTCCATCGGCAGTGAGGGCGGCGGGAGCAACAATGGAGGGCGGCGGGCGGGGCCTCGGCAGAGCCACCTCCTCCTTTTTTTTTTTTTTTTTTTCCCTTTTTTCTTCCTCCCTCTCTCTCTCCCCCTCCTCCTCCTCCTCGCGGCCCCTCAAACTCAGCCGAGCGGCGCTGGGGGCAGGGCACCCCCTCGGGCAGATAGCAACGGAGGGGAGGAGCCCAGGTGTCCCTTCCTGCCACATCGTTCCGCCCCCTCCTGCCCCCGGCCCTCCGCTCCGCCCCTCCCCGCCCGCCGCGGTGCTGGGCTCCCGCGCCCGCCGCCGCCGGAGGGATGGAGTGAGGCGCGGGGCTCCGAGGTAACGCCGCGCGGCTCCGCCGCTCCTCGGGGTGGGGAGGGGAAAGCGGGAGCCGACCCGCCGGGGCGGGGGCTCGGTAAAATGTCTCCTGGCTCCGCGGAGAGTGGGGGGGAGGCGGTGCGGGGCTGCCCCAAGATGTCCGCTCCCCCCGCTGCTTCGCGGGGGTGAAGTTTGCGGCCGCGCGGCCCGGCGTGCTGAGCGTGGAAGTGTGCGTGCAGGCGTGTGTGTGTGTGCGCGCATCCCGGTTGCGGGCGCACAAAAGCTGCGGGGCTGCGCTGCACGCCCCGGAGGCACCGCGCGGCCCGGCTCTGTCCCCGTTAGCCCGGAGCCGCCCGGCGCGGTCGCTGCGGGGTTGCGCCGTTTCCCGTCCGCGCTGCCCGAAGCGCCGCGCCGGGAGCGCGGGGTCGCTCCGTCCCTCCCCGGGTGCGGCGCCCCGCGGGCGGGGGGGGCTCTGCGGGGCCGCGCTGCCGCCCGCGGGCTCTCCGGGTGCTGCAATGCTGTCTTTTTGCTTCAGCGCCGATCTGAAATAGCGCGCCTCTGTGCAGCAATCGCTAATGCAGCGCGATGTTGGGAGGGATTGTAACGGTAGAGCGGCTTGGGGCTATCACGAGACGCGGGAGCCCGTGCGAGGCTCGGAAAACGACTTAAAATTTAGATCGTCCACGAGGGCTGGGCTTTAAGAACGTTCCGACGCGTTCAGCTCCACCTTTGCCGTTCACCAGGGATCCGTTCCCAAGCTCACGCGTTCTTGGCGCGGCGCTGCTCACCGGCAGCACCCTTACAGCTG
The DNA here is from genome assembly GCF_002078875.1 of Numida meleagris. NCBI lineage: Eukaryota > Metazoa > Chordata > Aves > Galliformes > Numididae > Numida > Numida meleagris. The sequence goes on along the minus strand of NC_034413.1, from coordinate 9,925,682 downwards.
TGGCCAACATCTGGCCCTGCGCTTCTCCGCGCCCTGCTCCTGGAGCCACGCAGCTTTGGGAACCGCTCCGTGTCCTGCGTTTGTTGTGCGTTGCTGTATGTTTGTATACGTTAGGAGAAAATTCGGTTTTTATGCCTTTACCTTCAGTGAGGGGGGTTGCGAGGGGCCTTGGGGAGTTTGCTCACAATTCTTGAGTTTGCAGGCTGTTTTCTTCGCTTATATAAAAATTCAGAGAGAGTTTAATAAGTGAGTCTATAAATCGGTGCTCATCTCAATCCAGCAGATTGACAGCACCTGCGTTACCAACCGGTGTGACTGCAGTGTGGCCCTGCTCAGCATCTGTATGTTACAGGTGGGTTGAGCCCCAGTCTGCTTGTTTGAGTCCACCAGCACCACCGGAGCGTACTGAGGGTGGTGATGCGGTCGTAAGCAGAGGGAAGAGTGTAGGGGTTGTTCTTCAGCTGGGTGGTGCTCATCAGTAGGAGAGCTGTTTTAAAATTAATAGGTAAAATAAATAGCAAAAAATGATTGCCAGAAGGTTATAAAAGACTCCACGTTTGGATTTGCTGGATGACTGTCGGGCAGGATAAGCTGTTGCTGCAATCGGCTTTGGTACCAGAGGAGTGAAGTTGATAAATGTGACCCCATACTCCAGGCTTTGCTGTGGCTGGGGAGATTTTGGGTTGTGCGGGTGCCTCCTGCACTGGGCTTGATATATGGGGCGGGCGCAGGGTCTGGGAGCCGCCCTATTCTGCTGTAGGTTTGGCGGGTGCTCTTTGAGTAAGGGGTGCATGAGCTCCTGAGCTCTGTGCATGCTCATTACTGGCAGGATACCAGTTTTAGCTTTACATGTCTTTGCATTCTCAGGTTTACAGGATTTCGTATTATTTTTTAGAATAAGAAATTGCTGATATTTAGTTTTCACTGGGGGAATACGAAACCTGAAGCGGGGAGGGACTGAGGGTTCTCAGTGTTAGGATCAGTGTGTGCAGTGATGGCTGAGCAGCTCTTCATTCCTGGCCAATAGATGGAGTGCTGCTGTGCTCCAGGACCTCTGGGGGTGCAGTGATGCCTTGGCTAAATCACTCTTTATCCTCCACTCTTGCCTGAGGATCAACGCAGCTGGTCTTTTATTTAAGGAAACAATGATTTTGGGGGTGATGCTTCTGCAGTGCTTCTGGAGTGGCTGGGATCCAGTGGGGACGGGCAAGTGGTGTGAGCTCACTGATGGGGCGGGATGGAGTGGGCTGGATCCTGACACTGCTGGGCTCGTCCCCACCGCGCGTGGTGCTGGAGGTGAGCGTGGGGTCACCTTGTTACAATTCTTGCTGTGAGACGGCAGCGAGCGTCCTTCCCAGCCTGCTTCACAGAGATTGCATTGGAATTAGAATGCTTAAAAAAAATTAGCATAGGAAATAACCTGTGTGACCTTGAGCTGATGCACAAAGTTGCCTTTGCTAGCTTAAACAGGAGAAAAAACTGTTTCTTTAAGAAATATCCTGTAACTGTAGTGGCCATAGCAACGTCAGGCTGTTATTCCTCTTGTAAGTCAATTTTGCAATCTCTTAGTGCCGTCGTTTCAAAAATGGAGTAGGTCATTGTTTTGGTATTGACTCAGTAGAATGCAATCTATATTATTTGGTAGCATTGCTTCCTGTCACATCACGGGCTTCTCTGCAAGCTCTGCTCTGAAATGCTGCTCGCCATATTGGGAGAAGAAGTGGTGGTGTGGCTTCAGTGGTGGTTCTCGGTGGGCAATGTCTTTCATATAGCATTTTTTGGTATATGCAGATGAATTAAAAGCGACTTGACTCTTAGGGAACAAGCATTAACATATCCATGGTGTGTTCACGTTAAACTTTGTGGCAAGCAGATCTATTTCCTATATTAACTTTGGGGCTATTGGCATGTGGGGAAGCACTTCTGTGCAAGATAACAGAAATCATTGTACATCACAAATGAGAATTCGAGATCTTTCTTTTAAAGTTGTCCTGGCATGAATGTGGTTTTATGGTGGATAGTTCTTGGTCTGGATTAGTAGTTAAGACAAACCAATTTTGAATTGCATTAATAAATACGATCAAGTACAAAAGTGTCTTCAGTTGTAGCTTTCTTTTAATCCAGACTACAGCAGGGAGGTTTGTCACTTCAAAATAATCAGTAAACTGGAAAATATTTTGTACTAAGAAGTTGAGATTTCCATGGGATTCTTTAAAAAGCTTCTGAAAGAAGCCCCCTTAATTTGAGGGTGATGGTGTTTTCCTTTGCTTTTTACCCTGCATCTTCACGGTTCAGTCTCTGTGATGCAGGTAACTGCTTTGTCAAGACTGGGAACATATAAGATTCCTTATTATGTTTAATGTCATTCAAATGGTAGTAATGTAAACTCTGCTTTACAGAGATGCAATCAGCTGGTGCAAAGTGCTAATTAACGCACCATTATAATAGCCTCATTCCCTGTTCCAGTCTTCACCTGTTCCAATTTTTGCTGGGAAGAAACTCTTTTCTTGCCTTGTATTGTATGTTAAATTCCTAGGGACTTGAGAGCAGCAGGGAGCTTCTGGATGAGCTAGCAGACTGAGGGCAAGGTCAGTAAATGGGCAAGCAGCTCCATAGCTCTTTGCCTTGTGTTCGCTTGACCTGCAGCAGTGAGCAACTGGTGGAATGCCCTTCCCCTCATGCAGTGAGCATGCACTGAAGGTACTTCTCCAGCTGAGGGACTGCAGTTAAGCTGCTGTCAGGCTGCAGCTTGCTGCTTCTTTTTCTGTCACTGTGCTGCCTCGCATGAATGGTGGTTGTGGTGGCTGGAGCTTCATCTGGGAGCTGGACTGTGTTGGCCAAAGCAAGAGGATTCTGTTGAATTACTATGAAAACTTGTGTTTGTAATCTTAATCCACACACACTTGGACAATGACTTGTCTTAAGACTTTTTTTATTGTTGCATGTATTTAATTGCATTATCACAGAATCATAGGATGGTTTAGGTTAGAAGGGACCTCTGGAGGTCATCTGCTCAAGCATGGCCACTGGGAGCAGGTCGCCTTGGGGAGCAATACATTATTATTATTATTATTGTAGAAAATAGGCATTGTTATGCATGTCACCTGTAGCTATTGCACTGAGCGTGACATTCTTCAAAGGTCCATCAGATCTGCATCTTCTTGTGTTTGCAGCTGTGTGATTGGTTTTGGCTGCAAGGTGCATGACACCGGCAAAGCCTTCCTGTGCTGGATGGTAAATAAAGGGCAAAACAGAAAGCCCTGATTATTGGATAAAACTCACTTTACTTGCGCTAATGCATTAAAAACAATAAAGGCAAAATAGAACTCGAAATATTTATATTTTCCCCTCCAAATGTAAACTCGCTTTGGGTGAAGAAAGGTGGTTTTTCTTTTTGTCAGTTCTAGAAGTCTTGACCTAACGCTGTGGAAACCATTTGGTGCTGAGGTTGGCTGTGTGACTCAAATAAATAAATTTTAGATCAATGGAAATTACAAGTTGGCTCCTGTGAAGTTGTATATGCTGGGAGCTTTCACCTCCTCCAGTTCTTTTCCTACCACTGGGATTGGTCTCAGCTCCCTGTCCCAGCTCTTCCCCCATTCCCCAGCAGACCCCAAGCAAAGGACAACGATGGGAGGGATAGTCCAAGTCTTTGGGTGAAGTCCACTGGCCAGCCTCCTGCTCTGCTCTCTTCCAAACACGGGCTGGGTGAGGACAGCCTGCAGGCTGCCTTTGAGGCCACACGTTGGTGCCTCAGCCTTTCAGAAAGTGCCTGGTTCAGGTGCACGGCTCGGGAACTACCAGCAACATCTCACCCACATTTTAGCCTTCGTAAATTTATAAACAAAAAGCTCTACACTTAAAGATTCATTAAGGTCACAGAGTCAAGTATTTGAAAGCTAGGTAGTGCTTTCCAAAGAAAATATCCTGGATTTAAATGTGAAAATTTAACTATAGCATTGGAAAGCATACTCATGAGCCTTCATGTCAAGAAGAGTAGGAGTGTTTTGGCTCAGATGCTGCACATCTAGCAGATACTTAGCAGAGGCAACCTTCAGCCTAAAAGATGAAAATATGGAAAAATAAGCCAAAATATGACACTGAAAATAGACTTTAGAGGTGGAAAGAGTGGACGATACCACATGGTGCATCCAGCTCTGTGTAGAACTGAGCGGTGATGCCCCATTGGTGATATGGCGAGAACCTGTGGCTTTTCCAACACAAATACACAGCCATTTCCATGAGAGATTATGAATTGCATGATCATTTCTCCAGGATCCTGGACAATGCTAAAACAGGAGTGAAACATGATTTAAGCCAGTTCCTTGTTCTGGTGTACCTGCAATACACTAACCATTGCTACATGCAGGACAACCTGCTATATTTGCTGTGCATCCTAAAACTCCCAAACCAAAGTAGCTAATTGCTAGAACATTCAAATTTCATCTTGAGATTTCATGACATAGCACTCTGAGGAGGGAAAGTTTATGTATTCTCTTTTTTTTTCTTTTTCAGATGTGTTTATTTGCAATTTTTATGGTGTTTGTGAAATTTAGCATGCAAGAAGCTGGTTTGTATATCAGATTAACAGCTGTCACTCCTTTGTTAACTGAATACAACATTAGCCCTTGTGCTATAGGATTACTGCCATAACAAATGAATAACTAGTCAAGTATTTCTCTTATCATGATCAAATTGTGGCAGTGCCCACAGGCCCATCATCATGTTTCAGATCTTGGTTGCATGTGAAGTATTGTGCTAAATATTCATTTGAGAAGTCTTAAGTCTTTGTAACGTTCACGGTTAACCTGTGGAGTTTTGGCTTTGAATGGCAGCTTGCTTTAAATGCATGCTTGTCTAAAGGTATATGCAAAGGCAAAACTCTTCTTGAGATTCAAAACAATTTTTTTTTTTCTGGCCCAAGTGTTGGGCAAGAAGGCAGAAAGCTGAGATGTTCCTGGTCTTCAACTCATTCACTAAATGGAAGTTGTCTCCTAGGGCAAACTGTATTTTCATTACAAGGGTTTCATAACTCACGTATTCCTAAAATTCTCAGAGTTACAAAAGGATCTGCATATACATGATTGTTTTTTGTTTTTTTCCTGTTCCCATGAATGGACGTAATACTGAATACAAATTAGATTTCTTGTTGGCGTGCTGATTGTTGTAGATTTAATATTCAGAGCTGCGTAGCTGGCTTGGTGTTCAGGGACACGTGCGTGCTCTTTGTTAAGTGGCTGAGGACTGCAGGGACACAGCTGCGGCACCTGGCAGACCCCGCTTGCTGTGTGTGCCTGGCTTGGAATGGAGCACTCCACCTTCTAAGATGAAGTGTCTGAAGTGGATCTTTCAATAAAATTTTCATAAATATTTTCATTGCAAAGGCTTAATCCTGAGGGGCTGAGGAAGAGAAAGGAAGTTGTGAGACATGTTTCAATGGTAGGTAGTACAATGATTGCTAAAGCAAAGTAAGCCCGCAACCAGCACAGCCCACTTTATAGGGTTGGCTTGTTCATTATTGAACTAATTAAATCATGAATCTAGTATCGAGCAAAAAATAAAATCTTTAATTAAAAAGGAAAACAACAATCCAATGCAAAGAAAGCCTACAGTCCCAGTGGTCTGGCTGTTGGGTTTTCCCCCTCCTTTTCTTCTCCCTTTCAAACTTTGTTTAAATAATCTTGCAGTGTGCTAGGAGATTGAATACATCTGTACAATGCTCGAATGAGTGAGCTCTGTGCTCAAAACCAGGTTAGTTTATAAAAAAAATTTATACGTCTTGAAATGAATCCAGGGAGCTTCCAAGTTAAAACGTGAACTCTAGACAATGGACTTTAACTGTATAAAACATTTAAGCTGTAAAACACCAGAGGTGCCTGGAGAAGTCGCCCTTAGGCAGCAGAGGGGCAATGGGTTCTCTGTGTCAGATGTTTCCGTGTGAGCCAAGGACTTAGGGGAAATTTGCAATGCTGCTTCCTCTTCAGGTGCTGGCATGTGTGCATGCTGTCCTCCCGATGTGCATTTGTTCAACTTAGCTGTTTTTAAGCAACAGTGTTTGTAACTTTACATGCCCTAAGGCAACTCTTCCGTAAGGCTAAATGGCTAAGGCTGTTCAGTTCTTCTCAACCATGCATAAGCCTGAGAATCTCCGAGTGCCTGGATCAAGATGCCATCTCCACCTCCAGCATCCACGTGGAGTGTGCGGTGTGCTGTGATGTTGTCTGCCAGAACCGTGTCCTCCAGCAAGGGCAGTCAGCCTCTCAGTCCTACGCCTTGTGAAATCTTTGAGCTGCAAAAGATGCCAAATCTTCCCTCAGTTGGCAGGCGCGCGCGATGTGACCGGAGCCAAGGGAAGGGAGCGCTCAGAGAACTCGGTGCTTGGGGGCAGAGGTGGGAGCTGCTCCAGCCCTGTAGCACAGCTCACCCAGACCCAGGTCTTCTCCCACAGCTGGAAATGAGACTGCCCCCACATACCTGCAATGCGCGTGTGGGTGAAAACCTTTCCAGAGGGAAGGGCTCGTGTGGGTGCCCAGAAGACAGAGCAAAGCATAGCAGTCTGGTTGTCTCCAGATTTGGATTTGGAGATCCTATCACTCTGATGGAAAAAATTCACCGTGTTTCCTTGTTGAAATAGTCTTCTTTAGTGTTTAAAAAAATAATAATTCAGATATATTGCTTCCTTTCATACTAAGGTTGGATAATACTCTGCATAAGGCTCTCTACTGTCTGTGAAATTATGACTAAAATGAATTAGCTCCAGTTGGAAGTAAGAATAACAGACTCATATGTAACTTGGGTTAGTTTTTAACAAGAAAAAATAGCTTGAGGTACGCCATGAAACGGGAGAGCCTGGCTGCTATCAAACATGCTGCATTGTATAGTAACAGGTATTGTAGGCAGTAAATTTATCTCTGTATGAGAAACCTGATGTTGCTGCCGTTCCCAGGGGGTGAGTTGAGTTGGGTTGTTAGCGAGGCTCAGCTAGCAGAGCTGTGCTTACAGCGTGCACACCGACGGGATGGTTCTGCACAGAAGGGTGACCTTTGCTGTATTTTGGTTTCAGATTTCACAGGGACCCATTTCAAAGTTTTTAGCTTCAATCCACGCCCTACTGGTGGTGAGCTATAAAACTCCCTTTGAAGGAAGTTTCTTTAAAAAAAAAAAAAAGGCAACAGAAAAAGCTGCCCTTTATTACCTTAATAAAGTTAGATAAAGGTCATTTGTTTACTCCATGTGTAATAATACGCTGCTGCCGCTGTTATTAGTCAATACAACTGATGGTTCAAAGATGAAATGAAAGCTGCAGAGTTACCAGCTATAGTGTGTAAACGTGTAATGCGAGCAATTCGTTTTTATGACTCTTCAGTTTATTAGTTAACTTGAAGAATGCGTACTGGCATATACTTATGCTGGGGAGACTGTTGTGGGTGACACGGTGTAAATGTAATGTCCTCCCTCCAAGGTTATTTCACCTTCTTCCTAAACTTTTCTTGGTTATGCTCTTTGTCTCTCCAAAAACAATTTAAGGAAATAAGTAAAGCTGTGTAAATGTTTGTAGGCAACTCAGAATGAAAGAAGCTGTGGCTCCAGGCTTTAGGGTACGAGGTGGCAGCTGCAGTACTCCCGGAATCTGTAGGGAAAAGGTCTTGTTTAAGGGATGTTCTTTGGGTTGAAGGCAGCATTTTGGAGAAACTACATAGACTTCAAAATCATCTTAATTAAAACCTCCTTGTCCATTGTTTGTTTTGGCAGTTCTTAAGAGGCTCAAAAATGTGTCAGAACCTTCCAAGTTTTGAAAAGCCATTCCTGTTATCTGATAGTTCAGAGAGTTTCCTGTCCTAGATGCTGAATTTGAAGAATGGAGGTGTCGTGTAGGGGAGGAAAAGAAGAAAAACGGGGATAACCAAAGCGGGACTTGCCAGTGTAACTGGTTCACAGACTGTGGAGGAGTGAAAAAGCTGACAAAGGTGTAGGAATAAGTGTTGAAGCATGTCTACTTGTTTTATTATCCTTAGACTATATCATGCAGTTGTGTCTATTAGGCACGTATCAGTGCTCACCTAACTCTTAATAGCTGCAAGGAGGGGGGTGTGCGGAGTATGTGTGTGCAGGCAGATGGAAGGTGTCCCTGCAAGTTCAGGTATTTCCCATTTTGCATTAAGTCCTTGAAGTCAGCTTGCTATTGGAGTTAAAGGGAATGACTGATTGCCCTCATCTGCAGGTGTTAGTGCAGAGGAGGATCCTGGGCAGCACAGGGGCTCGGGGATGGGGTGCTTTCTGTTACAACCTTGTCTTCAGTCTGCAGCCTTTCACAAAACACCACAGCTAATTCTTCTGCTGAAAAATAAAAAGGTTTCCCTGTTGAGCAGTGTGTAACATTGCTCATTTTACTTTTTGGCACCATTTCATCCTTATAGACAAGAAGCTGAGGCTAAATATTGCTACAGTAAAATTTCATTGCATAGGGTAGACCAAGGCATCTTGATCTCTTATGTTAACAATCTGTAATTTGTAGACTGAAGTGCCTTTTGAGGAGAAAGGATGGGGTTGGGCTTGGTTCTGGTAATGAACTTGTGGTTGTATGACAGCTTTATACCTGAAGAAGTAACTGTTGCATTGAGGAGAACTGCAAATAGGCAGGTTTAGCCCTGCTCAGCTGCCTCTCAAAACATCCCGCAATCAAAACTCGTGGTCTCTTTATATGCTTTTGAAAACAACATTGGCTGTCTTCTCCTTCCGTCCAGGTTTTCAGCAGTTAAATGATGTGTAAGAACGCCTAGTGTTAGTAGTAACAAATTTGGCACCAAAATTGTTTTAACAAATTTAATGCTGACTTTCCAAAGGGAGAAAGCTGTTTGCTGTGAAGTTGACTGAAATTGTTCCAGTTCATCTCTGCAGGCGGTGAATGATACGCGTTCACAGTGTGCAGAGCCGTCCTGTAGATAGCTCCATGTCCTTCAGTGGGGTGTCCTCGCGTTTTCCTGTGCCTTTTTGTCTTATTTTCTGTTCCCTCTCCTAACCGCAACGTAGTGTTATCTGCAGAAGTTTGTGCTTTTTTTGGTTGGTGTGATGCGCAGGCTTCAGTGCGGACACTTAAGGAGTCTTATCAAAGTAATACTGGCTCAGTCAGAGTAAAGATGCTTTAGCTAAATAGACTGTGGCTGTGTTTAAAAATAACAGCCCTGGCTGTGTCAGCGTGCTGGCCGACCTGGTTTCGATGCGGGGTGAATCAAAAGAGAGAGGCTGAAGTTTCCTGAATTTTCGCTGTGATTCACCCAAAGGCTCAGTGTTACACTGGGCACTATTTAAATGCACAGATCCTGAGCGTAGTGCCTCTGCCTCTCACTTACATCAGAGCTGCAGTGCCTGCGTGCCTGGGTTCAGGCACTGTCCTCTGCGTTTGGGTTCTCGGCCCTTTCTGCAGAGAGAAAGCAATGTGGGCGCCCCACTATACCACGGTCACTGCATCTCTTGTAAGCTCATGCAAGAAAATACCATATTTTTTGAAAGTACGGTGTGTATCTGATGTTTATTTCTTTTTCGTTTTTTTGTGATTCTTGTTCTGTGGGGTTTTCTTTTCTTTTTCTTCCTTGGCAAGGAAGACAGCATTACATTCCCGTACCAAGAGGAAGGGTATTAAGCTAACTCATAAAAAGATTTATTATCAAATGTAGTTTTTCATTTTGTCCACTGGAATATTTTTTTAAAAACCATAACCTGATTACTGGCTTCATTCATGCAGTCTTTGTATTAAGTTTGGATGCTGTCTTTGTTAAGTTATGGCTCCTTAGGGTTTTCTGCTACAGAGGTTTCTTCAGTCAGGGGAAATGAGGGTATAATAAAGAGGATCCAAGGACCGGACGTAATGATTCTATATAATTGAAATAAACAATGCCAGATTTGGCTGATGCTAGTTTTTCAATCTTTTTTTTTAATTGGCAGTTGCTCATTTTGCTTTTAGCAGAGTTTTAAAACTGAAGGAGCTTGAGTGTCTGAAGTAACTGAAAGACCAAGAGCAGGCAATTTGGGCAATACGCACCATCCCTGTATCCTGTCTGTATGCATTTACCCTGAATTCTGCTTAGTCAGGAAGCCTCTTTGATTCAAATGCCAATGGAGCAGTAAATTCAGCAGGAGGCACCCAGAGTTGTGGAAGGGCTGTGACTGCAGCCAGTGCGTTCGACCTGGGTGCACTGCATCACTCCAGCACGGCCTGGCGACGAGCGGTGCTGCTCCCAACAGCATGTACACAGTGCTGCTAATGCTGGCCTTCACCTTGTGTCTCTGTTGTAAATCGATATTAATTGTAATTGGGTTAAATGGGAGTAGAATCGTCACAGCATACTTTCGGGAAGAAATTTAAGTATTGGCATTGACACAACCTAATAAATAATTACAGTAAAGCTGCTGAAGTCAAAGCTGTAGGTATCTTTAATGCCCTCTTTAATCAGTTTCTTTTAAAATGTTTTGATGTTATTTCCTCCCCCATTTTTATTCTCTGTAACTATTGTGTCTTTGCATGTTGCAATCAGGTACAACTTCCTTAGTCATATTCAGCACAGAAATGTTTCTTTTTGCCTTCTATTTCTGCACACACACTTCCAAATGCCTTATTAATTTCTTGATCCCTAGAGATCCAGAACAACCTTTCCTAATGCTTTTCTTAGGATCATAGAATCATCAAGGTTTGAAAAGACCTCTAACATCCCCAAGTCCAACCCCATCCCCACCATGCCCCCTGACCACGTCCCTCAGTGCCACATCTCCACATTTCTTGAACACCTCTGGGGACAGTGGACTCCCTCCTCCCTGGGCAGCCTGTGCCACTGCCTCACTGCTATTTTGGAGAAGAAATTGTTCCTAATATCCAACCTTTTCCTCATACTGCGGTCCAGCTACATAACTGAACTCCTTTTCTAACTTTATTTCCTTTCTGCCCATGTTAGAAGCAGCTCTCTGTTAAAGCAAAAGCCATTACAGTAGGCCATAGTACAGTGCTTTGGAAGATGAAAACTGGACTTGGCAAATACAATGAATGCAGCATTTTTAGCAGTTCCTCTTTTCTTTCCCCTTGTACCATACGTATGTACAACACAAAGAGATTCTTGATGAAAAAAGAAGCTGACAGAAAGGTTTAAACTGCATATTGCTCCACAGATAGACTTCTGGAAATATTTCTGTGGGCTGTAGCAATGGATGTTATGTAAGAGAAGAAAAGTTTGCCCTGAAGTGCCTAAATTATTAAAGCATTTGTAAAAGTGGGGCCTGTCTGTCTGTAGTAGTTATTGGAACATCCACGTCAGTCCTGCAGGTGGGTGAGTATGTGTGCATGTTAAATCCTGGTTACCTGCAGGCAGCTGTGGGCTGAGGGGTACTGTGCTGTGTAACTCAGTGAAAGAGTGAATGTTACTGCTGACATCCTCAGTTACATTGCAGCTCAGTTTCCTGAGCAGTCTGTGTTCAGCACATGAGGTTCTGCTATCTTGTTTGTTGTTTGGTTTGGTTTGGCTTTTTTTTTTTTTCAGCAAAGTAATGCAGACTTACTGAAATGTGCAGTTGTGCAGCTTGCTAATTAATCTGAGTTCTGTCTTTGGCGTGTTTGACGTGAGAGTTACAGGATTCTGTTGTAGCACCTCATGATGCTTGTGGGGTTTGCACTGGGTGCAGATCTGCAGCTTTGTCTGGAGCTGTGGCACCTCCCCTGGCTCTGTCCCTAAGGCAGAGGAAGGCAGGAGCTATTCAGCGTCCTCCTTAGTCACATCCCTGGTTTGAGCTGCTTTCTGGAGAACTCTGTTGATGGTGGAAGCCATACAACAAGGCAAGCTCAAGCCAGGCTTAGCTGTCTAATTGGGGTGTCCCATTAGGGCAGCGTGAGTGACCCCTTCGTGTTGCTGTGCCTGCACGTGCCTCAGCAGGGTCCGAACCCTGGGTCCTCCCAGCTCTGTACAGATGGCATGTGACAGTTTAGTTCTCAGCTTGTTATTTAGATTGCTCTAATATTTAATTAATCCATCTGCGTATTGGCTTAACCTATGGAAAGACTTGGGCTGTGAGATTTTTTTTAATTAACTTCTTAATATAAGCTGTGCAAATGCTGCAGCGTTATCCTTTGCTATTTAGCATGTTTGAAGCCCTTGGTGATGTGACAGCTGCTGGCTGTGGACAGTCCATAGTGTGAAACTGTTGGTATCCAGTAAATGAAAGGGATTTTGCTGCTGACTTCAGTGTGGCCAGGATCCACCTGGAGGTGTTGGGTTCCCAAACAGTGCAGTTTGATTGTGTTCCCTCTTAGGAAAATAAACAAACACACACATCTTCATGTGTTTCTCCTAGCCCCCATACATAGGTCGACTTCAGAACTGCGTACAAATATTCGGTTAGGTTTTTCTTTTATGTTTGAAGCAGCTTTGTTTGCACGGCTTCTGTTACCAGCAGTGATTAAGTTCCCATACCTGGGTGGGCTCTTCTTTTCGAATAAGGAGGTAAAACTGAAGTTTGCTGGAAGTAATCTTCAGTGCTGCCCACCTGCATACCTACCCCCGCCCTCCCGGAAGAGCTCAGAGGCAAATGCAGCGGTGTCTTGGTGTTTCCGAATTGCCTGGTTCAGAGAGTTTTCAGACTGAAGCTCCATTCATGTCTTCTTTCATTGTGCTTCCTTGGTGAAAATCCAACTTACTCCCACTTTGTTTTTATTTTTCAACTTGTTTCATCGTTTCATGTGACTTTTTAAATGCACTTCTTGGAAGAAATGGTCTAGGTTATTCAAATACTTGAGCTTTGATGAGGAATGTAGGTGCTCATAAATGGCAGTGTCTTCTGAAAGAGTTACATAGTTGTATTTTTCAAACATTCCACCAAGAGGTAATATGGGGACAGGGACTATTTTCTTTTCAGTTGTTAATTTAAGCGATGCCACTGGTGGTTACTTAACCTTACTTCAAGTGCTGTAATTTCTATGATAAATACATCGCCAACCCAATAACCTCAATAATTATGAACCACTTTGGGGTTTTTACTAATTTAATTTTGTATGAACGTGAATGTAGAGTGAGAATAAAATGATTACATAGGGAGATTTTTCTTCAGCATTGGATTCAGTGTTCATATGAATATGAACTTTTCTGATCCAGCTCAGCAGTGCACTCGTAAGTGTGCTGTTCTTAAATACTTCAAAACCAAAAGATCAAATATGGTGCAAATCTTCCAGTTTTGCATGTGGGATGATACAGTCAGGCTTCCTGTGCTGTTTCTTTCCTGTTTTGAGAAGAGAATGAGTCTGAATAAAACTTTTGTGAGCAAAGTTAGTAGTATTTTATAAATCAGTACACGTGGAAGATCCAAGTTCTTCTGTAGAACTTACTGATTTTCAACTTAGATCTTATTTACTGTTCCTATTAACTTTGATTGTGTTCTTATCAGCATAAAAAGTTGTTTAGTTCTCTACACAATGCTGGAACACACCAATTTTTGTCATATAATTTGAGTTAGCTTGCCAAGAGCTCTATTGAGAGATTTTAAATATGTCATTATTGATCTAAAACTTAGGTATGCATGAGATAAATTTCTGTTTAACTCAAAATGCTACAAATACTTGATTGAAGCCTCTTTGTTTCTCCTCTTATGTGAGTAGAGTTATAGTAACCATTTATGTACTTCTGAAAATAAGCTCATGAGCTGGGGCCATTCTAGGGAAGTAGTGAAGAAGCTCAGTCCAAGTTTAGTTCTTGCCTGAAAGGTTTCTCTTTTCACAGCTGATGCAGGAATGGGCTGCTACAAAGCGGTGTTTCCTAAGCAGCATGTTCAGTTTTTCTTAGATAAGGGTACACCTGAATTGTTTCTGTGATGGAATTGTTAAAAGGTGAGGGCATTTTAACGTTCTAGTTCTAGAAAACTTTGTGTAAGAAGAGAGTTGGAGAAAACATAGAAGACAAGTTAAATGATTACATATAGAGAATTTTCCCTTAAACATCGGGTTCAGGATGTAGGCCACATCTGTAATTGTGTTTTTAGAAATGAGTCCATATTAAATGGACTCTTTGCCAACAGCATCTGGTTGCACTTTATGTACGTGTTTTCTTTCATAAAGAAAGCAAACCATATGACATAACCCCCGTCAGATAAAAATGATTGTTTATAATACTTTGCTTATTTATATAGCACCACAAGATGAAATATGTCTTCATCATAAAAACTTCACAACACACTACAGAGGTGGTAGATGACATCTGCATTCCCAGATGGATGGTTTGTTGTAATGTGGATAACGAGCTCTGCTTAAAGGAATTTAAAGTTAGGAGCTGAATTGGTAATTGAATGTGAGCCTTGTAATTTCAGATGCCTTCATAGGTCATGTCCCATGCTCTGTGGTGGCACTGCAGTATTGATGGTGCCCCTCTGAAACATTGCATGGATTCAAAAACCACAAGTCTATGCAACAGCAAAACCTTGAAGACTCTGTGCCTTTGAGGATAAGTAGCAACCCTCAATGCTGCTTGCTGCTAAGAGCTAAGTTTGGAAGCAGTGATCTGCTTTTAATAAAACAGACTGCTCAGCAATTGTTGGCATGAGTTGCTCAGACTAATTTCAACAGGTTGATCTTAACGATTATCAGAAAGTGGCTTCTTCACATGGGAAAAGCACCATCTCTGTGGGGCTTGTGAAGAGCTGCAGCCTGGACCAACCATTTAGGTTTGGTTTAGGGAGCAGCAGAAAGAAAAGAACTGGAAATTCAGTAACAAAAATGGCAATGAGCTGCAAGCACCCTGAAGCAGGGTGATGTGTGGTGGGACATCACTCACTGTGATACTCTACAGCATATCTCATGAACATGTGCGCAGATGAAGGAGTTTTTAGCTGAGTATGGACGATTCTGTACTTCAGATGTAGATGTTTGGAAGGGAAAATTTCCATATAGGCCAGCAGATGGTTGCTGCAGAAGTAGCGTCTTGTTTCAAGAACTTTTATGCCCTGTAAGGTCTTATGTACCAGCAAGGGATGTCGTGGGGGGGGAGGCAAATGTCATCTGCTGTAGGGATTATTTCATCCCATGGTAGGATCCAATCAAACATTAACAGGGAAAGGATGTTTTGACAACTTATACTTACATAAAATGCCCTTGCGTGCTTAACTATCTTCATCTGGTGTGTCTTACTTCTGGACGTTCAATAGATTATTTGTTAGCAGCATCATTTTTTTTTTTTTTTTACTTAGTCATGAAAGGACATTGTTTCAGACTCAATTTTCATTGCAATACCAGATCAAAACAGGAATGTAAATACTGTGGTTATTAGACTCATTAAAATAAAGCATCCTAATTAACAGAGCTAAATATAACTTAATTACTTAATGTAATTAACAGGATACATATTACCTTCTTTTAGTTGCTAGGCTGGAAGGTTTTAGCCAAGCATGAGCTTTTGCTGTGCATGATGACCCTGTAAAGGCTTTTGGGACTCTCTCCAGCTGGCAGCTTGGCACTCCTGAACAGATGTGGCTGGTCTCTGGAGAGCTGCTCTGTACAGCTGGCTTTATTAATTCCTGATGTTCATATTGATTCGTGGGTCCAAACAAATGTAAATATTCTCATGTGGAAGTGGCATAATGTGTGAGTTCCTGTTTGTCTCTTCCTGATATGTCAAGGTTACGTTTTGGTTGGTCTAAAATAGGTCTTCCCAGGTCTCAGTTGTTGTTTGTACATGTGCGTGCTTCACAGCTTTTTGGTTTCATGTTCCATTCTTGATGATTCATAGAGCATCAAAACACACAGAAACTGTTCTCAGCACTTTTGTAGACTTCTCCAGATGATAAATCTGAATACTGCTTTTTTTTTTTATGGGAAGCAAGTGGGAGAGCTGGAGGAGCATCCAAGTTTTCTGAAAGTGCCCATGGTTATTGAGGAACTGGTTTTACAGTTATCTTCTCAAAAGAGAGTTCTTCAAAATATTTAGTAAATAAAAACTCAAGTTTGAAAGGGAGTGAACTTTCCTGTGATAAGGACAGATGGTGTTGAAAAAGTATTTGAAAATTTGTGCTGATGGACTTGAGTTTGATTTCTCCTAGAATATAATTTTTATCTGTGAAAGGTAAGCAGTAGGATATTAGGATTGGTATGGACAACAAACTCAAATCACAAGGGACAGCTTTTTCTGTTAGGCTGGGGAGGAGTACAGTTGGGTGGCCCACAAAGACCTCCCATATAGAAGAACACCCATTAGTGTATTGTTGTCAAAGTACCAAAGTAAAAAATTTCTTACACTTGTCAAATTCAAGAGGAAAATTCAAATGCTATTGGAGTATGTTGGAGAGACTGATCACATGCATCTTCAGACAGTGTTCTGATTCCTGGTGGATGGATACCCCTCTTCATCCACTTGTTACTGCAACCAAAGCCTTGCATTAAGGCATGTTACTAACCTCATCCCAAGAAATGTGCAACACAAGCCAACTTCTGATATAATTCAGAGAAAACATTGTTTTAAATACTTAGTGAAAACAGATGTTTGGGATGTTCTTGTGGGTATGTTAAACTTAAAAAAAAAAAATTAAATCTTTTAATCTTGAGCTGTAATTAAGATGGTTGATTGTTTATGCCTTTCCAGTCCTTCGTCTCTGAGGCTGTGCTTTACCAATATTGGCTTTGGTAATTCCTCCAAGGGAAGCACTTGCTGGTCAGAAACTCAATTGAGATTGAGACCACCCAACAGTCACTGAATTGCAGTCATGGAAATATGTATGTTTTCATTTAGCATAAACATTCTGAACATAATGACTTCCTGTTTCGAAGGATGAGAATAATCTTACTTTAAAAAAAAAAAGTTGGAGGGAGAATGTTAAAATAGGAAACTTAAGCACATGACAATGCTTTGGGAAGCCTATAGGTTCATGCTTAACAAAGAGCTAACTCTAAGATGCTATGATGTTACAACATGCAATTCATAACTTTGAAAACAGTTCTGATTATTTTTATTAAAAAAAGATTCAAACTTGTGCATTTTGTAGAACAGAAATAGGAAAAAGCAGAAATACAGAAGCTGAGGAAGGAGTGGATGGCCAGGAAGACTATAAGGGAAGAGTACAGAGGGTGTGTTAAGTAGCGTGTTGACTTAGTGCACATTACAGTGGATGGGTTTTCTGTTTAACTAGGTAGTAACAAGCCTCTGTTTGCATTTCCCAACCCAATCTGAATAGGCAAATATTGGTATTAAATAGTAAAAAGTAAAATGTAGATAGAACCTTAGGAGTAGATGAGAATCAATGAGAAAATATTCACCAGTCAGACTCAAATTAAAGAAGTAAATTAATTCTATTGCAGCGTTGCTCTTTCAAGTAACTGAATTTGATGTACAAGTTATTAATATGGCAGTGTTTTAAAATTAGCAACTGTTTTGTTTCTTGGGTACAGCAGTTTTAGGAGTGGAAGTGAGTGATTTACAAAGATAAATAAAGGGCTTGTGTAAATTCACTGAGATGCAGATAGTCAGGAAATGTTATGCTTCTGTAGTGCTATTTTATTTTAGACCCAAACTCAGTAAATCATGTTGACCTCTGACATATGTCTCGTGCAGCCTTACATCACCGCTTCATGTCATGCTCTGTTTGATCAGTACATGTTTTCTTTCTTTAATAATTTCTGTTGAAGGGATCAAAGTGTGTACAATAAATTCTGGTAGGTGAAGTTCAGGATCTTTTTAGAAAGATGGTCTCTGAGAGATGGGGAGGACTGCGTGGTTTAACTCTACTTTGGAGGTGGGAGGGGATCTTGAAACCAAACAGCACCTTTCTCGGGGGGGAACGTATAAAATTAAATAGCATCCTTTGCAAGCAGCAATAATGTATATTTGTATTATTCTTACTGTACACTTGAATGCCATTTTGACTTATAGCTTTAAAGGAGGAAAAATAATTCCTTCCCAAATGGGCTTTGTTAAAATTATGCTGGAGGAGCCTGGGGAAGTGAGTCAGCTTAACTAAGCTGCAAATAATGCTCTGTCTCATAAGTGAATGGAAAAAAAAAAGATAACTTTCTTTCTGACAGGGAAAGAAAGGTTAGCTGATCATGTTCTTTTACCCTTATAACTTAAATTTTCAGGAATATTAGACATATGTTAAACTGCAGTGTTCCAACCAATTTGGAGTTGGGATTAAGGGATTTGGACAACAATGTGTGTATTGTGAAATGCAGTCTCTTCTTGAGTCAAAACATAAGAATTTCCTTTAGCTTTTGGTGGCAAAATAAGTTGAACTAGTTGAGTAATTTTCTGAAGCTTCATCCTGTCCAGGCTTTCATCAAAATAGGGATTTATCTTCTGAATGTAAGTAAATTTGGGTATTATCTTGTTTACTTTTTCTATAAAGTGACTGTACCTCTTATGTGCAGTTTCAATGGTCCTCTTTTTTTTTTTTTTCCTTCTCCTTTGGAAAACTGGAATCTCTGTGGTGAATGACAAACAAGAATTGCATCAGCTAGACTTTGTTATAATGGCTTTTGCAGCAGCATCTGACAGGATCTGTCCTTTTTCTCAGCTTGGTGATATCAACCAGACAAAACAATACAGCAGCAATATTTTCACTGAGTAACCCTAGATCTATTCCAGTTATCTATCACTTAAGAAATCGTGCATTTATTTAAATAATTAATATGTATTATGTTTATTAGTATTTCCTTAAAACTTAAATTTAGCCTAATTTCAGCATGAAATTTGGTATCTTTTGTATTTCTTACGAGTAGCAGAGGTTCTTAAAAACTGAACCTTGATATATATATATACCCCCCCGAACCTGGGGCTATTGGTCATTGCTCGGCTGAGCATGAGCCAGCAGTGTGGCCAAGAAGGCCAGCGGCATCCTGGCTTGCATCAGAAATAGTGTTGCTAGCAGGAGCAGGGAAGTCATTGTCCCTCTGTACTCAGCTCTGGTGAGGCCGCACCTCGAGTAGTGTGTTCAGTTTGGGGCCCCTCACTGCAAGAAAGACATTGAGGCCCTGGAGCATGTTCAGAGGAGGGCGACGAAGCTGGTGAGGGGTCTGGAGCACAGGCCTTATGAGGAGCGGCTGAGGGAGCTGGGATTGT
Source organism: Numida meleagris (assembly GCF_002078875.1). Taxonomy (NCBI): domain Eukaryota; kingdom Metazoa; phylum Chordata; class Aves; order Galliformes; family Numididae; genus Numida; species Numida meleagris. The sequence goes on along the minus strand of NC_034413.1, from coordinate 9,906,615 downwards.
TCAGTCTGGAGAAGAGGAGGCTCAGAGGTGACCTTATCACTCTCTATAACTACCTGAAGGGAGGTTGTAGTGAGCTGGGGGTCGGCCTCTTCTCTCTTGTAACTAGTGATAGGACAAGGGGGGATGGCCTCAAGTTGTGCCAGGGGAGATTCAGGGTGGATTTTAGGAAATATTTCTTCTCCAAAAGAGTGGTCAGGTGCTGGAATGGGCTGCCCAGGGAAGTGGTGGAGTCACCATCCCAGGAGGTGTTTAAGGAACATTTAGACATTGTGTTGAGGGACATGATCTAGTGAGAACTATTGGTGATAGGTGGATGGCTGGACTGGGTTATCTTAGAGGTCTTTTCCAACCTTGTTGATTCTATGAGAATGGAGAGGAAAAAAGACTTCTGTTCCATAGAGCAGATAGCCAATCTTGTTACTATTATAGTTGAGATAGCTACTGGCATCATATAGACACTGAAGTTCTTTACTTGTTCTTTCCCAGCCGATACCTGGAATTTCTTGAGTTGAGGAACTGTCATATTAAAAGCATAATAACACTGTCTTGAAACATGTTCTGATGTGCGCAGAAATTTGTTTTATACCATAGGCAATAGTGAGTGGAATTTTTCAGTGCCATGTACAGAGGGCGGCTCTCATTCCTTTTGCCTCTCTGCATCTGCCATCCTGGGTGCTGTCATCTGATTGTACCTGTCCTTCCTTTCATGAATCTTTCAGTTTCTGCCTGTAAAGTAGTTGTTGTGTCAGGCATGGTATGAAACGAAGAAAATTCTACCTGCTGAACATGCCTGCATTGCACGCTATGGACTCCTTCCCCAGGCAAAAGTGAGGAAGTTACCTCTTGGCTGTGAGTATTCCTTTCTTCAACACTGCAAAGCAGCAAGTGCTCTTCATCGTAGGAATTTTTGTGTAGTCTTCCTTATGGATGTCTTTAATATGGAAAACGTTTGCTGTTTTCTTGAACAACAGTACATCAGCAAACAGAATGTTGTTAATTCTAGTATTTTTTTTATCAAGGCAGTGAATGACAGTGTTCTTCTTCTTGAGGAAATATAATTATTCACACCTACTGGAACATCATGTAGGGTATGTTTTAAAGGAAAGGCTTTGAAACTTAGCAGGGAAAAACGCTAAATATATATGTCTGTGTCTGTCTATATATATAAAAATCTACCACTGAGTACAGAGAAGATCTTAAAGAAATGTATTCTTGCCAGTGACAGGTTCAAAGTTATTTGACATTTTCACATTGTGTTTATAGCTAAAACCATCATTCTACTTAAGATTCAGAATGATGCATGTGACAGATCATTCTTTGGATTATTTGATGTATGTCATTAAGCATTTACTTTCTTTCCCTTTCAGAGTATCTGTGCTGGGGTTTATAAATTCAAAGTAATAATAATCTGTGCACTTTAATACAGAATTTGCATAATTAATTTGGAAAATTGATCAGAAGGATTTATTTTGAAGCTTTTTGTGCCTAAAATACATTCCGTTGACTTACAGATAAAGATGGGCATTGAAATACAATCTGCACTGGGATTGAGTAAGAAAATATCCAGGCCTGTGGTAACATAGCCAGGGTTTTGGGTCGGGGCTGTAAATCCCTGGGCCACTGGAACTCCTCCTGGAGACCAGCACCTTCCACCTGCCCCCTTGAGTTCTTTGAAAGAAGTATTTTCTGCCTTGCTGGTGAAAATTGTGCTTTCTCTTTGAAAGATGAACTGCGAGGCTGGGCCTGCAGACAGATAGCAGCTCGGCCGCCTTCCCCATCCTTTCACCTTGCCTTGAGCACATAGGTGTGCCCATGAGGCTGATGGTCCAACACCTTGGCTGCTGCCAGTCTGCTTCTGCAGGATGCTCAGCATTTGATACCTTTGTCAGTTTGGAAGGATTTTGCTTCATGTGCCTCTGCAGCTGATGCTGTGTTTGCTACAGAAGCTGCTCAAAAGCAAAATTCCCTCAGATCCTATAATCAGATTTCCATAGAAACTAATTTCATGCCATAGCTGCGGACTGGTAATAAAGTGCTTTGCATCTTTTCTGTTAGAAACACATAAAATCTAGCTGATGCACACAAAGTGCAAATACATTGGCCCATGTTTCTTTGCAAACATGGCAGTGAATCCTCTCTTACTGATCATTTTCCAACTCAGATGCTTTAAAGAACAGAGTGCACTAAGCCATGATCACCATTCATTTGATAAAGCTGTGAGTAGTTGTCATTGCTTGCAATAAGGTGTTTTTAATAGCTTGTATGAAATTTCCAGCTTGTTTCTCAAAAAAAAGGCAGTTCACTTGCCTAATGGATGAAAGTCCTTGTCTTCACTTCAAAAGCAAAAAAAAAAAAAAAAAAAAAATATTACAAATTCTAAAGAAAATTTGAACAGCTTGAAAACATACAAGGGGGGAAAAAAGTCCTTGGTAGTGGAGATATTGCTCAACTGGTAACAGATCTCCTGGGGCTTTGTTTCTGATAAATAACATGACAGTGCTTCCCAAAAGCAGAGATGTCTTGCATCTTCACTGTTTTTCAGATGATTTTAATGACAAAACATGTTTATTCATGCTGATGATCCTTTGTGGGTTTTGAAGATGGGGAATTAAAAACTGGGAAGGGATGAGGTTGAATCAGTTGAGAAATTGGAAACAGCAACTGCAAGGAGGCAGGATGTTTGGGTATTTGTTTAACATGGCATTAAGGACTATCTCCATAGACAGGGTTTCTTTCCCGGCTTTGTCCCTTTAATTCTGCTGGTTCAAGCATCTGTGGGATGCACAATGTCTTTCTATTTTGCCTCATTTTATGTATGTTGATATTTTGGTGAATTGTTTCAGTAGTTACGTTTGACGTGGGCATGTTGAGTTACGTTTTTCATTCATTGTTATCTTGATACTGTGCATTTCCTACTCTAATGAATTTATTGTGATATGCAGCCTCCTGCATGTTCATAATTGAGCTTCTGCTCCCTGGTATTCCAGAAGAGCCATTGAAGAGATGAGGAAATACTTGACGTGGTCATTAAAAATCATTATGCCTCGGAAAGCTCGCTTCTTTGAGCTCCGTTTGGAGGTTCAACTAGAAAATAAACAACAGCAAATTGTTCTCCTTATGCAGTCATCCCTGGAGAAGTTGTTTCCTTTTAAGTATGTATTCCCTCATGTATGTTGTGATAGAGTTCTACATTAGCACTTTTCCCTTGTCACAGATATTAAATTAGCTCATTCCATTAAATTTTCAAATGAATCAGATGTTTGGGTCACACATCACAAAGCATCAAGAACCTTCATTCCCAGTTAAAATCTAGCTGCCCGTCACACGTCGCTGATGGCGTTCAGAAATTTTGTCTGTAACAAAGGTACCAATCTGGGTTTGTTGAAACTTCCTGCAGATTTCTGGTGCATGTCAGGAGGGGTAGAGGAAAGTGGCAGAATAGATTTTAACGATAAGCTACAGTGGGCTACTTTTGGTAGAAAAAGGTAATGTGCTTTGAAAAATAGGCTTATAAAACATACCGAAAGGGAAGAATTATACAGCAGCACAGATAGCACCAGATAGAAGCTGGTGTCCCTGGCTGCCTGCTGGTTGGGACAGAGGTGCAGGAGCAGGCACAGGAGCCATGCTCTGCAGAGAGCAGAGCTTCTGAGGGGGCCTTCGCAATAAGTAGGATTATAAACACACATGTTGTTCTGTGTTCCTTTTAAAACTTGTTTCTGATCTTATTTTGGCAGTGGCTGGTTTCATTTGTAGAACTGTCGCTTCTACTAAATAAATGCTTTGATACAAGTGCCACGGTTCTGCTCTATTACATGGGAGATTTAGTGCTGTTTGTACGAGCTCTTGTGAAGTGGGGGTGAAAACCAAGGGGAAAAGGAGCGAATTTCTTCTCTTGCATAAAGAGCAGCACTGGAAAATGGTGAATGAAGAACCAGTGTGACCCTAGTAGAGCTCATAAGAAAGATTGTGAGAGCTCCCCAGAGGGCATAATAACTTTCTGAGAAAATAAGAATTTAGAAAATAACCATGCAGACATGACAGGAAGATAGTAAGGAGTTTTCTTTGTTCATGAGCAAATTTAACTTCTTAGTAAAGTAAATACAGTCCAGATGGCTGGAAAGTACACGATGCTCCCAGGGGTTAGGGTGGAGGTTGGATGAATTAAGCTTTGTGGAAGTCAGAGGTGAATAAGTGAGAGACGAAAACACAGATACAGAGGGTTTCTTCTTTTTCTTTTTTTTCTTTCCATTTCTTTTTAAAGTATAGTTGATCTCTATTATTCTTCCTGAGGTTTGAGGCTGTACTGAGCCTTTGACGATAGTGGTTGAATGACGGCGTATGAAGAGGAAAAGTTTCGGTTCATAAATAAGAATAAAGAAAATTGATAGGACCTGTTGTGAGGTTGTTTTTTTTTTTAGCAATGGAGGTGGTCAGTTTTGAACAAATAATAATTTTACCTTCCAAGTACAGCTTGTTTCAACAAAATATGGGGTTTTGTACTTCGTGGCTGAGGATAAAGATCTGTATGTGCTGTTAGTTATTACCTTTGCAGCAGTACTCTTGTTATGAATCCAGCTATGACTTTATCCAGAAATTATTACAGGAAGAAAATAGTACCAAACATTGAAAGATTATATTGTGAGGTGTGTTCTGATCATCAGCCACCGGGCACACAGGCTGTTCTGCACACTACATGGAGTGTAGGAAAAGCCTTTAGCTGCAGGGCTTCCTTTTTCCTTCCACTTCTCCTTTTGTTTGGGGTGTGGTAGGAGACAAGTTTGGACAGCCTCTGGAGGAGATATGAAGTCACAGTAACCTTGCTGGAATTGCTCAGTAATAATGTTGCTTAAGTACAATGAGAGTAAACTTCCACCTCAGAGCTAGAGGAGATATGTGCATGCTGGAGCAGGTGTAGAGTTGCTGAAGATTGGATGATTTAGAAATAAAAACAAAACATAGTGTGAAAGGAAAAGATGAGATTAGAGAGGAATCAGTGGCTGCCTAGGTGGCCCAAGCATCTAGCTGGCAAGGATGGCTTCTCAGTAAGGACATCTTGAGTGGGCATTTCTTGAAGTAGAATGACAAAGTTTGCAAAAACCATGCTCTGAAGGGAAATCTAGTGTGATAATGTGTTGAATCTTATTGATACTGTTTCCTAGGGTAAACTAAAAGGTATATTTACAATTCCCAGGCCTACGAGATCATAATCAAAGTAATGTTCATAGGCAATTCTCATACCAAGAGCACACATGGCAATGACAGGAGAGGGCTGATGATGAAGTTGTAAGTGCAGGGTATTGCATTCGAAGCTGAACGCAGGAGCAGGAACAAAGCACTGAGGGAGCTGTGAAGGGTGGAGGGCAGGATTTCTCAATGCCTCTAGCACTCTTCACATTTTTGAACGCCTGTGTATTGCTGAGAGTAGGGTCTTGGAAACCACTCTGTGGGAGTGGTTGGCTTCTGGTGAGAAGCCAAGAATGATTTTTAAAATTGTGGAGCACAGCATATTAGTAGATGAAATCTTATGGTGGTAATGAGATTTTAGCAAAAGCTATTGAGTTGAAGTTGTCACTGAAAGACTGGTAGACGACAAGGCTCAGACTCAAGGGCAAGAAGAAAGCAGGAAACCTGTGACAGCAAAAGATGAGGAGTCATGCCAGGATTGCATGTTACTGTTTTTTTTTTTGTTTGTTTTGTTTTGTTTTTTTTTTAACAAAAGAAAGAATGTAAGGTAGACAGAATTATTTTTCCAATAGAGATTTAAAAATTTAAAGAATCTGAATACCACAATATGCATAGCTTGGGGCAAAGAAAGTAGGGAAAATTCACATTAGCATGCAAGGTAGGTAGGCAAGAGCATTAGATAGCAGTTGGAAAATGCCAAGTGGCTTTTTGGTGATGATTACATAAACCTTGGGCATAAGTGGAAACTTATTTTGCATTGTGTGTAGCTTTAACACCTGCTTTTTATTTTTTCATAATTAAGGATGATGGAGAACAGTCCACCTTCCCTTGAGAAACTTTTTGAAACCGCAGTTAGCACTTGTATTTTGTCTGCCTTGAAATACCACGTGAATGAATACAGCTTGATGAATCCCAATCTCAGTCATGACTTCATCTCATTTCAAGGGAGAGGAATGCGATGCTCTTGTGATTTTTTTTTTTCCCATGTCCAGGTAGGGCTGCAGAGCTCTGCCTGACATCCAGACCTCTAAGCCTATTCAGATAATTTCTGAAACTTGGGCTGCTTTTATGTGGACTAAGATTAATTTAAGTAATAATGTAGCACTTAAAATATCCTACCTGAAAAGATTTTTGTGTGCTTGCTTAAAAAGTGTTGGTAATTTGAAATATATGCCAGACTGCAGCTGTATTCTCCACAACACTGAATTGTTGAGTATTGAGCCAGATGACCAAGGGTAATGAAGTAACAAATAAACTATAAACAATAGGGTAAATCTGAATTAGCATCTTATTTTCACATGTATTTAGTTCAGCCATTAATCATAATTAGAGCTTTTTAAAAATTCTTGAATAGCTTTGATTTGTCTCATTTATCTAAAATCAAGCCCTGCTGCCTCATTAACACCAAAGCTGCTACTGATGGCAGTGAAATTTCAGCCTGAGCAGCACTGTTACATAGGCTCTGCTCTGTAGTTTCTTGTCTTTCTGAACATGCATTTAAGTGCAGCAATGGTAGAAAAAAAACCAAACCAAACAATGAACTGTGTGTTTTAATCAAAACCAGCAAATCGTTTCTGGCATAGATTGATAATGCTCTGTTCCAATTGTGGAAATATGCTGTGTGTCCTAAATACTGCCCTGCCTTACAAACGGCGTAGTTTGGGTAGTCTAAGCACAGGGTAGTTCTCTGTATAACATCAATGGTAAGATGAAATTGAAAAGCTTTTAGTGTTTGTTTTCCTCTAGGTTGCTGACAATAATAAAACTAAAAAATAGCTTTTGAGTCCACTTCTAAATCTCAGCACAGACTTTGGCATATCAGCTGTTGTTTTATTTTGCTCTCTAGTTAAGGCAATAACTAGAAAAATATTTTTTGCTATACTATTTGTCATTATGCCAAGCTGCTTCTTTGTATTCTTATGTTTTGATCTTCAGCAACACCTAAAAAGGAGAGGAGGTCTCATGTGTTTGGAACTTAAGAAAAGATGAATTATCCAAGAGCAGGGGGCTTTTTTGGTAGCTTAGGGTAGCAGATACTGAGTACTTTAGGTGGCCAGTGAACTGGTGAGTCTCTGTAATATCTTTGACTTTCATTCCTGTAGAGTATCTGTGGATCGTGTGAGCAATGAAATGCCTGGCAGAAGCTGAGGGAGCAGCCCGCTGGCCATGAGGGTTTTTTGTAATCCCAGTACATTCACCTCTTACACTCTTGGTAGAGGACTTGATTTAGTGTTTTTGTACCTGCCCTGAAGACCAAAGGTGATTCCACAACTGAAAAGAAGCACTTCCCCTCCCTGTCTGAAGCAACTACAGAAGGCCACATTTGGCGTTGTCACATGGAGATGTCTTCCCTGGCCCTGTAGGCTGCGTGGGAGGCTGCAGCCATATCTCAGCCTCCTTTCTGAGGAGCATGGAGCATTTTTTCCATGTTCTGTTCACTCCAAAATGGAGCATTCCAAAATTTCCAATCTTGCAATTGTAAGAGTGGTTTCCTTGACTACCGGTGTAATAATCCCTCTGCCATAGATTGTCAGCAGCCTCCCACACAAGGAAATTCTTCTAACATCTCTGTAGTTAAGACATTTCTCTGTCTTCCTACCATCCAAAGTTCTTGACTTTGTCTGACGCACTAAATATGTAAAGTTTTCTGTCTTTCATGGGTTTTGTTTGTTTTGTTTTGTTGGGTATTTTTTCCTTCTGATATTTAATGCAGTCTCTTTGTAGCACTTTTTGGTTTTGTTCTGTTTTCATGACTTGTTCCACTTGCTTTCCTTCAGCTGCAGTGGAAAGGATTAAGTTCAGTTGTAGCCCTGATTAAAATCTTGAGTTAATTGAGTTGCAAATTTGTGATGACAGAAATTTGTCAGTGTGCTGATGATGTGTACCTCCTTGCATTCCGGGTACCTTTCTGAATCCTGATGATGCTCTATAGTTTTACCATTCATTACGATCATTTCTTCTCTTTTTCTTTCTTCCCTGCATGAAGCTCAGCACAGGGTGCAAATTGCTTTTTCCGTGATAGAGTGACTTGTTAATTAGCTGTCAAGAAAATTTAGTCCCTTTGTGAGACCTGTCTTGCCTTTCCCTTAGGGCGTCTCTGGTGCTTATTCTCATGCCGGCATCCGAATGCCAGTAGGTTTCCAGTATTAGGAGGGTCATCCCCCATTCCTGTATGTTTTCGATTGGAGCTACCTTCAGGCACAATTCATAGTGTTGATAGGCATTGCCAAAATAACTGCGAACTGAGAAGTTGGAGAGGAAATCTATTAATTAGACTAATAGGGGAAGTTGTACGGGGTGCAAGGGGTATCTGATCAGTAGTAGTACTTTTTTCCCTCCACTCTTCAAGGTAAATAACAACCCGTGTTTTCATGGCAGTGCTCCTCACTGCTGGCATTGCCAGGGAAAGCTGCCTCATTTAGTCTTTTTACTTAGTATACTGAGTTTTGGTTAAGGTTTGGTGTTTCTGGCTGATAGGGGTGCTAACAGAATTTTGGGAAAATCCAACAAAGGAGTAGGAATTGCAGTAAAAATAATAATTGATTAGACAAACATGCTCAATAGTTCTCTCTAACCCTCTGGAAGTATATTCTTATAAAGCCTCTCAGGTGCTGAGTTTTAGTAAAGAAATCTCGTGGCCCTGATGGTGACTGTATGACATTTCTGTATCCTATTATATCATCTATTTTGTATGCTGAGAGCTCAGAGTGGAAAAGATGGAAACATAGTTAGATTGTCACTTGTTTCCAGTGAAGAAATCTCTGTTTGGTGGAACTGTTTGCATTCCTGTGGTCAGTGGTATAAGGAAATACCATGTTATGAAAAATTCTCGATTGTTTCCTTAAGGGCTCTTCTAGAATTGCACAATCTTTTGATGGTTTTTGTTTGTGATTTAACAAAAAAAAAAAAAAAAATTGCCAGCTCTCCAGTTCAGAACTCAGAATTCCCTTAAATATTTACCAGGGCTTTGCTTTTTATCCTCAAGGTTTGGATTCAAATCAGAAGTGTATTTTCTTAACGTGCGCTGATCAACTATTATAATACGAGTAGCTGAAGATTATATTTTTGTTCCAGAGGGTGTTTCTTTGGGATATCCCATCAGTTCCTTTACTATCCATCATAGTGATTACTCATGGTTTCTGGATGCAGCTCTAAAACAAAACTTCCAAGTTTTGTTTCTGGGGAAAACTCTCAAATAACCAAGTGGCTTTCAGTTAATTCTCAAGAAGTGAAATGGTATATTTGACACACAAATCCTTTTGTCCTGCAGGCTGAAGGCTTCTAACATTTAATTTGTAGTTGCCCTTTCTGTATCTTGTCGGGATTTGTGTAATATGCCTAATTTCTGACATACGCATTAATTCACATTTTCCAGTTTTTCAAAGCTGCTCATATTCAATATTTGTCTTATTGCTGCCACATCTTAAGTTAAAGTCCATTTCTCTTCCTAGTTTATTCATCCAAGAATGTCTTTCCATTATTATCCCTGAACTGAGAGCTGGCTTTGAGCTGGATATTTACTATGTGACTATTAGTCCTTTTCACATCTTTTTCCCATACTTGATAACATCTTCATCCTTCATTATAAGATATACGATTTCATTTAGGCCATAGAGGCATTTAATTAATACTACCGTAGTGAATGAAAGCTATGTGCAGTGTTAAGCTTAGTGAAACCAAAGGATTTCTTACCCTGCAGAAGGATGGTAGGGTTGGAGCAGAGGGCTCGGATCAGTTCAGCAGAATTAAGACATGGCACCAAATGTCAAGGTAACTTCGTCATTGTTGGATGGGTTTTTTGTTGTTGGGCCCTGGGCTTGACAGCAGTGGGGAGAACGTTAAATTTTTATATTGAATGGTGGTCACCCAAAGCCCTCTAGAAACAAGTAACTGCCAGCTTGCAAAGCCAGGTCTTGGCTATGCTTAAAATAACTGATCAAGGACTTGCATAGAAATAGCGTTCCCTTATCGGTGGCAGTGTGAAGTAGGTGAAAAATAAACCATACTCGCACTGAGAATAAACAGTCACGTTTACAGTGTTTAAATTCCTGATGCTGCAGAGTGCTCCAGCTCAACACGGCGTGTTGGTGCCAATGGCCATCCCAGTCCCTCCCCAGCCAGTGCCACTGCTTTGTGAGCTCTGCCAGTGTGCAAACCTGCCCCAGCCCTGCAGGGAGCTCCTGGCCTCAGGCTGTGTTCTCGTTGTGTCTGAGGAGAGGGGAATCATGCTGTGGCTGGGCACCTGTACTGGTGATGCTGAATATAAAGCATCCTTCGCACCAAAGTACACACTTGTTGAAAACAATGCAGTACTTATTGCAACATTCAGTCTTCAGCTGAGCAAGGACTTTGTTTAACGCAGTAACTCAGGGAAAATAGTCTATTTGAGCATGCATGCAATAATATTTTTATTTTGATTCTCGTGAAGAACTTTTTTATTTTGGAGTATCTTATGACAATGGTGTCACACATTAGTTTTGTGTAATTCTATTTACTTTTTTTCCTGCACATTGTTTTTGGTTTTTTTTGGAAGTCAGTTCTTTGCGGTTGAAACTCAGATAACATTGAATAATAAAGGTTTTAGTGATGAAGAATGGGATAGCCAGCCTGCTAAACCTTGAACCTGTTGAAGTATTTGTATATGCTGAGAAGACCAAAGCAGTAATGCTTGAGGACAGTGGATTGAAGTCCTGAAAGAGTAACAGCAGAGAGCTGGTGTGGTTGAAGTAGTGTTAAAACCCAGTGCATACAAATAGTCACCGTTTGGAAAGAAGCAGTATGAGTCCCTGGTGGGTAGATGGAGCTCAGTGTTTTCACAATGCATATAATGTCTACTTTGCAATGTATAGGTCTTACAAAACATATGCTACGTTTATTTATTTCTTTATTTTTAATGCATGGATGCATCCAGGAGTCTGGCCTCTGTCCGCTAGGAAATAATTGCTTTTCCTCAGAGGAGTGGATGAGGGAAAAGGGAAGGTGATGGAAATGGATTTTCTTGGGTTTGACTGAAGATAATTTATGCTCAAAGACTGAAAGGACAAAAGATGATAGAAGTGAACAATTGCTATTTTATTTACACATTTTACTTTCATGTTAAAAGATGAAGGCGAGAGGAAAACCCATAGCTGCTCAGTGGTGGGAAATGGGTCAGTGAAAGGCAGTTGTTGCCTTATGAACTTGGCATACCAGCACCTACGAAGTTGTCGGCCTTCAAAGAGAGGTATTGTGTTCCCCTCTTTTTTTTTGCTCCTGCCCTGGTCAGAGTCAGCCCAGCAGCACAGCAGGAGTTGGGCTGCTCTGATGTTCAGCTTCGGCGAGGCGAGGAGAGGCGCTGCAGTGGCTGTGCCCTATTGCAAGCATTCAGCAGGTAGCTGGATTTTCTGTTTGCAACCTGGTGTGTGCAAGGCAAAGTGGCTGGATTCCCTCCCAGGCGCTCCTTGAGGCTTCCTTGTGCTGTGATTTTTTTTGTATGAAGAATACGTTGTATAGTATCAAAGTAATTCAATGAAATATTCTGAAAAAGGATTCAAGCAATCTAATGTTGTGTGAATGCTGTGTTAAATCTTAAGCGTATAGTATATTCCAGTAATACTGAAAAGCCTTCCAAAAGTCAGTAATCTCTTTCTTCTGCTTTACAGGTCAACTACATTAATAGAGCAAGGAGAGCTGTGGAAAAAATCAAGGTACCTAAAGCACTTTATTACCTGAATTCTTGGCTGTGTTCTTGCTGGTCCTTTGGTGTAATGATTTTAACTGGGGGTCTGGGAGTTGACTGAGCTAGCAGACTGCCACTTTAAGGTAGACTTATTAAAGTAGTTGTGGTTTTTTTCTGCACGTTTTGATGTCACTAAGGTTGTGTAAAATAATTCTGTGAGGAAGAAATGGTGTGTTAGCTTTGGGATAAGTACAGGAGCGTGAGCTGGTGCTGCTCACCTGTATGGCTGGGTGTGCTCAGCTGGTGGTAAGCACCAGCCTAGGGTGAGCCAAAGCATTGCTTGCAGCTTGGACTTTTAAATTTTTATTTATTTTATTTTGATGAGTTGGAGAAGGTTTATCTCCTTTGTTTGCCACTCTGTTGGGTTTTTGGGTTTTCTTTGAGAGGGAAGGGGAATGTAGGAGGGACGGACAGAGCTGCAGCGGATGTTAGTCAATGAACTCCATCTCCCTAAATACAATCATATGCATGAAGGAAAAACTGCTTTAATAGGAGGGGGTATAGTACAGCAAAGTTATCTATGCCCCTTGATTGTATGTTGAGTTGGAACGTAAGTTCTTCTACACACCTTGCAGCTGTTGCGGTCTGATACAGGCACGAATAAGGTTCATATGGAGGTAGTCTCTCAAACTTTTAACACAGCTCTTGGAGAATGTTTACATCAAGCATTTGTTTTGGCTTTATGAAGAGGAAAAAAATAATGGGTGTTTTCCTTTTGAATGGTGTCTGGAGAGGGTGGGAAGGTGAAAGAAGGGCAGAGCAGCCTTCAGCTCTGCTAAAAACACAGGGTGTCTGGCTCCTGCCTGGCAGAGGTAATTACGCTGACATGGTAGGCGGTGCAGTACTTCTCTGCTTAGTTGCTTGCACAGAACTCACAGCAGAGGAGAGAAATCTTGTCCCAGAGTGAAACGGTTGTGTGTCCATCAGCAGTGCCTTTCTTTTCAAGGAGCAGAGTGATTCCTTAGCCGTTCTGCCTTGGTTTAGATGCTCTCTTCCTCCTTTAAAGCTATGTCTTCTACAGTGCCTAGGGTGCTCACTGTGCCAGCAGCTCCCAGGGGCTCAGTGGGCCGTCCGTCTGTCTGCTCAGGCTACAGGCACAGTACTTACTCCCTGCAAGACAGGAGCTGGCAGAAAGTTGGGGAAGGAATTTGTGCACGACTGGAAAAGAGATAGAAGTGAGCCTCAGACGTTTTTATCTGGCATCTCAGTGCTGAAGGAGAGGTTTCTATCTCCTCACCCAATTTAGACAGGAGATTTTACTCCAGACATTGGCTTGCTCCTGACTGTGCAAAACCTGTCAGATCCTTTTCCTGACACTTTCTCCCCCGTCAGTCCCTCAAAAAGGCTTCAAAAGAGATTTTTCCCTATTGGAAAAGGAACCAGACACGGCCTTTCTTACTTGCCCTGCATCTGAAACATTGATAAGTAACATGTGGCTGGCTCCAGGCTGCAGACTTTCCCAGCCGTTTAAGAAAACACCGCTAATCGCTCTGTTTTAAAAGAAATGATAGGATCCTTCTCCCTCCTTTGCCATTGCTCATTTGTGTAATATATTTCAAGAGCTTTGATTCCCTTCTGTCTGAAGCTGTCAGGATTTACTAATGTCTTTCTTTGATTCGCATATGCTGAAAATAATTATTTGTTTCAATTTTTCAGTGTTGGAGGAGATTCTCTATTCATAACGTGTGGTACACTGTGTAAGCTTTGACTTTTTTTTTTCCCATAATGCCTTTCGGATTGTCACTGTTCAGAGCATTTACTTCAGGAGTGCCCTCGCAGAAAGAAAAATATTATTTTTAAAGCTGGAGACTGAGCAGGAGGAGCCTGGAATCCAAATCCACTGTCTTGTGTAATTGTTTAAACCTGCTGCACCGTTTGGCAGAGGCATGCACTGAGAGGGCTTTTCCATTAAATGGAGCTGAGGGTTCGTCTTCAAAGAGAGGAGCTGCCTGAGGACGGCCTCTGATCCCTTTAATAAGAACAGGGCTTGCATGAAAGGCAAGGTGGTAGATGCAGAAGAATGTAACCTGGGGGCTCAGGGGTTTGCTCACTCACTCCAGGCCTCTGCATTGCATTGTAAAAATGGGAGAACATGGCAAAAGTGCAGTCTCTTCTTATTTCCTGCTTTGTTTGAGGATCAGGCTGAAAGCAAATGGTTCAAAAATACAGTCAGATAGGAGATTAATGTAAATCTGAGTCCAAATTTCTTGCCTAAATTGATTTAGCGGAGGGGAGAAAAAGTTCAGCCCTGCCCTGAAGTGCAGAAAGGCATTACCCAGAGGCATTGAGCCTTGTTAGATAAAATTGTGCTGATCCTGAGCCATGGGGCCAGCTGTGTCCACCTCACTTCTGCCTCCACAGCCCCTGTCAGGAGGTGCTTGTGAAACTGCGGGGGTTTATGCTTCTTGAGAGCAGCGGGTGATGTCTCTCTTGAACGAAGTGTGCTTCAAACTCCAGTTAACATTACTCACTTCACTAGAAATTGAAGTTTTAAACACCCTACACATAGCACTGAGGAAAAGGTCATGGTAGGGCAGACTGGGACGGCTACCTAAGTATTTTTATATCCTACCGATGTCTGAGCTGACCAAGTTTTTTGTCTTTGCCCTACTCAGAGTGTTAACAGCCTACCCTGCTTACGCTTGTGTGGTTCAGGCCCCATTCCAGGGTGACTGTGCCGCTGCAGGTGAAGGTCGTGCCTCTTGCCTGGCTGCTGTGGGCTTTGTGCTATGGAGCCCTGGGCCTTTGCAGCCCCCATGGGGACGAGGTGGCACTTGTGGGGCTATTTTAAGCATGCACTTGTGTGGGTTTTTTTGCCCAACACATCTTTCAACACGTCTGTTTCTTACACAAGGTGTAGATCTCTATTTTCCTACCAGCCCTCTCCCTTCCAGGCCAACTATTGTGATGACCGTTGACTCAAAATCCATTTAACTTCACTCCTTTCCAGGCTCTAGCAATAGGAAACAAGTATTTACCCCTGGATATATGCAATTTCATGCAAGCACAAAAAGCTTGTCCTTCCCCTTCCATCAGTTGCCAGCCCCCACTGTTCTTTAGGATTGGAGACCTGGGATCCTGCTGAATGTGACTTCCTTGTCCCCATGGAGCTCTGAGCCTCATGCACAGCTTTCTTGTTTCAGTCAGCTTTTTAATCTGGGCCATTTTAGCTGCCCAGGTAGGACTCTTCAAACATCAAAGACTCGATAGTCATGTCTACGTGAATAACAAAGCAGGATATGGGATTCAAATGTATTTCTGCCTGAGATGCCTGTTCCCAGTAAATATTCGTGAAAATAAATTGGACTCACTGTCCACTAACAAAAACAAAATTAAGCACGCAGCTCAGCTGGTGCGTGTTGCATAAAATAATGGTGAAATCTGATGCCCCAGTCTCTGCTGTGAGTCAGTTTGAAGCTTTTTTTCGCTAGCATGAGAAGTTTGAGGTCAAGAAAGTCTCTCAGTCTTCAATTAACCTTCTCACTAAGCGTCTGTAGTTGTGGACAGTAATGTTTGTTCATGCTCTATCTGCACTCGGCATTCTTTTTCACTTTGATTGGAAAAGAAGAGCTGTATATAGCATGAAGACAACTGTATTTTTCTGTACTTCTCTGGAAACTAGTGTTCCTCATTTGTTGGCATGCTTGCCTGTTCAGGTGAATAAACTTTCTGGAGCTCTTGCTGGGCTGGCCACAGCCATGAGCTGTGCTGGCGCTGGTGCTGGTGCCTGCGCTGAACCCGGCTGTGTGCTGTGACCGGTTGCATCAAAGCACTGGAGCTCTGCCCAGATACTCATAAACAAATGAAATGCGATGTGAGATATATATTGCGCAAGCTAAAGTAATCAAAGAGAATATAAAAAAGACAAAAGGAGATCCTGTTTGTTTCTACAGTTGTTGCCTTTCTCCTGAAAAAGCACTTCTTTGTATGTACCTCCCGTTGCTTTATTACACATATGAAAGCATTGTGTGGTTTAGGTTTGTGAGAAGCTTTTTCGACAAGGGTTGCCCATTAAAAAGTAGGACCTGGCTCTTTGTGTCTTCAGCACCAAGCTGATGATTGTTCCATCTCAAGAGAGCTAAAACCAAAGCTGCTCTGGCAGGACCAGGCTAGACTTGATCCCTCGGACCACTTTTCTCATCGCCATGGAAAACTGTAAGAGGAGAGCTTAGTGGAGGATGAGGAGGCTTTCAAAGTAAAAGAGAAGACATCATCTTGGGGTACTGCTAGAATTGCTGCTGCTTCTGTGATCCATTGTCTCAAGAAAGGATTAATCAAATTGATGCAGCTTTATAAATTGTTAATAGCTGATCCCAGGGTTTGTGCAGAATTTCTGTAGATACTGTTCCTGTTATGGATTTAGGAGAAAAAGACAATATATCTTTCAAAGACATCCTTTTTCATGAAGTTAAAATCCTGAATCATGGGTGCTACCCTGTTTTTCTACAAGTGCCTGGAAGGTGTTGAAGAGCGCTGGATGACTCACCACACTTTTCCCCTTCCCTTTCCTATGCCACTGTTGTGGAGGAGTTGTCTGGCGGCAGGCAAATTTCTATATCGCATTCTCTGTCAAATTCCTTGGGCTGTGCGATAAAGCAGTTCATTCTAAGCGGGAGGAGGAAGAGGATGGAATGAATGGAAAGTCTCTGATTGCACTGGGGTTGGAAGAGCTTGGCTGTCATTTCCAGAGGGAATTTTGGGGAGGGAATGCAGCCGAGCAGTGGGAGGGAAGCAGTGGAGCTCTGGATTGCACCAAACAAAAAAAAAAGTGTCGGTTTTCAGCTTTCTTGGTTGACATGAACAGACTGTTAAAAGTTAGTAGTACAGATTGTGTTATCTCATTCCATTAATTATGAATTAATGAAGACCAGCTCTGGAAAAATGAGGTGATATAATTATTCACTAGCTTGTGATATGCTCATCAGATTTTCAGCTATTACTTTAAGATGTCGGAATTGAAGCTGGAAATGCTCATTTAAAATTTCGGTCTGCCATATTTTAAATCGGTAAGCTTATAACTACAAGAGAACAGATCTCGTTTAGAATTAAATGCTATTTCCAAAAGGCAAAAATCATTCCATTTTGCCAGCATTATCCCTGTGAATGAAATTCAAATGTGTCACCCTGTCTCCACCACACTGTGCTTATTTTTTAAATTGCTCCTTAGTTCAGCAGCAAGCCTGTGCTTGATGACTTAAAAATACCATATCTTTATGAGCATAAAAAATGTAGCTAGATATGTATCAGCTCATCACTGTGACTTACAGTGGAGATTGTTGGGTTGTTTTTTTCCAGCCCAGTCTGGTTTGGCTTTATTCATAAGCTGAGTGGAGTGAATGAAAAACGAGTGTTTAAAAGTTGAACTTTTTCCAAAACAATTATAAGCCTTAAAACTCCCATCCACTCGATACTGATTTAATAATTTCAACAACATCCTGTCTTTTTAGGATTATTCTTTTCCCTTCACGCGCTGGACTGTACTTAGTAATGGTGACCTCCTTAGCAATTGTTGATATTTAGAAAGTCAGTTTAATAAACACACAGCTTTTTGTTTCCCCTCTGCTGGAGCTGGGCTTACTTCCTCGCAGTTCAGTTGCGGTAACACGGTGGCTTTGTCATTCTGCTAATGAGCAGCAATTCTTCACAGAGACGATACCGTGTTTAACTTTGTTAAACGTTGAACTAGTCTTAAGATTTGGTTCAGTTGTGTATCTTGGTATGTCAGATTAAAACAGTCTCAGTCAAGTGGTTTGCAGCTCTTTATTCTTCTCCTAAAGGGCCTGTGCTGTCAGCTGAGTTTTGCCACAGCTGTAGTCTCTGCTTGTTATCAGCACAGGGTGCTAGGAAGTGGGATTTGTGTCCTATCATCTTTAAGCTGATGGGAGTCTTGGTGAAGGGGGAATGCAGGGAAAAATATCTCTAATGTAAAGTAAGTGTGAGTCTGATTTCTTTATGCTCTGTCTGCAGTGGGGAGTCATTTTCAGTGGTCAAGAGTTGCTGCTGTTGCCTGGTGTCAGCACAGAGAACCATACACAGGGTTCCACGTCAAACAGTTCTGTGTGAAGTTCATGTGTGCAGGTACTGGGAGTTAAATGCAATTAGATCCATTGAGTTTTAAGGATAATTTATCCATGTTTCTGAGTTAATGTTAGCACAACTACACAAATTGACGAAAGATGATTTCTGAACCAAATCTGTTTATTATCAGCTTAGTCCACCTTTAACTGTAAAGATATGCATAGAACCATTATTCTTGACATAGGCTGTATGTTTAGGTTGAATTAATTCAAAGCAGGGGTTTGAGTTAGGTTAAGTTTGCCTGGCTGGACTGAAAGTTCACTGGTAAGATCTGAGGCAGGGAATTGAACGCTGCAGCTCCCATGGCAGCCTCCTACCTTTGCTACTGTCAGCTTAGAAAGTATTTTTCATTGGTTCGCTACAACTAGTTGAAGTTACTTTTTAAGACATTTCCACACCTGATGCACGCAGTACTGTGCCCACACAGATCTTCCAGATATGAACTCTTGCTCTTGGGTTTTAAAGAGGTATAGATTGTTTGATTAGTTGTGCATGGCTTTGAGATTTTCACATAATTAGTACAGTAGGACACTAACTACTTAAGTGGCGCAAGCACTTTGTGGATGGACCTATCAATGCAAAGAGGTGAATGCAGTGCTAATATTTTTAGTAGACAGAATTACTTCATGTGAAGAACAAGGCTGGAATTCTTATGTACTTCAGCTGATCAGTGTTATTTTGAATTTTATTTCTTTAACTTGTCATTTCCAATAAGCTGTTAAAGTCAATGCAGTCTTCCTTTGGCTTTTTTAGAACTATAGACTGTGCATTAAGGTATTCTCATGAATTTATTTCAAGAGCTTGGTGGTTTTTAGAAAAAATGACCTTATCTTTAAAGTGAGCACAACAGCAGTTGCTTCTCTAAAGTAGAAATACACAGGAGAGCATTTAATATGTCCTTTTTGTCAGTAATAGTTTCATCCTTCAGTGACCGTATCTAAATTTCACACTTATAATTAGTTTGCTTATCCCTAAACACTTGGATCATTGTAAAAACACGCTGGTAAGGGTATCTCACTTACTCCCTGGCCATTGAGCTTGAGCTCATAATTTACAGAAATGCAGCTGGAATCATGTAATGATTATGACTTTAAATTAGTATTTGCAATCAGTGTTGCAAGGGTAAAGAGGTTCTGGACAAAACTGGAGCTTTGAAAATTGGATGTCTCCACTAGTAGACAGATTTATTGCAAAAACGCTCAACCTATGGCTGAAGTAGCTCCCTGCAACTCTTTGCCACTTACACCCCAGTGCTTCTGTTTTCCATGGCAATTACAATTAACATATGTAATTGGAACAAATAATTTAGGCAGAAGCAGAGTAACTGGCAAATCACATCCCCTTTAAAGACAGGTCGGACTGCAGTGGGTGAGCTGGTTATCAGATGTACTTGGAATAAGTACTGTGGCTGCCATGATCATAGGCTTCAGATCTTCGGCTTAGATGCATTCTTTTTGAAGTTCTGGGAAGGAGCCAGGGACAAGCAGTGCAGGTAGGACAGAGTTTCAAAAGTGAAAAGTGTACTGACAGGAGGTAGGAGACCTTGGTGAAGTGATCTGAGATGTTCCCAGTATCGTGTATGATGAACTATTGCTGAGGCAGAGAGACAACTTTGGTGCATGGTTGAGAAACTGTGAGAAAGAGGCTTTTGTTCAATTGGAAGTAGGAGGAAAAACTTTTGCAATGAGAAGATCTGAAAAGGAAGGATGACCTTGTGCTAAACCAACAGGGAACCAGCAAAAGGCACTTGACACTACAGAGGCTTGCAGACAAATTTTCAAGCTCAAGAGGGAGAGGGGAAGGCAGCTATTGAGTTTGGCGTGTCCTGTCTTCTCAGAGTGAAATGATGAATAATCCTCAAACAGTAAAGATGCAAATTAGCAAAAATCAGCTGGGATGGGACAAATAA
The DNA here is from genome assembly GCF_002078875.1 of Numida meleagris. Lineage (NCBI taxonomy): Eukaryota > Metazoa > Chordata > Aves > Galliformes > Numididae > Numida > Numida meleagris. The sequence goes on along the minus strand of NC_034413.1, from coordinate 9,886,723 downwards.
GCTAAACAGAGGGAATGGAAGAGTCTGCAGGCACACCAAATGTATGCTTGCTTCTACCTAAAGTTTTTTAAAAATGCCAATGGGAATTAAAAAATGGTGATGTGTGCCTTTGCGTGAGGTCGTACATTTTTTAGAACTTGATGATCAGAAGAAATCTCATAACTACAAGGCAGAGGCGATTGTGTTGGTAAGTTCTGGACATTGAAGAAAACTCTGAAAGAGAGGATATATTTCAGTCATCACTTAAATGTCTTATTCTGTATAATGAAAAATACCGGAATTGCAATACCTATCACTCATTGAGAAAAAGACAATAAATTTTTGGACCAAAGAGGTGTCCTAGGATGCAGCCAGTAAAAGAACCCACAGGACGGGGAGCAGCTCGAGCTGATCCTGACCTGTGTGCGGAGTATAGTTTCAAATACCTGGTATCACATTGTATCTGTAGCCATAATATACTGCAATTCAAGATCCATTCAGAAACAGCCCAAAAGTTCACTATGGTAGAGTTTTGAATTTAGAAAAGAAGTGCTACATAAAAATTAGGGAGCTTGTTGTAAGGAAATTGAATCTTGCAGCTCTTTAAAGACCGCGCATGAAAAGTTGGATAAGTTGGATAAAATATATGCCGTATATCAAATACAACGTATTCATTTTTTGTTGTTACTTTTTAAGAGTCAAGGAGGTTTTTATAGCAGAGTTAAGGAATCTATTAGAAACAAGGAGGTTTTTCAAAAGTTGAAGTTGTATCCGAACAAAGAAAATAGACAGGAAAAAAAAAAGAGAAAACAAAAAACCATCTTGCAAATTAAATTTTAAAGTATAATGAATCTGGCCAAATATATTCCGAGAAAAAAATCACTGAAGACGTGAGAACGTATGATAAATCATTTATATTGAATCATTTCGAATGCATCAGAAATAGAAATCCTGCCAGACAGACTGGAGAGCTGATAGATGGCCCAAGTGTGAAAGCCTCGGAGATAAGGCGCAGAATGAAAGCTAAATGATTTATATCCAAGTTGACTTTCCTGAGAGGCCTTCATGCAGAAACTTTACAGGTGAATCTTGAGAATGAGTTTCATTGTGAAATGTTGGTAACTGCATATGAAAATGCTACTCTAGCAACTGTGATCTGTTCCTTAAAATTAGGATCAGAGGCATGAAGAGAGGCAAACACAATTTCAGTATCTTAAAAGCATTCCAGAAATAGGGTACCACAGAGCAGTCTATACAGGTGAGCTGGTATGTGTCATTACAAACAAAAACTACGGAATTGGTAAATACGTGGGCTTACATCACTTACCTTGTGATTTGGGAAAAGGGAACAAGTTTATCAAATAGATGGATGTTCTTGACGCTTACAGCAGCCATGCAGGTTGCTGGGTCTCTTCTGCTCCTTCAGCTTGGAGAGTTGAAACTGCCACTACCATAAAATGCAAAAAAGCAATTATTTGTTCTGCAATTGTGTGTCTTTGTGAGGAATATATGAACTTGATGACCAGAGACAATATGCCATACCGCAGTATAACTTTCTGTAGAACATGTGGAAGTCAGTAAACAATTAGATCATAAGAAATAGTGGATTGAAATCAGCTGTCTTATATTGAGTGCATTAACTGTCCTGTATGTGGTTGAAGTCTGTAACTGTAGACCTATATTTAGTTGTGAATGTTTATTGAGTTTTGGTCAAGTCCTGACCACAAGATGTAGGTAAAAGTTGATTTTGGGGTGAGTGGTGGTTGTGGCGTGGTCAGTAGAGCCCTATGAAATCTGCCAAGTCTGAGCGTTCTGCTGTCTTCAGATGTGATTGGCATGAATCAGGCAGGATGTTTTCTGGTTTTTTGTGTGGTTTTTTTTTTTTTTAATTGCTAATGCTCACTTCTTGGTAAGAGGATACAAAACAAAGAAGGTATAATGTCTTGTGTCTGGTGCAAAGGTTCAAGAAAAGGGATTCTTGGGACTAATTCTGACTTTGTGCTGGATCGTCCATGTATGCAGATTCTCTAAGATGTCTAACCTTGCATACAGACTGAATGCATTTAAATTTTTTTCCGTGTAAAAAGTTTGTATGAGAATTAAACATATCTTTTCTTCTGTTAGTTCAGCATATGTATACGAATTCATGAACTGAAAGAGAAAATGGGCATTTAATGAGCTTTGCATTTTCTGCAAAAGAGAAAAATACCTGATTGAGCTGAAGAAATGTTTGATACAATTGTTCCAATGACACCTCTCTTGAAGGAGTAAACAGTTGCACAGAGCAACAAGGCTGTCTCCTGTGGGGATTTTTTTTCCCAGCTATTTACCACCTAAGCAGGAAGGGTTTGCATTTTGTCAACTGTAGATGAAGTGCTGATGACCTGTGGATGTTTGAAAAATTATTAACTGAAAAAGCTCTCAACATTGATCTGTGTAAAATGGTAATACCATAATGATGGTGAGGTGGCTTTGAAGTAAAACAGGTTGCTAGAGCAGAAGAAATGTCCTCTCCTCCATTGCTCAGCTGTGTACTGGTTTTGTACCAAGGAACTGTGAAATGGGGAAAAGTCATGGAAGAGGTCGTGTTCCTCTCACTGAAGCATTTTCTTTGCCCAAATCTGGTTTTCAGGATGCAGGGAGAAGCACTGCAGATAGATTTATGCTGTCTTTTTAAAACATAAATCATCAAGTTTGCACCGTTGTTTTCCTGCACACATTGTGTCATATGGAAGAAAGCATATGTTTGTAGGTGGGTGCTGATAAACTTCCATGCTTTAGAAAAGTATTCAGAAATCCTTTCATCTTCACTATAATTTATAATGTTTCATGCTTGCCATTAATCATACCAATTCAGCCCAAAATATCTAAGCTGTGGTGTAAGGGCTTGGGTTTAAATTAGCTTTTACCGAACAGTGTATCAGGATGTTTGTAATGGGTTGATGGATGTGTGGGTTTGTTGTTGCTTTAACTCAGCTTTCACCATGAACTTTTAAAGGATTGCTGGTATAGAGCAGCACTTTGCTTATTTACATGCTATACTAACAGTGAAATGCAAAGATTTTAATACCGTGTTGAGGTCCAGCAGTGCAAGCTGTGTAATGCATTTGCTAACTTTTTGGCTCATTTATTCTCTCATGAGAGCAATACTAAAATAAAGAAAACTCAGTCTTAGGGATATACACCAGCTTCAAACATTTATGGGGAATGAGAAGGAAAGTGTTACAGTTGCTTTAAAAATCTTTTATGGAACTCATTGGGCACCATTTCCTCCTAAGCTTATTTGCTCTATAGTACTCTTCATGGAAATACATTTTCCTAATCAAATAAACATATATTTTGACCACGAAAACCTAACAGCTTCAATTACTATGTTTCTCCATCCTTCCTCTTCTTACCTTTACTCCTGCTCTCTTCCCTGCTTGTTGACATCTTTTGTGACTTAGAATTTCTTAAGGAATCAGATGTATTTTCACTTAGTGCCTGTTACGTTAGCAGCTCCTGCACTTGATATTCTGAAAGCCTGTTTGTGCTGGTGACATTTTCTCACAGCATATTTTAGCTGTACATCTACATTCACACCACCGTTGCCAGATCTCGGTATTCGTGTGGTAGCTGCTGTGCACTCATTCTATACTGCTTTGTGTCGCAATGCAGAAAATCAGTATGTAATAGGGCTTCTTGACTGGATCAGTACTCCCTGAAGTTAGTGAGAAGCACGGAAAACACATGCCAAAATGTGCTGCCTGTGCTGCTGTGTGAATTGCAAGAATTTAATGAGTAAGTTCTTGTTTTAAAATCCACCATTTGTGGTCGTTTGTTTTTTTTTTTCCCTAGTATTTAACTAAGCGATCTCTTCTTGCTACATATTTCCTGTCTTGCAAGTACCCTGCTGGTGTGTTAGAGCAGCACTTGTCTTGCATAACTTGGGATGGCAGCAATATGGATGTCAACTTGAGAGTTCTGTACTTCTGTTACAATTTATGTCTAGTCAGTACAGCCAGCAAAGTCTAGAAAATGATTCACTGCAGCCTGGAGGAAGACTTAGACAATTAATTCAAATGTTTGTAAACATCTAAACTTAAGCAAAAAGAATCCCCCTCTAGGTCTCTGTGAATTTGTGAACACGGGTGTTGAACATGACAGCGTGAGGCTTCTGTAGCTCATGAATCATGTGAATGATGAATGAGAACTCGATTACTTCAGGATTTGGGAATTTTCCTTTCAGACCGGGAACTTTTAGTTGCTGGGCAACTTTGGTTCTGATTTAAATTCAGAAGAGAGAAAAAAAATTAAATCATCACCAGTGACTCTCAAGCTGTAACTGATAAATGAGAGGTGAGGTAACTTACCTGGCAAGGTCAGTCCTCATCCTCAGCCCCTACCTGATGTAGGTATTTCTAGGCTCCATCGAGCACCTCCCATACCTCAGTAGTGTACGTGGCACACATCTGGCTGTTCATGTGAGTGCATTCACAGCATGAGTAGCTGTAGCTTCCTCACGCTGTGGCTGACTAGGGAAGCTATGGATTTTCTAAACACCTTTTGCATTCTTTCCCTGTGAAATCCTTGGTGTGTAGCACATCTGAGAGTTGTGCGCCACTTCAGACCCCACAACTACAGTCACCCTTAGGTCTATTTTGGGATATGAGTCGTATGCAGGCTTGAAGCCCAAACTGCATCTGAATTTCAGCCTTAGTCACTCACACCTCATTTCAGCTAAGAAATTTTGGTCTTTATTTCTGAGAGACATCTTACATGCTTTTTTGCAATGCACACGTAGGTCCTGTTTGAGAAGAGAGCAGGCTGTAGGTGGTCACATGGAGCTGGCCACTGTGTCCTCCAGCCCCATGCCATAGCACGCACGTTCCTAATGCCGGACTGACAGCGCAGGGAGAGGAAGCGGCTCAGTTCTCTGTGCACACAGCTGGGCAGCAGCGGATGGAATTATTGCTGATATATGCTGCCCGCCTTGTTCTTCCTGTGTCACTTCCTTTGCAGCTGTGAAAGGCCAGTTTTGTAGACTTTGGAAACAACATAGACCTTGGTGGTAGTGATGCAAAGGTGCTGAAATGTGTGTGCTTATTTGGGTTTGCTTGTGAAATAACGCTGGTATCCAAATTCTGACTGCATCTTCCAAAAATCATTTTTGACTGTGGACTTCCAGCTTGAAAAGTCTTGTCAGTGAGATTTGGCTTTTTGAACACAACATGAAGCGCTGGCTGAAATGAAGCCACTTTGAGGAGTTTTCAGTTGAGTGCTGAAACTAATCAGTACTGAAAATGTTTGTCTCCCATTTGGAGTCCTAGAGCTAATATATCAAGTGCACTGACGCTGCTGTGTCCGAATGTGAGACAGTCAAACTGCTGAAAGTCATGTTGCAGGCCAGCAGCTATGGGAAATTTATCACAGGGCTGGAAAATACGCGTGTTATCAGCAGTGCTGCATGTCTACCTCAAGGCTTCACCCAGCCCGTAACAATTCAAAAACAAACCACCCATCACAAATCAAAGAATACTGTCAAAAGTAGTTTTCTGAACACCAGAAGTGTCAGAAACTGCAGCATGTTGGTTTTAGTTTTAACATGAATGGAAAAATGTGTAGTGTCTATTGTTGAAGATAATATTTTGGAAGCTGCCATGCTGTAAATCCCAGAGATATTTTTCCTCTTGTTCATTAAGCTGTTCTAAATGCACTTCTGTTTTATGGAAATTGTTAGGCCTCCTCTATGAGCAAACTTATTCTGGTATGTAATTTACCCAAGAGAACATCTGTAAGCTCCAGTAACAAAAGCACTTTTGCCTAAATAACTACAGCAATCCTTGGGATTTTACTGAGATACAATAAACACATATCATAAATTTATAAAGAGCGTGATATAAAAAATGAATTATTTGTTTAAACAAATGCTAGGGAAATGTTGTGTTGTGTTTTACTTTAGACTTGATCCAAAAAACTAAATAAATGAAGCTGTATGAGTATGCTGAAAATACCCTTACAAGCTTGCGTTGTGCAATTACTCCTGCCACAAGATGAGTATTTCAAAGGTCCCACTGAAACCAGGGCTGTTATTTGTGGTAAGAGATGTTGTGTGGTGTGAGGAAGGGTTGACAGACCAAGATCTTAAAAATAAAATTAAAAGAATAAAAATAAAATTGAAAAAGTTGCACAACTCTTGCAAGGATCCAGGCGTCCAGTCATGGTATCCACATCAACCAAACTCGCAGAGGCTGTTGGGAGATGTGTGGGACCACACTTCACTTGCAGCAAACGTTGTGGCGTGTATCTTATTTTAGCCTCTCATGCTGCTGATAAGGATCTATCATGGCTAATGCTGTGCAAGGAGACAGCACACCAAGCCTGGCTCATGCAGGAGGCAGGAAGTTGAGCTGTAGTAACTTGGCTGTAAATCTGAGCCCAAGAGTCAGGTGTGCTCAAGCCATGGTTGCCACTTCACATAGAAAGGCTGGATCTTACAAAGTCTTCTGGTCTTTATAGCTATGCAGAAGTTAACTGCTATATAAGTCATATATATATATATATATGCATACTTATATTGTAAATATACATACACAGCAGAGGCACCCTGTCCAATCTCTGTCATACTAAGCACTTTTTTGGCAGGTGATAGGAGTTATGGAAACAGTTAAAATTCCTGTGCAAGGTTGGATTACTTACTTGTTTGGAAGAGTGGGTGGGTAGAGGGGGAAGGGAAGGAAAGACAGATCTGTACTTCAAAACAAAAGTGTGAAAGCATTTTGAAGTGTTTTCACCGGGAGGTCTTATGTCAATACGTGTTTTGACAGAAAGGTCCAAGCATCAGGAACACAGCTCTGAGTTTTATACTGTGTTATATCTGAATGGTAAATATTTAAGAAATTAAAGAGCTGCACTTGTTTTTATGGCCAGTAACATGTCTGTATCCACTTCAGGGCACCACACAATGCATGAGAGCAGTGCTTTTAGTTTCCCCTCCAGTGGAAGGGGCTGCTGAGACGGGTTGGAGACCCTTTGGTTGGTTTCTGCACTGGCTTTGTGCCCTGTCTTTCCTAATGCACTTCAATCTTGTGCCTGTCTGAGAGATTAAAAGTGTCAAAAAAAGAGTTTTAAGAACAGATAGAGTAGATGGGCAATGTAATTTTATCTTACAGAGAACATCTTGATCTGGGGAATCTGTGGCTGCGCTTGTCTGTGGGTTACGTGGCAGGTTGGTGGCATGATGCAAACTGTGAAGGAGTTCATGTTTGTGAGTGTTTTTTTTTCCACACGAGTGAACTCAAACAATCTGTAGGAGAGGATTTCTCTGGAAGTACCTCATCTGATGGTATCTTTTCAAATGATGGGGAGGTGTGGTGTGGCATGCGGTGCCTCCTGAAGGGAGAAGTGGCATCAGCGACAAGTCACGGCTCTATGACAAGGGCAAACCACACTAAATCCAGTGCTTGTTGGGAGGAGTCTGTAGGTTTGGGTCTGAACATCCGTTTGGTTTGGTTTGGTTTGGTTTGAGGGGTTTTTTGCCAGTGACTGTGAGCTGAGAAGTGTTCTGTTGGTTGTGGTGAAACAGTTGCTGACCATTTTTTAACCTTAGCAATGACTGCTTGTCTCAGAATGTTGCAACTTCAGTCTTTTGATCAACCACCTGACTTGGCACATTACATGCAATTAATATGTTTTAGATTGTTCTGCATATAACTTGCATGCTGTAGTTGACTAATCAAATACATGATTTGGCAGTGCTAGTGCTCGAGCCATCGTTGCACGAGCTATGTGTAAGAGTGCGTTCATTCAATAAAAAATAAAAGGAGCATTTAAAGAGTCTTTTATTCCTGTCATAAAGATGCTTTGTGCTATTGCTGTTGTGTATTTGACAGACCAGTCGGGGATGGAAGCTGCAGAAAATTCTCTTGTATTTTCATTGTCTTCTATTTCACGTTTTCGTGATCTTTATTTCTAGAGCAGCGACATGGCTGGTGAGTTATGATTTCATTTTGAGTAAAGTTTTTCAGTGAAGCTGGTATCTGTCTGTAAATCAGCTGTTCTTTGTTTGCCTCAGTTGTTCTGCATGTTAATTTCCTTTTTTTTTTTTTTTTTTTTGAGGAATATAGAATCTGGTTCTGCTTCCGTTCAAGCGAACAGAGCACCAGCCTCCGGAGGACTGGGTGCTGGATTTCAAGTGTGTGCCAGAGCCACACCAGGCACAGGACTAGCTGTGCTACAGCATAGTACTGTGCTTTGCTGTACTGGCCTTACAGATTTTAATTTTAACAAATATGTTTCTTTACAGCTGAGCACAAATAGGTAGCTAATTTTGATTTCATTTGCAAGATGTATTTTTGATATGTGCCTGTAAAATACAGCATTGTACCAGTCACACGGCTACAGCAGTTGCTGGACTGCAATTCCCTATCTTGGTTTATCATATCAAAGCAGTTCGGATCCTGCAAGTATATGTGCCAATAGACTTTTATCATGTAGTTTTATCATTTTAAGTAGTAACAAACTATCTATTCTCCTGTATTATCCACTGCACTAAGAGATAGTAGAGGAGTCTGTTCTCGTGTAAAGTTATAGGGGAATGCATGAAGCAGACTTCACTGATGTATACTATAATTGTATTGAATGCCTTAGATTATATCAAATAGGCTTGTGGAAAACACATGATGAAATATTTTGTATGTTGCTTATCAAATTGAATTTTCTGGTGTTGGGGGAGGAAAGGAAAAGAAAGGCACTCAGACATTTTAAAATTCCTGAATTTGAACTGGAGGAAAAAGACCCCCAAAAAACCCTTTCTGCTATTAGAAGGTTAAATATATTTTCAACATCTGAGATTAAGGTTTTTTTAACACCATTTTGAGATGCAAAGTATTAATCTCAGAGTCTTACGAGGGTGCACAGAGCATAGCCAAAGCATCAGATGCTCAGTACTGGCATTAGTTTTTTGCATTGTTTCCACATTCTGGCATTCCACTCAGTTTCCTCGCCTCACTGAGCACTGAGAGGGACATAAATTGACATAACTAGATTTCTGCGACTGGTGCAAGGGAAGCAGCCTGAAAGATAAACTTTAACCTATCATCCTGTCAACAAATTTGCATTGTTACAGGAGTAAGATTTCACATATCACAGAGTCAAAAATAGTATACAGGGACAATGCATTAAGATTACAGTAAACAAAAAGTGCATGTTTTAAATTATATTCTGTTCAGTCTAAAAATGAGCTAAGCATTCCACTATCTGATTTGTTTTTCCATATTTTTGGCATAAGAAAAGTCCGTAATATTTTCTCTGGCCTAAAGTAAAAACTCTTAACAAAAGCTGAAGAAATTCATGGGAAAATTATGAAAGAATTTGTTTTGTCAGTATGGTTTTGTGACAGCCAACTTCTCTTAGCAGTCTCTCCTGTATCTCAGTCCTGCCACAATTTGGTTGTGCAGTCCTGGGAAATTACTCTCTCATTGAACGCAGCCTTCCTTTATTAAGGCTAATGGGAGTCATGTGTTTGTGTCAGTGGGAAAGCGGACCCTTAAAAATCTTTCTGGTAGATTTGGTGGAAACAGAGCTCATGTTCATTATTGCTTTGTTCTGGGCGGTCGGATGTCTCATTAGTGGGATGTTAACTATGTTCAGTGCGCTTCTTTATTGGATAGAAGGATATGAGGAAAATATTAAATGAGTGACTTCTCGATTTTTATCATTTCCTGTATGGTTGGATTAATTTCTCTGGCCATTGTGTCTTTTCTCCTGTGCTTAAATATCCTCTGTGATCACCTCCTGTACTTCAGCATTACCTGCAGCCACTGTTACCCATAGCCTGGTGCCAAAGCAGGTCACAGCAGAAAGCAGGGTGATGGCGTGCGCCTCAGCAGGCGCCATCCAGCGCAAGCTGAGGAGTAAATATGGAGCAGTTGTGGTTTTAAACCTGCTAGAAATGGCCTGAGTTGCTGGGCCAAGCTGATGTGTGCACAGTGGTCTTGCTTGTGCGGCTGCTCTCATGAAGCGCAGCCCTGGGCTTGCGCCCCATGACATGCGTGGGCCGGCGCTTCCCCTCTGGAGACACTGCTTGTTGGCGTTTCACCTCACTGAGGCGAGCACAGGCAAACAATGGGTTATTAAAGCGGGGGAGCAGCCAGAGCTAGGCTGACCCAATGTTTACTCTGTTCTGCAGGTGGTGCTGAAGGGAGGAGCAGGCTGGGCAGGAGGAAGGTGGTAGCAGTGCGTGTAGGCCTGGGCGTGGGGCGGGTGGGTGGTGTCCGCCTGAACTTTGGGAGCTTCCTGCCGGAGCTTCCTGTTGTAAGGGGACAAAAATAAACGTGCAAATTGAGGGTGGAGGCAAAGCAAGAGTGTGGTTTTCTTCACGGTGCAAAATCTGTCTTCATTCTGTGGAGCTCGCCACAAAACTGTTACCGTATTGATTTCTGACGCTGGGACTGGGGTAGCGTCTGAAAGTGGCATAGTCACAAAAGTACTAGTTTACAGGCAAAAAAGTGTCAGCCTTCCCCTTTTCACCCAGCTTCAGGCAGTGAGGCTCTCACCTCACCGCGCTGCCTGCAGGCTTGTGTTCTGAATGCAGCCTTTGGAGACGTTGTCCTGCCACAGACTGGGCACATCTGTATGCAATTTGATAAATGACACCACTGCTATCTCAGAAATTAGAGCCAAACTCACTCTGCTGTCCATTTGCTCAGTTTCAGAGAAATAAGAATACAGAATTCAGTCTAGAATCAAGGTGTTGTCCAGCTAGGCGCACCTCTTGAAGGTGCACTCTTTGTTCACTTTAGTAGATGCACTTTTACCTTGGTGTTGGTTGCACTATTTATAATTGCAGAGGAGGTGTGCGTTTTGAGGAAGTGCAGGAGGCATAAATAAACAACATTTAGATGTTTGACTGTAGCTCCTCCTATGTGAAACGGAAACAAGTTCTCTTGGTCGCTCAGCTTTCTCTCAAGTACACACCCTTAACTACCAAAAGCAAAGACCACTTCTTCTGTTGAAATTTCTACTTTCTTGGGTGGAGTTTTTCTGCCTCCATTGCAGGAAAAGGAGACCATCCCGTACATGAGCTGTTTATCTGCTTATACATGGTCCTGGACAATGTTTTTAAATGGCCCTGCTTAAGTAGGGGTTGCATCACATGGACTCAGTGGTCCCTGCTGATCTCAGCCATTCTGTGACTCCAAGTGATGTGGAGATCAGTTGATCTGCCCACTATGAGGAATAACACGATGAAACTAGTTTTCTCTTCTGGACTGGTATACCCGTAGCATCCTGAGAATGTCCTGTCTACTTGTTGTTGCTTTGATTGTTTGTTTGTTTTTAATTTGCTTTTCTCGAGATATTTAATAATGAAGAATTGTGGTGTTCACTTTGGGCAGTTGCCTACTCATTATGTAAATGTATTCCTCAGTGCCCTGACTCGGAGCCTGCTGCAAGTCTCTCAGCCAGTGCCCTGGTTTTACAGCTCTTGGACTGCATCCGAGGGTCCAGTTCTGGGGACTTGGCCATCAACTTGGTGGGGGGTGAAGCATGCTCTCCATGCAGGAAGAAACATTTAAAAGTTACGATGTACATCTCTTTTTTTCAGATGGGGAAAAACAAGCTGTGGCAGCAGCTGTACCATGTGAGTGAGTGTGTCATGAGCCTGCTGGGCAAGGCATAGTGAGGGGCATTATTTCACTAGGAGGTTGGCACTGGCCATGGCCCTCCGGAATGGTCACAAAGGATTTTCTGTTCAGCATCTAACGCAACCAGAACATTCATATGTTTGCAGAGAGTTTCCATGGAAACTGTGTAAACTGTGATGCTAGCACACAGAGGCAAAGGTTATACTATTGTAGAGGCCCTTTTGTATTCTCCTTTAATGTTTCACAGCAGTTATATTTCTTAACTGATACTCTGAGCATACATTTTCTTCAGATTATGTTTTTTATTTACTGAATGTTTGTCATGGTTGTACTGAGGTCAAACGAGCTTCAAGAATAGCAATGAATTATTTATTTTTTTAAACATGGAATCACTCGAATATCATGATTTGAATTGATTTATCTTTTTGTTAGTGATAACGATGCAAGTGTAAATGGGAGAACAGGGTATGAACAAAAAACTGTTCAAGCTCTTCTACTCTTACATTTCCCCGTTCTGTTCAGTGCTTTAGTTGTTCAGGTAGAACCAACTGTCTGAGGTCATCATTCACTGGCACTTGTTGAGGAATTTTGAACGCTTGTCTCCTCTCTGAAGTGTGAACCTCTGCTATTTATAGATACCAGTTTTAACACTGTTCAGTATGCTTTGATGGTTCATGCTGTCTTTATACTATATGTCAATTCCCAATGTCAATTTCTGAACACATCTATTGCTGTGTTTGCTCACATTTCAGGGAATGCTACCACCAAGGGCACAAATGCTATTAATTATTAAAAGAAATACGAACGTTGGCTCATTTATATGGTTCTCCAGGTTCCCACTGGACAGTCCCTGTTTGCTAAATGGTACTCACTGTCCTACTGTCCTCATTGATATGTTAAGCTTAATTATAATGGGAGTTGCTGATTTTTTTTTTTTTTTTGCCTGAACTGAGTTCTGCCCTGATGTCTGAGTTCATGTCATGTGTCAGCAAACAGTCCAGGTAACTGTGTGATGCTCATCTCATGCTCTAAGAAAATGAGGTCTTCTGTGATCACAATGTCTATGCACACATTCACTCCTATCACGTAGCTTCTGAACCTCTTGGTTGCTTTAAGCCAAGCTTGGTACAAATGTAGGAAATAATTCTCTTAATGCATAACATAAGTTGATGTCTGCTTAGAAGATAAAGATGTAGGGTTTTATGCTGAGGTTACAGAGAGGTGTAAAGTTGTTCGTTCCATCTGTTTATACAGCACTGAGAAAAGGTCAGTCAATTAAAAGTGGATATAATCGAACTCAAAATAAAATTAGCAGAGAAAATGTAATTTCTCAATTTTAAAGTGTTTTATATTTTACTGCAAAATTTACAAAACCTCTTAGGAGTACATATAATGCAAACAAGTAACCTAAAGGCATTGATTGCATTTCCAAACAACATAGTTCTGAAAAAAAAATTACCGTTTGTGCTGTCGTAATAAATGAGGCAGCGCTTGGTAATTGCTTTTCCTTATGTGTGTCCCATACGTGGATGAAAATAATATCGTGTCAGCTGTCTTAGAGTAGTTGCTGCAGTGGGCAGTAGTTTCTGATACAGAATGAAGGGGTGAGATGCACTGTTAGCTCAGAGAGCTGCTGGCATACCTCTTGGCAGTGGGGCATGCTGCATTACTTGCTGCTTGGCAGAAGGAGGGACCGGGAAAGGGTGGATTTGTTTGTTACCTTAGTTATTATTCTCTCTTCCATGTTCTGTCATTTTAGGTATCATATATATAATTATTGAAAACAAAGCTTTGTACCTGATGCCTCATTAGTGTGACAGTTGAGAATAACTTCAGAAAAAAAAAATAGAACAGCTGGAGTAGTTCCACCCATTGTAGAGTTTGAGGAACCACTGGTCTTGTAGTTCAAATCACCTGATTACAAAAAGCACTTTCAAAGTAACATGAAAATGAACATAGAATACACATAATGAAAACCTATCTTCAAGTTTCATGTTGTGTAATTGCTCTGAAGGAGGGCTGTGCACCAGGTAGGAGTGTTTTTCATTATGAATCTCAGCTTTCTGAGCTTGAAGCCAGAAGTCACAGGAAAAAGTCTGTTCATTCAGCACAACACTTTGCATACTTTCCTTCACCTCTTTCTGACTGCTTTGCAGTGCTAAGTGAGCCGTTTTGGTCATTTATCACAGAGACAGAACATAATACTGATGAGGCAGGCAGAAACCGAAATCCCGTAGCTTTGTGCTAGGGAATAGAAAATGAACCCACAACAACCCAACAATGGCACCGCAGATGCTTATTCCAGTGCACACTGAAAGTCCCATCCAGTAAATATGATAAAAACCAGAAATCCTGCTGTCTCACTGCCCAAAATAATGCAACAATTTAGCGAGCTAGAACTATGCATCTTAATTAAAGAGAAAATGTCTGAATACAGTCTGACTCCAAAAGAAGCATCCTCTGTTACCCCTCGAGAAGCCGTTCACACCAGGCTCCAGAGACCAGATCCCTCCTGCAGACGACTCTTCCTTTTGAAGCAGGAGAGGAGTTCCAGCACGGGCACAGTGCTTGGTGCAGCATTCCAGCACGTCTGTGGGTGCTGTCATGAATGCAGCCTTTGGCAGGCATCTAATCACCTATTATTGTTCAGTTCTTGATTAAACAACTTTTGTGGTATTTTCTGGCATGTTCCTACATTACTACAGAGCCTTCTAGTTCCTTGATGAAAACAAAAACAGTGTCAGGTTTTTACAGATGTTGAAAACAACCTGAGACATAAGTGAGCAAGGTAACTGAAAGCCATAGAAAATGGCTGAGTTCTTTCACTTTTCAAGCAGATGTAATCTGTGTAGTTTCTGACATTTTTGTATTATCATCAGTTTTCTTAAGGTGTAAAGTAAAATCCCATGTTTACATGGGATGATTTCCTTGGGTTTGTCAAATATTCACAAACAAGCATTGCCGGAGGTTAGATTACAATGTCATTTTTACAGTGATTGTTGACTGAAGTTTAAATTGTTTGCTTTTGAATCATAACAGCATAACTAAGAGAAGAACTTGTCCCCATGTCTCTGCACTCACAGATTCTGAGCTCCGAGCCCAGGGGTTACGCGCCTGATCCTAGCTTTCACCATAGACGTAAGCAAGTTTAATTGCAAACAGGCAAATATCATTTTCAGGGTAGGTACGCAAATGAGGTTAGAAACTTCAAATAAAAAAACTTTTAAGTTATTTTATGAGGTTTTTCATAATACCTTATCTTGAAATCTTTGGATCTAACAGACGGATCCATCTAATATATTTGTTTGCTTAAGAATGTTCTTGAAATTGTAAACCAGAAAGTAGGGGAAGTCAGAAATGGAAGAACTGCTTGGGGAAGGAGTAGCAGGAGCATCTGTCACACTGCATGTGTGACCCTGACGTGGGTCTAGGCAACTGCACGTCTGCGTCACTGGTGCTGTGGCTCATCCAAAGAGCCTGGCTTCTTTCTCTAAGAGAAATCAAGAAGAAGTTTTTCTTCACTTGCATGACAGTGTTTTAGTAGAAAGTAAGCATCTTGGGAAGCTGTTTGCTGGTGCCACCTTGGTTGTGAGGAAACTCTGTCTCTGGTACGTTCGTCTGGCTCCTCATTAGACCTGAAAGTCTGCCAGTTTTATTCAGGGTTCATGCAACTACTTAGGTGAAAGAGAAGATGGTGTAAATTTCCAGTTTTTGCTGTCAGGCTGCTTTTGCATTCTAGAAGCAACTGCTGCAGATATTTGCCTGTCTCCAGGACTGCGTACAATATGCAGGGTGACTCCATGCTGCAATATTGGAGTGGTTTGTGCAGTGTCTCCCACTTTATCCAAATTGTCAGTACTCTCAAGTGATGAAGGAGAAGGAGAATTATGGAATTAAAGTAGATAAGTGCTTGCTTGAACTGGAAAATAATAGTAACCTAATTATGAAGTATTTATGCATTCTAGTTTTGACATCCTAAAAACTACTGTGCTGGACACTGACTTACCATACTTCTCACTGTCCTACCAAAGCCTTTGGTAATAAATCTTCAGCACTCGTTACGTGTGCGCTGGCTGTTGCTCTGGGCACATCTGTTCCTCTGTTCAGTGCTGTGGCTAAGTTCAAGATGACCGTCTGACTTCAGACTGGCTGCCTTGAAATTCAGCTGAGTAATTTTCCATTCCTGAAGGTATATAAGACCTTTGCCTCTCTAAATTCAATTTGCTCTCCTAGTGCTGTTAGCAGAAGGTGCCAAAGACAAGAAGCAGGTCAAAAGCAGGCCAAGTCAATCGAGATTAATGTGCATATTTGTGTAGGTAAAACTTTGACTGCAATGGAAACACGTTGGATTTACTAGTTGAGTATTTTTAAATTATTTTGAAGCCAGCTGAAGACAGTATTAGAAATGTGAGTAAAAGCAGAAAAAGTGTTCCTGCACCGCCATAAATCCTAGGGATTTCCCAGAGAAGGATAATTAAAGCAAGATGCTTTGAATCAGCTAATTAAGTATAGCTGTTATTTGAACTTTCCTAAAGGAGATCCTGGCTGTCCTCTCAGCCTCCATGTGGCCCTTCTCTGGTCTATACTTTCCCTTGCCATCCTCTCCCAAATTATTTTTAACCTTGGTCTGTTTGTGTATCCAATTCAGACCCTGGCTTCATGGACAGATGTGCTGGCACAGCTGGGGATGGCATTTGGAAAGCTGGGGAGCTGAAATGGGAATTGGGAAGGGTGAGGTCACCTCAAAGCAGCCAAGAAAGCACAAAAAATTGTATCATAAGGTGTGCTTATCAAGTTAAGTCCTCTACAGATGAGATTTTTGTATATATTTGACAACCTCAATTAAATGTTTCATGTTTGTTAACTTTCTTCTTGTTATATTTTAACATGGATTAGCATTTAATTTGTGGTTGCAAATGGACCAAGAAGGTGAAAATTTGTACCGTAAGTTGAGGCAAAAGTCTTTCCAGTAATGAAAAGAAAAGCAAGATCCTTTGGAGACTGAATGGGGCGAGAAAAGACAATGCTGGTATAATGTGGGAATAATGTATTACAGGTTTTTGTTTATTTCTTTCTTTTTTCCCCTGCTGTCCAATGGATAATATAAGATGTTAAACTAATACTGACCATGCCTTCTCTCTTCAATCTGCAGCTCTCTTTTGTAGAGCATTTACTAGGGTAAATTTCTACCTTTATTCTAGAGAAATGCCTAGGTATTTTTCCGTGCTTCTCCTTGTTGGTGACAATGTGCCTGCTGCATAGTCCAGCCTGGGGCTGCCTGCCATCACTTGTTCCATACTTTCATTGATCTCTAAAATTACTATTTTTTAAATACAATTTATATGTACCTGTATTTAAATATGATCTTTCCCTCTATGCCTGTTCTTCATACGTGAAATAAGTATATGCCTTTGTGTTACCTAAAATATTCTTAATTTTTTACTATACCATAAATCAGCTTTTTTAAGTGCTGTTGTTTTCTGTTTGACATGGAAATATATGTGCAGATCAGCAAAATGTCAAACTTCTTTTTTTTGGAGAAGTTAGCCAATTTACTTTGCATAGTTAAGATGGGATTGGTCTATTAATATGGCTTCCCTATTTCCCTTGTTGTTCTCTATTTAAAATTTGTAGTGGAGTGATTCAGAGATCCTGAGATGAACTGGAGGAATCGTGTAGGGTGTGGTGCATAACATAAATAAAGATACAGTTTGTCCTGAGGACTTTATGATCGAGGGCCTGGCAGTTTCATCGTGTCTCCAATTACAAATGTCCCTGCTGAGATCAGCTGTTGGCCAGGTTTCCCCCTTCTCGCTGTATGGTCGATGCGTGGCCATCAGGTCCTCATTGAGCTGCCGCTCATGCATCGGTGATAGGAAAGGTCAGGGCTTGGTGTGAAGAGGAGGAACTCCAGAGGTTTGGGCTATAAAAAGGTTTGGCTACATGCTGCCGTCCCCAAGACCATTTGTGAAATCCAGCAGTTGCCTCGTGTCGATCATTGGGGTTGCCCATCATCACAGCCTCTGACCCCCCATCCAAACCCTGGAGGCAGCTGCTTTGGCCATGGCATTTCTCAGAATGATGAAACTGTCATAAATCAAGAAGACTTTTGATGTGCCCTGGGATCAGTAAGATTTTTCTCTACTATCTAATGTCACATGTTGTACCAGTGAATGAGGAGGGCTCTCGCAGATTGCCAAGCAGCCTTCATTGCTCCAAATGGTGCTTTCCAGGCCGGTGTCAGTCAGTGGGATTTAAAAAAATTATTTCCATAACTAACTTCATTTTTCTATCTGTAACACTATGTAGGTCTGCATAAAGAGTGAATTCCTTTTTATTCTTGCATTGGTACCATACAGAGGAAGCTGCAGTAAAGAGTTACCGGGGGAATGCTGCAGGAGAGGGAGGAGAAGAGTGTTGCAAAATGTGAAAGGTTTTGACTGCGATCAGCTTTCCCAACTAAATGTGGGTTTTTTTCTCACAGATAAGTTTTTAGTTTGTATTGCAGAGGAACCTAGGTTTCATCTTTTCTAAGGATTTAAGGAGATTTTTCAGCCTTTGCTTGTGTATGTGTGTGGGTTACGTGTTTGCGTACTTTCACAGCTTAATACGGATAAGTGCTACCAGAACATAATCTTTTAATTTAGCTCTCTGTTGTCTACTGACTCGTGAAATATTTTTAGGTAACTTAGCCACAAGTGATTATGCAGATAAGCAGAGATAAGTCTTTTAGAAAAGAAAAAAAAAAAAAGGCTTTTTATTGCGTTTTAATGGGTTGGAGAGTACTACTTAGTTTTTTCATTACCGAAGTCCCACATAGCTTTGAAACAATAGATATATTTTAAAATACAGTCTTTTTTTCTCTTCTCCACCTGGTTGTTTTCTAAACCCCCTTCAGTTTGCAGCATGAGCATGAGCCAGGTCCTAAGAACCAAAAATTGAAACTGCTTTGGTGCTGCAGTGTCTGTGTTGCCAAGGTTTCATAAGAATCCTTAGAACTAAAGAAAGGAAATCAGTTTTTCTTACTGAAAACAGACACTTATGTCTTTATCTGCATTTCTGGTTTCAGAATAAAATGGAAATATGCCTTTGGGGTTAAAGCTCCCTGACGTTACTCTGAGGGGTTTTTGTCCCCTGACTTAAGTAAGGTCAAACACAAGTAATCTGGTTTTTGCACTGTAAGTTGACTTGTATCCCTTGCTGATACCAATACTCTAAGGTGCTAGTCAGTTCTGGGAGTGGTTAAAGACCTTAACACCCAGTTACTGAGTACTGAAATCACTGACAGATTCTTTGTAGCATGTAAATAGTTGCTAATAATATTTATGACTTTTGTTCCAAGCATCCAAACGGGTTTGGCATGGGTGGGTAAATGCTGTCACCCATAGAAAAACAAGGTCATCGACAACCAAAAGGCTGCCAGGGCTCGCCCTTGCCCCTTGCCATGCTCAGAAGTGCACAAAGGGCCAGAGCCCTGCGTGGTCCTCTGAGGCTGCACCTCTGCATTGGCCCACCTTGCCCACATACTGGCGTTACATGTGTGTTCATGTGCTTTCATCCACCAGAACTACACTTTAGAGGTGATGGTAGCAGGTATGTTCTTAATGTTCTTTTAGAAGTGGTTAAATGTGGATTATCAGTTCATTCTTCATAATACATAAGCTCCTAGGTGAGTCTGGGAAAGGACTACCGCTTCTCTCTTCATCTGGAAACCAGTGCTGCTGCTGCTCTGTGAGGCGTTCTCTGCATGCAGATCCTTCTCCTTTGCAGAAGCCCTCACTGCTGCAAGGGAATGCAGCTTCAGAAAGCGTGCTGCTCAGTGAGCTGGCTGGTGGTGGATAGGAGGGTGCTTTCTGCAAGGGCTCAATTTACCTTCGATCAAAGAACAGAAAAATGTAAAATTGAGAGAAAAATTTAAAGAATCGATTTCAGTTCCATCACTGCCAGTCAGGAGGGCTGTGAGAGCAACTGTTCGCATATGGCTCAGGAACAGTTCTCCCTGGCAGCTCTGCTGGGCTCCATCCTTTTGCTGGAGGAGTCCGCTGCTCCAGCAGAGCCTGTTTGCCACGGCATAGGAACAGGTGAAGTGGTTCAAGCTTGGTGTTCAGGTGCTTTGGGCACATCCCTCACCCATGTGTGGAATTTTAATTAATGCTGCTGCTGAAAAACAGCTTAAACCAAGAGAGACTTAAGTCCAGTTGTACTGTGTTTGTTTGTGAGCTTTGTAGTATTGAAGGTGGAAGAAAAACAGAGGAAGAGTGGGTGTGGGGTAGCACTGACACGCTTTTCAAGTCTAGTAAGTGCAGAAGCTAACTAATTACAGCTTAACAAATGATTTAATTTATTATCTGGTCTGATGCTTTTACTCAATTTAAGGAGTTGATTTTCTAAATTGCCTCAGAAAAGGTTCGCACGCAGTGGCTCTGCACCGTTTGGCAGGGCGGTCACCCTGGTCCCCAGGCTGAGGTGGCAGCCCCAAGTGCAGTTCAGTGTCAATGTAAAATATATGCACGCATTTATATATGTAAGTCAATCTTGCATACAAGCAAAATGTAACTCACCTTTAAATTAAAACTGTCTGGTAAATTGCAGTGTGTCAGGTATTTATTCACAGAATCACAGAGGTCGGAATCGGCCTCAAGAGATTGAGTCCAACCCCCCTGCTAAAGTAGGTACCCTGCAATAGGTTGCAACTAAAAATAAGCAAATAAAAAAAATAAGCAAATAAAAAAAAAAAAACGGAACCCAGGTTCAGATACACTCAAGTCTGTACTTCTTAGAAAAAGCTTACGCTTGCTGCCACCAACTCTCCTTAATGTGGTGTCTGGAAGGAGACAATGACTATTTCATTAGCTTACTCTGTTTAAAAGCAGAAGGACTTATTAAATATGTGGTGCTGGATTCAAATATTCAATCTGCAGCCAGCATGGGCTGCAGCGTGACCGTCACCTGTGCCTGCACCACACTGGCAGAGGCAGCCAAGGCAGCACGGCCTACCCACCTCACTGCGGCCTTATGCACGTCGGCTGGCACAAATGAGAGGAGGTGGCAGAGGCAGAAGGACAGGATGACAGCATGGCTGGGAAGGCAGGAGGTGTGACTGCTCTTTTTTTTTTTTAAATGCAAATCCTGCCTTGTGTCAGTTTAAGGGTGTAATTTGACAGTTTGACTTCCTTGAGTGCTAGTATACTGAATTATTATATGTTACTGAAATCTAGCTACCTAATGCTAACTACCTCAGGGGAATGGCTTCAAACTAAAAGAGGGGAAATTCAGGTTAGATGATAGGAAAAAATTCTTTACACGGAGGGAGGTGAGGCCCTGGCACAGGCTGCCCAAAGAGGTTGTGGGTGCCCCATCCCTGGAAGTGCTCAAGGACAGGTTGCATGGGGGCCCTGGGCCCTGATCTGGGAGGCGGCACCCAGCCCAGGGCATGGGTTGGAGCATGGTGATCTTTAAGATCCCTTCCAACCCAGGCCGTTCTATGATTACCTAGTATTTTTGGTTCCACCAGTTAACTTTAGAAAATGCTCATGTATGAACATACAGCTTATTCTTCTTACCAGTGCGTAAAGCGAGACTGATAAATGAAATCTAAGCTTCATATGACATAAGAGGCAGTGCAATCTGCCAACTCATTGTCAGATGTTCTGATCAAAAAGTTAAAAAAAAAAAGAGGGAGAAGAAAATAAATGGGCTTTGAGATGTTATCCAAGTATTTTCTTGTCCTAGAACAGATGTGATTACTCAATAATATTATCATTGCTAAAATTTATAGGAGAGAGGATTGCAAGCTGACTTCCTAATGTCACATGGTGGTGTTGGTGGCCTTCATCTCAGCCCACATTCCCCCACCTATTTTTTTGTTCCTCTTAACCATTCTTTTGTATTACTTAAGCGTGTTGCTTTCTGCCAGCTCACTTGCGTAGCTGACCATGCTGGTTCAAGCCAAGTCTTTGATTCAGACTGGAACCTGCCTGATTCACAAAGAGGCTGGAACTGAGATCAAGAGACACCCAGCTCGCTTCCAGCAAGTCTCCTGGCAGACAAGATACTGGAGGGGGGAAGAAAGAGCAGACTGTTCCTTAAAAACAATCAGGCGAGAAATAGCGAGAGCAGAATAACACAATGTGCTCCTTAAAAGAAGTGCTCAGATGTGGTCTCATCTAACCAGAGTGCTCAGACCTGAAATCAGTCGTAGCAGTTAGTTATGGGGTGCACATGCTGTTGGTTTGCAGTGCTGGAAACTCTACCAGACGGATTGCACTGCATAGAGAAAATGAGGGTGGCTAAAAGCAGCCATAAAAAGTCAGGCTAAAAGGTAGGTTAATGATTCGTTGCTAGGCAGTCTAATAATTTACTCACTTTTCTGTTGCTGTCTTTCTGTTATGGTAATATTTATTCTTTTATATGTTCTGTATGTTATGAAGAATATATTAAGTCAGTGCTTTCTGGGGTGTTCTTTGGCAAGAAATTTTCCTTGCATTTGGTCTCTTGCTCTCTTTTTTTTTTCCTTAAGTACTCCATGTTTCTCTGACCTCATTATTATTTTTGAGCTGCTTCTGTGATTTGACATTGAAAAAAGTTATTCCAACAAAAGCAGCACAGCATGTTACTCAGACTTTACAAAGTGTCAGATGGGCATGATCGGGACTTAATCTTGCAGCCTACAAGGCACAGTTCCAAGTTATTTCAATTAATTGGCAGCTTTTGTTAAATAAAACTTACTTTTAAGTAGAGAGATGTGTATCCTCTGGACAAAGTGCAGTGCTCTACTTTCAGCAGCCCAGTAACATGTAGAAAATACAGAAATTGGGGCTGCTATATAAGGTATAGGAGGTATATATGAGCTATGTGAGGGTATCAAAGGATGCGACCATTTTTCTTTGAATACCTTGTCAGTCCTGTGCTGAGAAGGAGGTACAGATCTTAGATCCCCAGAAGGAGAGCATGTTTTAACAAATGACCCTCTTATGGAAAAAAAAAAAATCGGTGCAAGATACAAATAAATATTAAAAGAATGGCTGATTTGTTTGAAGGTTTTCCAGCCAAACAGTAGGGGTTACGCGAAAGTCAGCCTGGGCCCAACAGAGAAGGCATTGAACCAGGTCTAATAGGAACAACTGGACCCAATACCCATATTATGTTCAGTAATGGAGTTTTTTGTAGTACAAGGACTTTAATGTTGAAATCTTAATGTCCAGTCTGGAGGGAAAGAGGAAAAAAATGAAGTCCAACACAATTAGAAAATCTCTTTTGTGTATTTTAAGTATTGCCAGCCACATTTGTGTCTTTTCACAGATGAATGGGCTTTTCTGTCACTGTAAGGCTGCATTGTAAAGTAACGGACTTGAACTAATTGTGTCCTGTAAACCTATTTAGAATAATCATAATAATAATAAAAGTTCTTTGAAGCTCAGACATGCGTGTAAGTTGTTCCTGCCAACTATAAATGGGTTGGTAGTTGGGCAGCACTTTGCCACTCAGAGTTAACAGGAGTCAGGAGCGTTTTTGGAAAAGCAGTTGGATAACACAACTCCTGGGAAGAGGAAAGCAGCTATGGAGGAGTCACAGATGGTCACCAATTCAAGTGAGGAGCTCACCTTCTGTGTTTCTGTTTATTTTGGTTACGAGGAAGTGCTGGACCCAGCTTCTGACCCAGTGAGGCTGTTATCTCCATGAGGATGGAGAACAGGTCTGATCTTCAGCTCTTTGTACCTTGTGGTATCTGCATTTTCTCATGATGATCTTTTTTCTGTTTCTTAAACCCCAGCATTTTTCTGGAGGAGAAGCTGTAATTCATTGTTGTTGAGCTGTGATGGCGTCTCTGAATGCTCTCCCAAGAGTTTTATCCTTCTACATCAGTGCTCTTCATTCTTTAGCAAACCTTAGCTCCTTTTGTACCTCCACTTACAGCATGTTGCCCTAAGCAGAGAATAAATGAGAAGGCATTAAATAATTACAGTCTGTGGTAGGAAAAGATCGTATGCTGAAGTAGATTATTTTTCCCAACCCCAGCCTTGCCTTCTCCCCAACACCCCCAAGTCAGTCTTGCAGGAGAGCAGCAAACCCAAAAACGTATCCATAACAAAGCCATCCCAGTTCATTCCCAGAGCTTGTCACAGGCAGGAGGGCTTGGGCTGCTGGAGCTGCTTTAATGGGATTCTCTCAAATGTTTCCATCTTGAAGAAGCAGGAGGTTTTAGCTGACCCATTTCAGATGCCCCACATCAGTTTGTTGCTCACACAGTATCCCAAAAAGCAGTTGCAGTGACCCGAAGGAAGGATGCTTTGAGCCACTAACAGGGAAGTATCACGTTGAACCACATCACTTAATGCTGCTCAACAGACAGCATTCCTTCCCATTTGGCTGTTTTGAAAATTGCGTATATACTATATACTTTTGTATGCAAATATTCTTATATTAAATACGTTATTGGATTTAGGTATTTGCATGTTACAGTGTATTTTCATAATATGCTATCTCTTCCTACAAATCTTGCTTCTCTTTGTTCTTCAAACCTGAGAGAACCTTCCTCTCGGTACCTGTTTGAGAAATGGTGTTTCTGAGCCTGATTCTGTGTATGAAAATGCGAGTGTCTGATTTTCTGCTTGTGATCCACTTTCTATTTGTGTTTGCTTATCAGTTGGTCATTTTTTGTTTTGTTTTGTTTTTTTTAAAAGGTGTTTTAGACATATCTTTCTATCAAGACATGAGAACTGTTGTTTTTTCGTTGTTACTAACGTAATGAGCTTTGGTGAGAATCCTTGCTTACAAGTGCACACATTTCTCTAAGCTGAAGCTGTGGGATGCTTTGGAAATGCTGTCATTGAGGAATGCCTTCACTGGAGTAGGGAGATGAGCTCTGAGCGGATGTTGAGGAGAGGCCCTGCCTTCTGGATGCGTTGTGTTGAAGCTAAATGTGTCAAGAAGGAGAGCTGTAGCAAAAAAACACAGGGGGTGGTGAATGTGGTGTAAAATGAGATTTTGTCATAAAATATCTGATGCGCATTTTGGATGTCATTATTTTAAATTTTCTGCTTTATTTTGTCTTTCAGGTGAGGACTCCCATCCGCAGAGCTGAAGCATGAGTACCGATGCCAGTCAGGTGGTAATCACTTCCCCCCCTGCTGCCACAATGCCCCACAAGGAGAGGTACTTCGACCGCATCAACGAGAATGACCCCGAGTACCTCCGGGAGAGAAACATGTCTCCGGACCTGCGACAGGACTTCAACATGATGGAGCAGAGGAAGAGGGTCACTCAGATACTGCAGAGCCCTGTGAGTGGAATGAAGGGGGAATGACAACTACAGAGTGCTATTTTATGAGATTCTTCTTTAATTTCTTGAGGTTTAAGAAAGCTGTGTCACAGTTAGCTAGAGTAATTCTGGACTGTCTTATAAGAAGAGTCACTAAGCGTTATCCGACATTTTGTTTGCTTAGCTTTTTGTCTGTGAATAAACAGTGGTGGGTTTTTTTCTCCTGATGCTTTCATGGTCTTACGCTTCATTAGAGTATTACAAAAAGATCTGGCTGGCTGAAGAGTACTTAATTAAAACTTAGGCTCAAGGAAGAGAGTAAAGGAGTCACCGGTCAAATAGGAAGAAATTAGGGCGTTAGATGGAGTTCTGCATTCTGGTTTTGAATATGGACTTATCATTTGCATCAGGAATGCTTTAATTATGTTTTTAATGTTGGCTAAGATCATTTAAAAGCTAGAATATGTTCAGTTCTCATGTACTTGGGGGCAATCATACCCATATAAGGCCTTAATGCTTCTATGATTCTATGTTAGCACTTACCTACTGAGTGAGTTCAGTGCTTGGGTAGGCTATGTGTAACACTTTAATCTAGGAGTGGTTCAATAGTTTTAATTTATATTTTAATGTATATATTGTGTGAATTTAACCTGATGAATGCTTTGGAAAGCAAAACTGGTGCCTGAGTGATCTGAAGCTATAGAGAGTGTACGAGGGTGAGCCTTTGGGGTAGGACTGTAAGGTGAGCAGCAAGGACAGCGGGACTTGGAAGGGGTTAAGCAGCTTTGCAGATCCTTTTCTGTTCAGTTCCACTATAGGTTGGGGTGTTTCCCATGTCATTTTTCTGAAGCTTTTCCATATGTAATGAGATTGCAAACAGCTGTTCGTAATCACCCTATTATAGTCATCCATGAATAACAGGATTGTTTGCTAAAGTGTTGTCGTGGAGTGCCTCTTGGATCTGTGTGTTGCTCTGGGTATAATGTGAACCTGTTGACTAAGGAATTTATGACTTTCAAGTCGATTTATGCAAGTTTAGTTCTGCAGCCGACCCCTTTATTATAAAGAAAATACTCCAAGGAGGTATTGCATAATGCTTTAATCATGATAAAATTGTGTTAAACACTTGATTGTAAAATGTGATCAGTCTGCTCCTTCCTGTTAAAATACTCACATTGTAAGTAGCCAGGGCTCACAGCAAAGACTGGATCTTTATCCTGTTTAAATAGGGCAAGATAAAAATCAGTTATAGAGATCTTGTTTAAGTTTGTGTTTGTGGTGTTCTTTGGTTCTTCCAATGGAAGCATTGAATCTGATGGGCGTAACTATTTGCTCAGCATTTTTGGGGAGCTTTTGCCACGTCTGCCAAATGTAATAAATGTCTCTTTGCTGCAGTCTCTGGTATTCTGGAGACGCACTGTCAGCATGCAGGTTTTAGGAAGGGATGAAGAGGTGCTATCTCTGAGTCTGGGTAAGTGCTTTAACAGGTGGCAGGAGGATGAAGCCAGGCAGTTCTGAATGTCCTGGTGCAGGACAAGCCAAGTCCAGCACTTTTTGGAGATGCCAGTAAATTGCAAGTTGTGCAAGGGAATGTTTGTCCAAATAAACCAGGGGTCTGCTGGCTTCGTGGCCCTTCTCATCTGACTGGGAGAAGACAAGGACATGGAACCCAGGATGTGAGCAGGTGTGGACAGAAGGATCCTGGACTGCCAGCTTCTCTCTCCTTTTGCTGGCTCTTCTTGAAACAGAAAATGTGGAGTAACTCTGCTCTGATTCCTCATGTGAGGAAATAAAACCATTTTTAGAAAACATCTGGGACTGAATGTCCATCAAGCAAATTTCTTAACTGATTTGGGGGTAGAAACTGCATTACTTCTTCCAGCAGCTGGCTGCAATGTGGTATAGCGTTCTTGAGTCAGGACTGAAAATGATTATTGGATGAAAAATGATTATCTTCTCTCTTATGAATACATTTTTTTTCACAAAAGTATCAAAAAGCATTTCTCTTGTTACTGGTCTGCATAACACGAGCCCAGGATTGTATTGTGCGCAGTGTTTCTGTTCGATAGCTACAGAATTGCATAGCATTCGAAGTTTGCATAAAGCTTTAGTAGGAACTAGTTGGATGGTGTTTTGGAAGAGAGGTCATCAGACACATTTTTGTGAAGAGCTTTCTCACTGGTAAATATTCATCCCATCTTATATGTGCATATATGTACTCAGATCGGAGGGATAGTTGTTGACTCATCATAATTACATATCAGTGAAGTGTATGTAGCAAGGATAATAACTTTCTGTCCTAGAAATATGCAAGCGTGTATGGACTCGAGGTGAACTTGTGTGAACATGCACTTTCTCCAAGCAAAGAACTATGCTATAAAGCTAAAGGGTTAATCGCTAGCATCTAGGAGGAAGCTTAGGTACTCATATTTTATTAACGAGCTTTTTTCCTTTCAAGTAGGAAAATCTACATCCCTTAGTAAGAAAATATATTAGAGAATACATTTCAGGAACCACTGTTTTGTGTGCGGTGCATGTCATTGTGAGGGCTACAGCCCTGACCAGACACCCTCAGACATCAAACTGCTGCATCTCTCTGATGTGCCATTTGATGCACACATTGATGTGCAGCCTGGCTACTCCCCTCTGATGTGTTATTTCTCTTTCCTGAATTAAATAATTTGAAAGCTACACTCATTACTGCTGATGTTTGCTAATGTTTGTAATAAGTCTTAAACAAATCAGTAATGCTGATTTGTTCTGTAACGCTGCCCATGAAGAATCTCCTGACATTATCGGTGATTTCTCAGACATGTTTACTTGATGCTCCCTGTAACCTGTGCACATCTGAAGGCCTGGACGATCTGACAGGACCTGCTCGTTTGTTGTTCTGTGTTAAGTAAAAAGAAATGACGTTCAGATATGTTTGAGGAGCCTGCTAGCACCCAGAAGTACCACTGGACAGTCTTTAACATAAAGTTGCATGGTTTTATTTCATTAATGTCTGCAGGTTCAGAATGTTTGGGAATTACACCATTTTTTTTTGAAGGAAAAAATGTTTTTTTGCAATAGACTAGTTTCTTTGCTTTCCATGGTTCTAATGCACTTCAACTGTAATATATCCAAAGTAGGAAAAGCTGCTTCTTTTTTTTTTAATTTACATTTTACATCTAAAATTAAAAATGGTTTTGTCTTTATATGCTAAACAACTGCATATTGCTTGTTATACAGAGTAACTAACTTCTTAATGAGTAAACATCCTTATTTGCTGTATCATCAAAATGCCAATTTAAGCTTTGATATGCAAGTTTGGCCTCCCTTTCCTTCTGGTACTTCTTGGGTGCGCTCACCATGGTGACTGAAAGCTTCAGAAGCCACGGTTGCCCAGTTATTCCATGTGAGGATCTCCCAGTGCTTTGCCTCCATTCTGTGCTGGCTGTGACAGTGCTGTGACGGCTCCGATTCCCTGCAACACCAGAGGGCAATCGGGACAACGATGCTTCAACACTGCCGTTACATAATGGCAATAATTCAGTTGTACCCATCTGCTGGAGCAGCCTCCCGTTCTGCAGCTCCCTCAGCTGGATTCAGGCTCCCCTGACATTTGTACAACTTTCTACTGGGGAACTGCACAGTTGTCCCCTGCCCTACTCTCATCAAAATGGCTTTTTTAATCTTTGCTCTTCTGTTCTCTGTTACACTAGGAATGAAAATTACCTTTGACTTCTGCCTTATTTCCAGATTGCAGCTTTCCATTTAGTTTGAACTTGGGTTTTCAAATGCCATTGGTTTCCAGATTGAACATACATATTTTTCCCCATCCCAATTTCTAATCTTCATGCTGTTGAGTTGCTTGGGTTCAAGTTTTTATCTCCTTGGGAGGGGCTTGTCTGCAGATCCTGCTGTGATTTTGGCCCCTTATCCTGTAGGTCATTCAAATCATTAAGCAGTGAAGTCCATTCTCCTTTTGCTTGATGAATTTGCATAGAATCATTACAGTTGGAAAAGACCTCTACGATCATCTAATCCAAGCCCAGTCCATCCCCACCAATACTGCTCAGTAACAGTGCCACATTTCCATGGTTTGTGAAAACTTTCAGGGATGGTGACATCCCCACCTCCCTGGGCAGCCTGTGCCAGTGCCTCACCGCTCTTCCTGAAGAAAAGCTTTTCCTCATATCCAACCTGAACCTCGCCTGGCACAATTTAAGGCCATCACCTCTCGTCCTATCGCTGTTACCTGGGAGAAGAGTCTAACCCCATCTCACCACAACCTCCCTTCAGGGAGTTGTAGAGAACAATACAGTTTCCTCTGAGCCTTCTGCAGGCTGAACAGGCCCAGTTCCCTCAGCCGCTCCCCGTAGGATTTGTGCTCCAGACCCTTCACAGCTTTCTTGTCCTTCTCTGGACACGCTCCAGGGCCTATGAACCTTTTCTATGGCTCTATATGTATTTGAAGTCATTAATTGTAAATAACACTCAATCAGCCTTCATTCTGGAGGTAAGTGATATGGAATCGTAAAATAAAATGCACTGTAATGAAATCCACCATTTTTCTTTCATTCACCGGTTTCCTGAATTCTGCCTGATGAAAGACATCAAGTCACTCTGCTGAGTGAGCAGGAAGAGGGGTTGCCATTGCAGTGCAGACAATGAGCAACAGTTCAAAGGACCTCCTTAGCTGCATTTATTTTGAAGTCCTTTTTTTTTTTTTTAATTATTTTTTATTTTTACTTTCCTCTCACTTTTTTTTTATGGCACATTGTTTTTGGAGAGAGGTTGCTTAATAACCCCATGGCTCAGCATGGGTTCAGAACAGTGCCTGGAAGCTGCTGGTGGCAGGAGGAGCCCCGGGGCTGTGCCTGAGTCCTGGAGCATCTTCGGGTCACTCCATCTAGCCCAGATACTCACACACTTCACTGCAAGTGAAAAGATCATTGTAACTCTACCAAATTCCCCACGCTTAGTAATAAGCCTGTCTCCTAATGAAATGCCAAAGCCATTTTTTTCTTTTTTCTCCCCTCCTCCTCATAGAGTTAACAAACACTCCTGTTGCCCTTATCTTCTCCTTGCCAGCCGCAGCTCTCTGGCAGTTTTTTGTGGGCAGCTCCACCCAGTCCCATCGGAGCACCTGCTGCTGCTGGTGGTGCAGCTCTTCCTCCCAGGGCAGCCGCATGCACAGAACTTGGTTTGCTTCGCGTCCGCTCGCTCTCTGGAACAAAACACCAGTTAAGTTTTACAACTTTTTATCATAGTAGTGATTGGGCTCAGAGGCTGTGTGCATGTGAGTGTGTTTGTACGTAGAGAAGTTGAATTATAGCCTTATAAAAGATATAGTTCAAGTGTATGTGCTTTGATCAAAAACGGGCAAAAGAAGCTAAAGGGGTTTCTCGTGTTATTCTGCTGTTTTTTAGGCATGTAGCAGCGCTATTATTGAGTAGAGACCTCACATATCTCTTCTAGCTCTGTAGGCTGAGGTACCAAGCAGTTTGGACTCCTAACTGTCCTTGATAGGAACATGTGCTTTCTCCTCTTACAAGTTTGCTGCGGTGTGGGCTGCTTGCAGATGACCCACAGCCATCCTCTTCTCTATTTACAGTGGAGTTCTTTTCCTCTATATTTTGTTTCTATGTCTATTGAGTCAATAAGTGTCATTGGAAATGGTAAACAAAAAGAAAGATACTACTTACTTATAGACTTATACTATACTTACGAGCCCGCCTACCTCATAACATCCTCAGAGAGCTGTCTACCAAAATGTAGAAATTAATACAGAGATTTTCTAGTAAAAAAAGATATATAGCAGAGAAATAGCAGTGCTGTGGGTTATTCTAGTTGTCTGTTCCTGTTGACTGAAGAAAAACAGTTGTCAACCAGTACATACAAATGTTGCTTCAATTCTTAGAAGTTCCCATTTACACTGTCAGCTTATACTTATGCTAAAAGGAATTAAATGAGTCAGAACTGAAGCTTGCAGCCTCACCACTGAGTTTCAGAGAGCCTTTGCATGTGTAAGCCAGGAGATTTTGCATCTAAGCTGCTTGAGTTTGTGATGTGCATTTGGAAGATGACTGCATATATTTTTGGAGAATTAATTTTGTGGTATTAGAAATAGGTTGAGCTAATTGTGCAATTAACAGCTTTGTCAAAGAAAGCTGTGCCTGGTCTGTAGGCCGTGTGCCTACCTAACCTGGCCCAAAAAAGCAGCTGGAATGTTAGAAACAGTGAAATTTCTGCGGTACCATATCCAGCTGAGCATGTGGCCATTCCAAAACCAAGATATGCACATTGAGCTGCCATGTCTGTACATCTCACAGCTTGTGCAGTGTGAGGTGTGTGGTGGCTCTGAGGAGATAGGTGGGCCCTTCCCAGCAGCTGTCCTCATCCAGCTTTCACATGAGGAGCTGTTCTCCATGCAAACCAGGTGCTGTTCCAGCATGGAGAAATAAATCCCAGAGCTGAAGCTCTTTATTGAGCAATGCTGAGCATACATGGCAGAGTAGCATAGTTTTTCATTCATCTGACAGTACAGTTTTTCCTTTGTCAGCATTTTCTTGTCAAGTACTACATCTGAAATTGCTAGTGACCTTTCCGCTTGAAAACTAGCTGCTTTGTGCTGGAGCAAATCATTTGTCTGCTTAGGAAAACCTCTCCCTGCAGTATGCCTCATGGTCACTGGTGGGCAGTGGCAGTTATGGTTCCATGAATTACAGCAGAACCAGACCTCCAGGGCTGCAGCTGTACTTCCAGAAGTAGATTCCTGCTTCTCAGCAGGTTGGATCCTAAAATCAGAGCCCTTCTCTGTAGTGGTTTTACAACAAGTGCCATGTGGGGAAAGCCCAAGTAAATACCGTTCATTTATTGTGTGATAGTTGGGGTAAGTTGTTCTCCAGAAGAAGGGGATGCCAGTCAAGAACTATCAGAAGCCAAGGAAGGCTGTGTTAGCATGGGGTATGGTTACCTACAGATACACAACAGGACACCTGGGTTCTTCTTTGCAGAGCTCCTTTCCAACACATCAGCCCCTAACCTGTACAGATTCATGCAGTTATTCCTCACCAAGTGTAGGACTCTACACTTGCCCTTGTTGAACCTCATCAGGTTCCTCTCCACCCAACTCTCCAGCTTATCCAGGTCTCACTCAATGGCAGCACAGCCTTCTGGTGTGTCAGCCACTCCTCCCAGCTTCATGTCATCAGCAAACTTGCTGAGGGTGCATTCTATCCCTTCATGCAGGTCACTGATGAAGCTGTTTAACAATAGCCCTGGGGAACACTGCTAGCTACAGGCTTCCAACTAGATTTTGCAGTGTTGATGACAACCCTCCAAGTTCTGCCAGTCAGCCAGTTCTCAGCCCACCTCACTGTCCGCTCATCTATCCCACACTTGCTAAGCTTACCTATGAGGGTGTTATGGGAGACAGTGTCAAAAGCCATGCTGAAGTCAAGGTTCACAACATCCACTGCTCTCCCTTCATCTATGCAGCTAGTCATAACATCATAGAAAGCTACCAGACTGGTCAAGCATGATTTCCTCTTGGTGAACCCCTGTTGACTACTCCTGATAACCTTCTTCTCTTCCTCTTGCTTGGAGATGACATCCAGAATAAGCTGTTCCATCATCTTTCCAAGGGCAGAGGGGAGGCTGACTGGCCTGTAGTTTCTCAGCTCCTCTTTCTTGCCCTTTTTGAAGGCTAGAATGACACTGGCTATCCTCCAGCCTTCAGGCACCTCTCCTATTCTCCATGACCTTTCAAAGAAGATAGAGAGCAGTTCAGCAATCACTTCTACCAGCTCCCTCAGCACTCGTGGCTGCATCCCATCAGGGCCCATGGATTTGCGTGCGTGGGGTTTGCCTAGACAATCTCTGACCAGATCCTCTTTGACCACGGGGAAGTCTTCCTTCCCCAGACTCTCTCTCTTACCTCCAGGGTCTGGGATTCCTGAAGGGCAGTCTTAGCAGTAAAGAGCAAAGAAAGGAAGAGTTAATGGAAAGTATGGAAACATACATAGAGTAATGTGTGACACTGAAGACTGCTGTCTGCTAGGTATTGTTGTTGTGTACTGGCATGTAGATAAATGGCTTACTTCATTGTATTGCATCCATATTTCGACTTAGCAACATCTGCTTTGCCATTCTTCCCAAATCTCCCTATCTGCTACTTGCTCTGGATTTTACCAATTTTTTTGTGTTTCTGAAATTACTTTTAAGGAAAGCTTCTTGTTGTGTTACCAACACTTTGTTAAACCACAAATCCTTACTTGTAGTAGCCTTAGTGTGCAAGAGAGAGAGAACAAAACTGAGATCAGAAGAATGAAGAATGCACAGGCAGCAGAATAATAAAAAAAATAAAATAAATCTTTCCATCAAAAGTTGTCCAAAATACATTACACTATCTTTTTTTTTTTCCTGCAATAGACGTTCCTTAGACAAGTTAAAAAAAAGAGTCTGGATATGTCTAATAGGAATTTACTGTGAATGTTTTTGCAGATCCTTTCTATAGTCCTTGTTGAATTGAGAGTGATTTAATGTAACACAGATAACTGTTTTTCTCCATCTCCTCCCAAGCAAATACTGACATAAATTTCATGAATTCTGTCTTCCACATGGCCCCTATGAGACTACAAATGTGCAATTTCCTTATATACAGATTATAAACAAGAGTAAAAGAGTATTTCATCCTTCCCGAGTGTGAGATGGCAGAGCTTTTGTGCAGGGGCCTCTTTCAGGAACATTTGAGGAGTAATTGAATGCCTTGGAATGGCAGAGTCTGAAAATAAGGGTTAGTATTACTTGTGGATGAAATATGTTGTCCAGTCATTGTCTCTGCTATCTTAATAGATCACAGTAATAGAAGGAGAAAGTGCCATAGAACTGTAGCTACAGGGTGAACCATTAAGAGAAAAGAGCACTGGGGGCTGGAATGGCTGGTTCTGTCTGGCAGGTCTCTGAGAGCAGAATAGCAGTGGTGATGTGAAACTTAGGAACAGTGTGAGGTAAGCTGCCACAAAATCTGTTGTTGGTGAGCTTGTTTTGTTGTTTAAAAGCTTTCTGTAAGGTCAGGAATATGATGTGCAAAGGCTGAGGAAGTACCTCTGATTATTCTACTCTTCCAAGTAGGTTGGTAAGACATACACGTTGGACTTTGGCTGTGAGCTGTTCAGTCACCAAAATCCTTTCTTCTGGTTATGTCAGAAATCCCTATATCTTACACAGAGATGATATGTGTCTGAATGTCAGAGAATCATGGAATTGCTTGGGTTGGAAGGGGCCTCAAGGATCATCTAGTTCCAACCCCCTGCTATGGGCAGTGCTGCTGATCAGTAAATCAGGAGCTACATCAGGTTGCCCACGGCCCTATCCAACACTGAAACCCACTTTGGTTGCAGTGCAGGAAGTACCCAGGCTCCTGCCTGGCCTCAGCACCTCATCCCTACTGACCCTAGCAAAGCTGCGTGGCCTCCTGGGTTTGGGGTTTGTGTCTCCAGCTTGTTCCCCTGAGACTCAGCGCTGGGTGTCAGGCACTCAGAGTTGCACCCCAGTCTTCACCAAGAATTGGGCTTTGAGTGTGTGAAAAGCTACTTGCTGCTGAGCGCTCTGCAAATCAGGCCCTGGGCATCTCACAATGAATATCCCAATTCAGGGGGACTGTCGGACCTCAGCACCCTTGCTGTTCTGTGAAAGCGATGACAGTGCCCTGCTTCACCTTAAAGGCATGTTTTGGGGATTAGTAAGTTAATGCTTGTGAAGCATTTAGATTTACGGTAATTATCTGCCCCAGAGAAAATCTTGTCAGATAAATAATAATTGTCATCACAACAGGGTATGAACAGCATGCAAATAAAGCACAGGGCTATGTGCTGAGCTATGAGAAGAGGAAAAAACACTGAATTTATCTTGTATTGTGGACCAGCCACTGCATGTTTATATGAGGCATGGGGACAAGACAAGCGTGATAACAGTTAAAAGTTATGTGCAGGGTGGTAAGAGACATGGCTGCGTACTTGGCCTCCAGCACTGCAGGCTTTGCAGCCATGTTCAGGCTCCAGGCTGGAGAAGGTATTCACTGTGCTTGGAAGAAGGGTGGCTCCTGCTTGAACACCAAGTCACCAGTAACAAGGACCATCCTTGGTGCCGAACTGGGTGGTTGGAGGGGCCTTCACAGTTACCTGCAGATAGACAGAGGGGTCGGGGTGAGAGACACCAAGTGATGCTCACAGTGCTGAAGGAGCAATGCTGGGCCGTGCCATAACAAAGATTTTTCTTACCTTGTTCCATTAACCTTTCTTTAATGTTTTCTCTTTGTTCCAGTCTTTGCTGTGCATTCTATCCCCCTCCATTTTCATTCCTCACCTGTTTCTAACCCTCATGCCTGACCCTCTCACTTCTCTCTCTGTACAGCCCCTCACATCACACTCCTTCCCACAGTCCATCCTTCTGTCTAGAGAGCTTCCTTCCTCCTACTGAGCTGTTTTATTCCCAGCTCTTTGCAAAACCTCTTGCTATTCTTTCCTCCCTTCTCCGTTGCTGTTTGTGCTGTTTTTTTTTTCTCCAGCCACTTGCTGTTTTCCACAAATGTTTGTTTGCCTTGCTAGCAATTATCCCTGCATAATTACCTCCATTATTTACTGTTATGGGCTCCTAGAGCTGACCCACCACTTTTCTCCCAGTCTCTATTAGGTTCCTTTT
Organism: Numida meleagris; assembly: GCF_002078875.1. Lineage (NCBI taxonomy): Eukaryota > Metazoa > Chordata > Aves > Galliformes > Numididae > Numida > Numida meleagris. The sequence goes on along the minus strand of NC_034413.1, from coordinate 9,851,170 downwards.
CTCACTCAGTTTCCTCTTTCTTCTCCTTTTTCCCCAACTGTTCCCTACTCTTACTAGATAGATCTCACCTGCAGCAGACACTGAAGAGAAAAATCTGGTTTTGCTTACGTCTTCAGACCAGTAAGGGGCTGCGAGCTGTTTGGTGGGGAAATCTGTGTGCACCTAATCTGTACCAAGAGATCCATACAGCAGCTCCCTCTATAGTCACTCCACATGGCTTTATCTGTGGGGATCTGGCAAGTCTCAGGTGCATATGATCCCAGTGAGATTACTTTGAGAAAACAGCACAGATGCCTGTGCTTGAAAATCAAATGTAGTTATGGATGCACAACTGGGTGGCCAAGTCATGCAGAGTCCTGCAGATATTTTGGGGAGTGCGGTAGTAGTACTTGGTTCATCTGCAGTCATGAGCGTACAAGAGTGTTATGGAACTGATGGGTTTTTACCCAACCAAGAGAACTGAATTAAAATTCAGTGAAGAAATTACATTGGCCTTGCAGAACTCTTCCTTTTTAATTGAGGCTAAATAATTACTAAGGCAGGCAAACTGTAAGAAACAATTACATAAAGGGAGTAGCCTGGAGTTGTAATAGGAGTCAGTTGCATTGTACAGACACCAAATGTCTTTCTGGAATGAGCCAGCAGGAGCATTCACTATATACCTTAGCTGGTGGTATGTGCAGCTCTGTGTCCTGCATGTTCAGACAAAAGATAGAGGAATACTGCCAAAAAATAATGAGAAGGTTAGGAAACAAAACCTCTAAGAGAAGTTTGAAAGAGGGGAATTTATTTAGTCTAGAAATGTCAAGACTGCAGTAGTCGTAAGACAGGCGTTTGTTATGAACAGTGGTTCATCTGCCTTCTGGAAGGAACAGGCTTTGTCCACAGTGCTAAGTATATTAAATTTGATACTGTGAAAACCCTTCTTATAATGTATTTGGCATGAGTTTATCTTGTTGGGGTTGTGGACACTTTATACTGGAGAAAGAGGGAAGGGCTTTTCCCTTGAGGAGAAAGAAAGCAGTAGAGAGGTGACCTCCTGACTTTCCTTCTAGATTTTGCATGTCTGCAATCCTACTTGAGCATGGATGAACTCCAGTTTTCCATGTGTTTATAACTTTATCAAATTTGGATGGATTTTCAGAGGGATTACTGAATTTAAAAGAAAAAATACCCAGCACTAAAAACATATCCTGGTCAGGTTTGAAGTACTTCTTCCAAAATATGGAGAACTCTTTAATTGTTGATACAGACGTTTACAGAAATATATTTTACCTTGTCTTCTTCTTGGAAACGGTTAACCCTCTGTGACCGAACTTCTTTCCCCTCCAGCCCATAAATTGCCAATATTTAGCATACAAAGTTTAGATCAGATGATTAAAGTTTGGCAAAGTTATAAGCAGCTAAAAACAAGGTCTAAGGGGAAGTGTCATGTAACATGAATAACAGGCAAATCTACCAGCCCCACCTATAACAATCTTACTTCTATCAAACCCAGGTTTCCTTGATGATTCTCAAATGTTTCCACAGGCTTTTAGAGAAGATCTGGAATGCCTTATTCAAGAACAGATGAAGAAGGGCAATAACCCAACTGGGCTGCTTGCATTACAGCAGATTGCTGATTACATTACAGCGAGCTCTTTTGCAGGTTTTTCCTCATCTTCACTCAGTAAGTGAAACGTGCCTTTGACTGCCCCTTTTTCTCTGTGCTTTTATTATCACCAGTGATAATTTAACATGAGCATAAACTAAGACATGACATTATTCTTCTAGTTTTGCATGTAAGTTGTAAAAAGGGGGAATAGTCTGCCAAACTGAATCATTACCTAGATATCTCCCAGAGTTGAAAACAACTTTTAGAATGAGCTGTAGTTACAAAAATGTCACTGGGATGTTCCAGTCTTCCCAAGTCCTGCAGTACTGAAGTTGGACTAAGCACTGTGAGTGGATGACATGATATGGGAGCTTACAAGCCTGAGATGCAGTGGCAGCTGTTGGCATTCAGTACCTTTTGAGAACTGGTCCCAGAATAGCTCCTTAGCATTCATACAGTAGAATAAGTGGAAGAGAACAACAGAGAACTCAGAGAGCCTTATCTTCATGTCTCTAGCCGGTCCTGTGGGTCCGACTGTTCCCTGCAACATTTGCCTGGGGATTTGGGCAGGATGATTAATCGTAAAGTGTGCATTCTCTTTCTGTTGAAAACCAAAACCTTTTCTCTCTCCTGCTACTAACTTTCCCTGTAAGCAAAGGCAGTGTTTCTTAGAGGGGTACTGTGCATTCATGAAGGGGAGAAATACCCCTTCACAAGATGTTCATGCAATCAAAGTCAAAACTAACAGTTTTCAATAAAGACCTTAGAAATCCCAGTGGTGCAGATCCAGTCTAATAATTGCTGGTGTTGCTCTGCTGGCAATTTAAATATCCTGCTTCTGGAAGATCACGACATAGCTGGAAGGTATTTAATTGATTGGCTGCCATCTTTTTCTGTTTTTCAGGCCATGGAATGATTACCCCCATCAATGATCTACCTGGGATAGATACCTCCTCGTTTGTTAAGGGAGAAAAACTTACACGTTGCAAATTAGCCAGTTTGTACAGATTGGCTGACTTGTTTGGGTGGGCACATCTGCCAAATGCATATATCACTGTAAGTATTTCAGAGAATAAGAATTTTGATTTGGGATCTTACCTGTTTAGTCAAATTAATTTCCTCCCAAATAATTATAAATTCAGAAATAAGTCAGTAATCCATTTGTTTTTTCTTTCTGTTGCAGGTCAGAGTAAGCAAAGAACATGACCATATTCTAATCATTCCAAGAGGTCTGTCCTTTTCTGAAGCTTCAGCTTCCAATTTGGTATGTAATTCACCTGCAGTAATAACCATCAAGGCTCAGCCTGTTTTCTAAAATACTTTTATGGCTACTAAAATGGACTTAGCTGTAATCTTGCTGTTTGATTGTAGTTGTTTTTAATGTTTACCCACCCTATGCGAAGCTGATTAATTATTTACATAGCAGCATCCTTTGTTCTGAGTATTTATTTTTGGATATAGCTTTGCTTTCTGTTGCTCTGTCTCCAGGCTCAATGCACAGCAGCAAAGTTTTGTTCTCCTGTCTCCTGAAGCTCGTTAAATAGCCTCAGTATAGCAGCAACCTTTTAGAACCTGACAATCTGGTAATTCTTATGAAATCACTCTGTAGGAGTAGTGTCAGTAGAATCAGCTCTTATCTTTATAATGGGGAAGTAAAGTCGAATAATCTTCCCTGGTCCTTACAGAGGAGCTGGATAAAATTACAAGTTGGTATTTCGGAACTTGTAGCTGCAAAATCACGTATCTTTTGGTATAGAAGCTGACGTATGTTCTTCATGTCAGTACATATCTGTGGAGAAACTATCTCCAGTTGGAAGAGGCGGCACAAGTATTAGTTGGAAGACTGAGAGACTGATAGCCTTGCAGGAAATAGATAACCAAAATAAAAACATGAGAACACTGCCTAATGTGCTCCTGCTGTCTTTTGTTAATCCTGGAATTATTATTTTAATTTTCCTACAAATTTGAATATTCCCTACACATGTAATTTTCGTATTGGAAATTTATTGGCTGAATTTTCTTCATACTCAAAATGTAGAAAATGTTAATAAATTATTTTTAAAATGCCAAGAATTAGATTGCCTCCCTTACAAAAAGCTATCAGTAGTGTTCTGTACTTGTATGTAGGCTTACATAAACACACTAAATACGTTTACTGGTTGAACCAGATCTTTTCTCGTAGTTGGTTTCCATTCCAGTTATGATTCTGGTTTGCAAGTTGCTGAGACTTTTAAACAAAAGGTCAGCTAGACCAAAGAGGAGTGTATGGTATACCAGGGTGCTGTCCTTACTTCTTGCATGGTAGGGCTTCCAGATGCTACCAGTGTCTGCAGAATGGTTTAATGACACACAGTTGGATGTCTGCTCTCCTTTTTTCGTGCTCTAAGCCTGAAGAGCACGGGGAAAGCTTGGTATCAAGTAAGAAGGGGAGGGCAGTTCTCAAATAATTACAGTTGTTGCATGCTTCTTGAATGTTGTCCATTTGTTTGACTTTCCCAGATTAAGGTAAACATCCTGGGAGATGTAGTTGACCAGGGAAGTACAACTCTAAGTATCGACAATGCAGGATTCAGTCCACATGTGGCCATCTACTCCACACGCCCCGATGTCAGATGTATAATACACATACACACCCCTGCAACAGCAGCTGTAAGTCTTCTTCCTCCTAGCTTGAAGTGTGAAAGAAAACGTGTTAATCTTAGAAACTTAGATCACCTTTCTGAAGCTGAAACATTGCTCATGGCCATTTCAGTTTTGTTTGTAACACATAATCATAGAATCATAGAATGGCTTGGGTTGGAAGGGACCTCAAGGATCATCAAGCTCCAACCCCCCTGCCACAGGCAGGGCTGCCAACCTCCATGTCTAATACTAGACCAGGCTGCCCAGGGCCCCATCCAACCTGGCCTTGAACACCTCCAGGGATGGGGCATCCACAGCCTCTCTGGGCAGCTTGTTCTAGCACTTCACCACTCTCTTGGTAAAGAACTTCCCCTGATAACCAACCTAAATCTTCCCTTATTCAACTTAAAGCCGTTTCCCCTTGTCCTGGCATTATCTACCCTTGTAAAGAGTTGACTCCCCTCCTGTTCATAGGCTCCCTTTAGGTACTAGAAGGCTGCAATGAGGTCACCCCGCAGCCTTCTCCAGGCTGAACAAGCCCAGCTCCCTCAGCCTGTCTTCGTAGGGGAAGTGCTCCAGCCCTCTGATCATTTTTGTGGCCCTCCTCTGGACCCTCTCCAAGAGCTCCCTGTCTTTCTTGTACTGGGGGCCCCAGACCTGGATGCAATACTCCAGATGGGGCCTCACGAGGGCAGAGTAGAGACATAGCTCCACACTGTTTTTTTTTCTCTTTAAAATAAAACTCTGCTGTGATATCAGGAAAGTGAGAGGGCAGGGCTACTGCAATGAAATGCGTGGTGATAAACTGATGCTTAGATATGATTGTGTTCGGGCTGAGGAGACTAAAGTATATAGTTTACCCAGGCTTAATTTATAGTATCTCTGACCATATAATGTGCTGTATACATCATCACTTACATTACACAACTCCATTTTAACTGGCCTAATTAGTAGTTGTGCTCAGTTTGGATTTACTCCACTACTGAAAGTTAAAATATAATTGTGTATAAAATGTAAGTTAATATATAAAAATACAAGTTAAAATGGTTCATACAGCAATTATAAAAATGTAAAAAGACTTGAAATCGTGAGTTTGAGATAAATAGATAAATACATATGTAAAATATTCCTTGACAACAGACAAAAAAAAGGAATGGCTAACTTCTTTCACGCAAGCTCTTTGAAATTATAAATATGGGAAAGAAGGAAAAACCATTTAGTCTGCTTCTGTTGAAAATTAAACGTGGATAAAATTTACAGTAACTAACTTGGGATAATTTGTCTTTTCCTATAATCAGCCTGACCCTAAGGTTGTGCAGCAGCAGATCTGTTGCCCTCTTGTAACTTAGAGTAGTAAAAGCCTGAAGATATTATTTCTCAACTCTTTCACTATGTAATGTTTCTTTTTCTGGCAAAGTTACAGTTTGCTAAGACTTACATGCTAAGTTGCGGATTTTAAGAGTTTAATTTCTTTCCCTAATTAACAGTATTTTATTTTCTTGAAATAGGTCTCATCTATGAAATGCGGCATCCTTCCAATATCGCAGGAGGCTCTGATTCTGGGAGATGTTGCTTATTACAATTACCAGGGTTCTCTTGATGATCAGGAAGAGAGAATTCAGCTTCAGAAAGTTCTTGGGCCCAGTTGCAAGGTATTCAGCCTCATTCAAGCTTCCCAAAGGCAATTTTCATGTCCTGTGACAGTTTCTACCATTTAACAGTAGTGCCTTCATTTACCAGGTATTAGTCTTGAGAAACCATGGTGTGGTAGCACTAGGAGAGACACTGGAAGAAGCATTCCACTATATTTTCAATGTACAACTGGCCTGTGAAACACAGGTGAGCAAGAATACGTAACTGTCCTCACCTTCCATATATCTTCAGCCCATCCCCAGAAACTTCATCACTTTGCTCTTCTGTGTTTCTTGTCACGTTCCCAAGTATGTGTTTGGAGGGGAGGAGTGAATACCACTCTGTTCCCTCACCCTGACATTCATTTTGAGTTCAATCACTCGTTCATTTTGAAATGTGTGTAAAAATGAAGAATGTTTAATATTGTGATGGAAAAAAGGCCTTTTTAGGGTACTCTGGGAGGTTGTGTTTGAGTTCACTCCTTTTAGAGTGCGGTGATTGGCATACATTATCATCCTTTCAGTAGGAATCACCTGCTGTATATTTTAATATATGTTCGCACAGAAGAAAATTAGCCTGAGAAATATTGCAGCAGGTGTTTGTGTTTCTCTTGTTTATTCAGAAAAGCAAAGAATCCCAAAGCATTTCTGCGAGTGAAATAACGCTCATTGATGTCTCCAGGTTCATGCATTAGCTGGAGCAGGTGGGATAGACAATCTCCTACTACTGGATCTGCAGAAGTTCAAGCCTTTCACGCATGGTGTGGCAGCAGGTGGCGGAGGAGGAGTTAATATGGCTTCGCAGCAAAAATGGAAAGTAGGGGAGCAAGAGTTTGAAGCACTCATGCGGATGCTGGACAACCTGGTGAGAACACACTCGTGGCAATGTCCGTGCAGCCTTTGTAAGCTTCTAAGTATAGGATCAGCTGCTGTATGGCAAATGATTCGTTCTGGTTTCTTTGTGAGTTTGAAAATGAAGGTGAAATGACTTCTTAACCCGTTCAAAGCATATAGGGCAGCACAAAAAAACCTAATAACTTCTTCAGGTACTTTTTCAAATTTTTTTAAATTTTATTTCTTAAATTATTATTATTTTCTTTTTCCTTCTGCATAGGGATACAGAACTGGCTATGCCTACAGGCAACCCTTAGTCAGGGAAAAGCCCAGACATAAGAGTGACGTTGAGATCCCAGCCACTGTGACTGCCTTTTCCTTTGAAGACGATGCGGTCCCGCTCTCCCCGCTGAAATTCCTGGCGCAGAGGCAACAGAGGGAAAAGACAAGATGGCTGAACTCCCCAAACACGTACTTGAAAGTAAATGTGCCTGAGGAATCCTGGAACGGGGAAGCGAGTCCCAGGACCAAGATCACGGTGGGCCAATACTTTGGGGCGGTTGTTCTGGTTTTATACTGCTTGGGAGAAAGCAGACTGCACACAGCTTTTTTCAAGACCTCTTTAACAGGATTAGCAAATCAGTTAATGAAGCAGGAGGAAATAGGTTTGTGGGAGGTTCAGTGACATCAGTATTAAGGACGCCCAATGATTTGGGCATTGCTGTTGTTTGGAAGAGCAACAGTTTATGTTAAAAATTAAACAATTATTTTCCCTTTGCACCTAGTTGCTCCAATTCCTAAGACAGAAAACATAATGTATGTTTTTATGTTTTAAATTATCCACCAAATATTGGAAGGTTGCTCTCATCTCTACAAGCTCTAATTTGCCACTATCTGTCCTTTTCCTGTTTGTGAGCCTGCTAAGAACCTGCTCTGAAGAGTATGCTCTTGTTACTGCTCATGATGATCGAGCCTTTTCCTCCTACTTCCACTCTTTCCAGCCTGGAGAGCAGTGCCTATCTTGCAGAGCTGAGGAGTGCATTATTTGCTGTCCCGCCCTCCGCTGCACAACACAACCGTAAAGGCATCAGCTCCTCCTGCTGGCAGGCTAGCAAGTTTCTGCATTTGTGTTGGGAGAAATATCCTCAGCAACAAATTGAAAACCTTGCTTCAGAGGAATAAAGCTCCAAAATGTGTGATTTGGAGAGGTGGAAGTTGAATGAGGAAATGAGAGAGGATGGATGGGCGCTGGAGCCAGCAGATCAATGTGCTAGTGCTAGGAAGCATGATGCCTCCTGAACATAGCTTCATTAGTAGGCAGTTAGCACTGCATTTTACAGGAGTATGTTCTGGTGTTTACTAAGAGTAATCTAGGTAGTACGTGTTCAAGGCAACTTAGATCCCCTTGGGCAAGTATGCAAGCTTGTGAGGATTTGGGGGTATTCTGTGGGTGTTGTGTGGAACTGAGAATAGAGTCAGGAAGGCTTTTCTTTACTTCTCCTCTTTAGCCATAAAACAGCACTGAGACTTGTCCCTCCCCATCATGCTGTGCAATTCTTTTTTTCCTTTAAGTGGATGAAAGCTGACGACTCTTCCAAGACTAGTGGAGGAACACCAATCAAAATTGAAGATCCAAACCAGTTTGTTCCTCTAAACACAAACCCCAGTGAAGTGCTGGAAAAGAGAAATAAGGTAAAAGATATGTAATGAATACAACTGTACCATTTGTAAATATAGTTACGTGTTAAATAATGTGTAGCAGTAACGTAACATTTTCAAGTGTTATGTTTCTAGAAGGAAGTTTCTTATGTGATTTTGGCACTAAAAAGCATGCACTTAAACATGTGATATAGGTGAATTCTGTGTATGCATATGCTATGTATATATAAATTTTGAATGCAGTGGATTGGTGAGTGATGACCATTAACTCTGGAAATGATAGACTGGAAATGGTAGTCTCCATCATTTAACGTTATATTTAGTGGATAATTAGGTGCCAGCATGAACCAAATTGCTGTGAATTGGGTGCAGCATAATTCAATCTCACATGGGCTCTGCTCTGTACTGATTCTTCTAGCACATTTAAAACTGGAGTGTCTCTGGGCCAGTTCACTCTCTTTTGGCAATAGAAAGGAAAAAAAGAAAAGAAAAAAAAGAAAATGAAAGATAGTTGGACCTCTCTGTAATCACAAATATCTCACTGCTTTTCCCTTCCAGCACATAAGGCGCTAGCTGCTAGGCTGACCAAATACTCCACCCTGGGCTTTACTGTACTAGCAGATATTCGGGACGCTTTCCATTTGATTACAGAATCTTTTATTTCTTGGAAAGCACCGTATCAGTATCCATGGGGATTGAACTCGAGTCAGAAGGAGCAACTCCCTTCCTTAGCGCTGGCGAGGCGTCCTCTAGTCATCCAGAGATTAATATTACAAGTTCCAGACAATAATTTTTAGACTCTCTCAATACACTGTCTCATTAGTTAGATGATTCCCATTATTCTGCTGTATAATGTTTTTATCTGGTCTGTTTTTCTGTTTATATTTATATCTGGTCTGTCTCTGTATAGATTCGGGAGCAAAATCGATATGACCTGAAGACAGCAGGACCACAGTCTCAGCTGCTCGCTGGGATCGTTGTGGATAAAAAGCCAAGTCCAGTGAGTAGGACGTAATTCACTGATTTACATGTATTTGGGTCATTTTGCCTTGCTTTGTTTGAAGTTTCACTTTGGGCCATTTTCTTTCTAAATACTTTGTTAGAACCAGTAATTTTAAAGTCAAGTTTTGAATGTGTAATGTATTTTATTCACGTAGATGCATGTTTTTTATCTCAGGGGTTCAAAATGTTAGTTTCAGACTTAGGTATGCATGGTAGACATGCCTGTCTTTAATATTAATGAAGTGGGAGACTTCTCCAAGACCATTTAAGCTGAAGAATGGCGGACTTTGCAATGCACAGTGCCGAAAATAAACTTTTCATTGTTCTGTGGAACTCACTGCTAAAGAAAATCATTTGAGGCCCAGAAATAACATGAATTTAAATGGTGGGATGGGACCATGCAGAAGGCAGCTGTCATTGGGAACAGGCTTCTAATGGGGAGGGAGTGAGCAAGGGTTTCCAGTTTCTTACCTGTCTGCACCAATCTTGTCTTGAATAGAATATAGTTACTTCTGGTTAATAAGGACAACCATAATAAGCTATGTAACAAACCATGTTGAACTAGAGTTGGCATTCGATAATTTTAAGTTTCTCACCATCCATGAGCTACTGCATAGAATCATAGAATCATTTGAGTTGGAAGGGACCCTGAAAGGCCATCTGGTGCAACTCCCCTGCAATGAACAGGAACACCTACAGCTTGGTCAGGTACTCAGAGCCCTGTCCAGCCTGACCTTGGGTGTCTCTAGGGAGACACCACTTCTCTGGGCAACCATCTATTTCCTCGTTTTGGCTTCCAATATTCTTTTGCAATGATACAGAATTTGCTTATTTATTTCAATCAAAAGGAATATATTCCAAATTAGTTGTCTTTGAAAATATGAAAACAATTTTAATTTTGTTATTATAAGTTTAGTCTCTGAAGACCTCTTCCAGTTAGGTTCCTAAACTGTAGCATGAGCACAGTTACTTTCCTACAAAAACATCCTAGAATACTTGGAGTACTTGCAAAAAAATACAGGAATTGTTACATTTGAATCCCTACTGTTGAAAGATTTTCACTTCCAAAGAGTATCTTAGTCCCTGAACAGTAAGCAGTGTAGGCATATGTCTCCTTTGAAGCTGTTCCACTTCATTTAAAAAAAAAAAAACAAAAAAAACCTGAAATACTGATTGTGCCACTGTAAATGAACTGTGGTTTATAGTTACAGTAGTTAGTGTTCATTAAACAGGGTAACTTTAGTCTGGATGTTGCTGGGATCTTTTTTGGTCAGTGTTCCCTCTCTTTAGGTTTGGTGTCATCATACTATTTGCCACGTGCATGTTGCTTGCTTGCTTCTTTTTTTTAGTTCTTAATTTTTTAATTTTCTTTTTCTCAGCCAATGCAATTTGAAGATGATGAGCATGCACCACCAGCACCACCCAACCCATTCAGCCATCTCACAGAAAAGGAACTGGAAGAGTACAAGAAAACAATTGAGCGCAAGCAACTAGGGCTGGAAGGTCAGTGGTTTGAGTTTACATTTCAATCATCAGTTCTTTTTGGTTTCTAAATATCTGCTGTTAAAATGTAACAATCATTCCTTGAGGAAGTAGAATTATTATTTTTTTCTTTATTTAACTTAGTTCTTGCTGAAATTAAAGCAATGAAACGCAAGAACATGCTTTAACATAATGACCTTTTTCGTGGAACAATACAATAAGTTAGGATGGAAGAGCCCATCATTTAGTCCACCCTCCTCCTCAAAGTTAATTTCCAAGTTGGGTTGCGTTGCTCAGGACCCTGTCCAGCAGAGCTGCGACCGCCTGTAACGATAACGATTGTAAACTAATCTGTAGCCTTCTGCACTTGTGGAAGTTCTGTTAAGTAATCTGAATGATATATGATGAAAAGTTGACTCTCTGAAAAATGATTTTTGCCACTTAATTGTGAAAAACGTGACAAGGTAGAAAAAAATCTTTATCTTAAGGTTTGTTCTATGCCTGTTTGGGTGTCAGAATTCACAGGAAAAACCCACTGAGCTCTCACTGAGAACATGAATATGCTGAGATGCTTCACATTTTGTGCAGCCCTGTCAATAGATTCTCCACTTTCTGACCCTCAAATTCCAGTGCTTTTTGAGCTTGCATTTGTGATTTATTACCTCCAGAGCTTTTGCAAGATGTTTGATCTTTGCTTCGTTAATTTTTCCTTTTTTCTCCCAATATGCAAGACTCATCTGCTTTCACATTTTACATCTTTTATCCAGTACTACTATTGTGTAGGAGATTACTAATTCGTTGGTCTTTTTTTTGATAGTATCACTTACTATGCATTTTTCTTCATTAATATTGTGTAATAAACCGACTTTGCTATATACCACATTGGGGTATAGTGTAGTTGCTTATTCTATTAGCAACTTGTGTGACTTATGACTAGATAAAACCATGGGGCATGCTATGTGAAAAGCAATGGAATGCAACCCTTCCCCTTTTTTTGTGCTTTCTACTAATGAACTAATATAAAAAGATTATTAGCAGATGAAACGTGTAAATCTGTCATTCTACGTAATTTCAACTGTGTATTGTAACTTCTTAACGTTGTCAGCATAAAGAGCACAATGCTAGCAGAGCTGTAAATCTTGTACCACTAGTACTGACATGCTTGCTTTGTTTTTACTTTTGCATGGCTACTAATCAAAATCTTGTCCTACAGATGCTGAACAGGAATTGTTCTCAGATGACGGTTCATCTGTGTCACAAATTCAGTCACAAACTCAGTCCCCGCAAAATGTCCCAGAAAAATTAGAAGGTACTCCGTGTAGTTTCTCTAAAACGCTGATGGCTCTCATAACCTGAGTCATCTGCTTTTTTGCTGGGTTCTTTATGCTTGTACGTCACTGAATGAGTAAAAAAGAGCCCTGTTTCCCTAAAGTCTGGGGAGCGACTCTATCCACTAAACTGCCTTTCCCAAGTTTTTTATTACATATTTCTCACAAATGGAAGATAACATGGGCCATACTGAACCTTAGTGACTAGTGAGGAGGAGGAAATAGATATGTTTTGGTTTTGTTTTTGGTTGCGAGCCCCCAGCATAGGAAAGATGGGGAGTTTTTGGAGAGGGTCCAGAGGAGGGCCACAAAGATGATCGAAGGGCTAGAGCACCTCTCCTGTGAAGAAAGGCTGAAGGAACTGGGCTTGTTGAGCCTGGAAAGGAGAAGGCTGTGGGGAGACCTCATTGCAGCCTTCCAGTGTTTAGACAGAGTTTATAAACATGAGGGAAATCAACTTTTTACACAGGTAGATAGTGATAGGACAAGGGGGAATGGTTTTAAACTAAAGGACGGGAGATTTAGATTGGATGTCGGGGAATTTTTTTACTGAGAGAGTGGTGAGGTGCTAGAACAGGCTGCCCAGAGAGGCTGAGGATGCCCCGTCCCTGGAGGTGTTCAAGGCCAGGTTGGATGCGGCCCAGGGCAATCTGATCTAGTACTTGATCTAGCAGCTGGCAGCCCTGCCTGTGACAAGGGGGTGGAACTTGATGATCCATGGAGTCCCTTCCAACCCAACCATTCTGTGATTCTATGATTAAGATTAGATGTTTGGCCCAAGGCTTTTCCATAAACGCCTAAGAAAGCTCTTGTTAAGGGCAGTGCTCCACAGATTTCTATATGAAATGGAGGCACTTCTGTAAACCTGCCTCTGGAGTAAAACGTAATTCATGCTTGAGGCTGTATATCTATATATTGTTTGTGTAATATACTGTGTACGGCTTCAACTGCGTGTGCAGCTGGTGGAGGTGAGTTTAGCTTCTTCAGTCCAATATCTCGTAGTAACATTTTAAGTCTGTTTACTACAAATAGATAAGGGAGAAAAGCTGATACCTTAGCATTTTGGATTTCATTCTTTGGATCGCAATCCAGACTCACATCTTCGTTTCGAGCTTGGGGTTGGCTTTTCTTGTTGTTGTTTTTGTTTAGTTGTTTGTTTTTTACATGGTACTGCACCTAAGTAACAGTAAAATTGTCTGTTCTCTTAGAAAATCACGAGGATCTCTATACCCAGAATGCCAACCTAATATCTGCGGAGCTACCTGTGGTGGTGGTGAACGGCAAGGAAGATGCACACGATGTGGAAGAAGACCTCACCAAGAGGGTCAGTCAGTTAACCACTAGTACTGTGGAGAGTGTAGAGATTACCATTAAAAGCTCTGAAAAGATAGAAGAGGCCCTGTCCCCTGAAGGGTCACCTTCCAAATCCCCGTCGAAGAAGAAAAAGAAATTCCGCACCCCATCTTTCCTGAAAAAGAATAAAAAGAAAGAGAAAGTGGAAGTGTAAGTGCAGCTGTGTTGGAAAGAGATGGTGCACATTTTAAACGTTTAAGTTGACCATTAACAGAGTAGCGTTAGGGGTGTGCAGTAACTGGACTTTTAACCTAAACAGTGAGGAACTGGAAAAGATTTTGCTTTAAACAAACAAGAAACAATAAAAAAAAAAAAAAGACTTTCATATTGTGAAAATTAATTCATCTCTCACTTACCTGAGTCCGAAACTGCTATGAGGGTTTGAAACATTCATTAGTTTCATGTAGAACTACACTGGCAGGTGCTCAAATACCGTCATAGCGAGATGAAATACCATCACAGTATGCAGCAGCAAGTTCTGCCCGGAGTATTTTGCAGACCTTGAAATTTTCAGTACAGTAAAGTCTTTATTAAAGTTATTGTTGGGTGATCATACAACTTTTTTTTTTTTTAAACTGCTGTCTGAATTGGTAGCCAGATCATACCTTTTTGTATCGTGATTTTTGACCATTATATTTTATGTTTCTGTACCCCTGTTTGAGTGGGTGCATATTAACAGCACACCTTTAAATCTTTTTTAAGATTAGATCATATAGAAATATTATACACTGGCACATAATATTAGGGGAAAAACTGTGTAAGAGAAAGTTTATTTGGGATTATACAAAATGTCTAAGAGTTCCATTCATCGACAACTTCTTTGCCAAATATTTCATTTTAGTGAAATATAATTTTTGAAGACTTCTTTTTTATTCTGTCTGTTGGGGGGAGGGGGAGACCCTTATTTTTCAAGAAGGGGGATTTTATACACGTAACATTGATAATTTAGTTTAACTGCAAAACAAAAAGAAGATTTTATATGTTCAAATGTTTGTATACCATTCAGTATAAAAATATTATAGGCATGTGAACCAGGCATTAAATAGTAGAGTGTATTTAAGAACGCTTGGTTTAGAATATACTTAAATATAATTCAGGAATCCAGGGACTTAGAAATCAGAAGACAAAGACGTATAACATTGAACTGGATTCAAGTTCAAAACTTACCGTGATTTTTTCCTTATGGTATTGCTAATGAATGAAGAAAAGTAATCTCTTAACATAACCAAATGAAGGAAACAAAACTGTTAAAAGGGAAGTGAAATAGTGAGAAAATAGGAGGAGACAAAGAAAGTAAAAGTTTGGTGATTATTTTTTTTAAATATATGATATGGATTGTGGGATATTTTTATTAAATCAGCAAAGTGACATTTCCATATTAGAAGTTTTAAATAATTTGTATGGATTCATGCAGAGTGCAACACTTGCTGTTGTTTTTTTTTTTTCCCTCACTTTTGTTTGAATTGTAAAAGGGTCTCATGAATGTGTGTTGTCCTTTGGATGAACCCAGAACAAACCAGAGCCTCGTGCCATGGGTAGGGTGGTACTGCCACTTGCTCATTTTTACTGATATTGTCATTTTATTACTTTTACTGTATTGTAAATACAAACTAAACATAGAAATTAACATAGGTTTTTCTTCGCTGTGTCAAATCGTCTGTAAATCAGTCATGGCAATAGGAAGTACATTTTAAAGATCCATGTGATTCCCAAATTACCAGTTGCAATATTATACAATATATAATTGTTAAATATGGCTGGAGAGTGGTTTGGCATGCACAAATGTTGATATAGCATGTTCGGGGGCTGGTTAGCTTTGACTGTGTAAGTGTGATAATGCAGTGTTGGAATGGATCCTGGAAACAATTTTCTAGCTATCACTAAATACTGGAATCAGTGTTTTTAATCATAGTAGAAACTTTCAGTTGCTTACTTTGTTTTTTATGTTCTACATTATTTGTGTTGTATTACAACATATGTAGAAACAGTAACCTGTGAACTACGCTTTTCATAACTTTTTTAAAAATATATCTAAATGAATGCAATGTGCATAAATATTTTTTAAAATGCAACCGTGAACTATTTGCACCTTTTGCTAATGCCTCTATTTACTTGCTTTGGCATAAAGAATGAGCCAGCCAACTCTTGTGTCCTGTGGAAAATATATAAATGTTATCTGAAATTGCTCATAGATGTAATGCTAATTAATGTTAAATCACAAATAAACAGTATTTTAAATAGATGTGTTTTGTATAGCAGCCTGGTTTTTTATACAGTGCTCTTGCATCTCTTGCTTCTAGAAAGATGCCTTGGTTATGTACGTTACTTCTACAGAATTTATTCTGAAGATGGGTTTTCTTGGGCTTATTCTGAAAGCTGCGGAGGAAAGTAGTCTGTTCTTACTAGAGAGCTGTTGTTTTCTATGTCTTAGATCCTGGAGATGAAGGAGAATGTTCTTGTGGTGAACAACATGGCATTGTCAGGCAAGCACCTGAACCCCAGGCGTGCTGGTGCTGCCACTTCTCCTCATGCTTCGTCTGTCTGGCTTCTTAAGCATGGGCTTAAGCTTGACAGCCTCAGGCATGGGGCTCAGGTGGTTTAAGAGATGTGTCAGGGAAATACCTTGTGGAAATCACTGTTTCCTTCATGTTAGCAAGGGAAACAAAATGTTTTGTAGGAAATCTTTTCTTTCAAAGCTATTTGAAGGCATCTGTGTGAAGCCCTGCCAGCATATGGCGCACCTTGGAGCCTCCGAGGCAGCAGAAGTTGAAGTGTTATGTACTTGCATTTATATGAACTATGTGAAATGACTTTAAGGACCTCAACAAATCTTTGTTTACATTGTCTGTCCACAAATCAGCCTTTTGTTTGCTTGTGAGAGAGCCAAAATCTGGTCCTCTGCATCCGGTGACAGTTGCATGAACTCAGTCTTTCCGTGGGGGAGGATAGTTCTGGTTCAGCATTTTAAATAAATCTGAACTACGAGTCAAGTAACCTTTTTTTACTATTGTTTGTCTCCAGGAGTATCTACGATCTGCTTAGTGCTGTGTTTACACGGGGGTAGATGCAGTTCCAACACAGAGCAGCTTACACTGCAGGGCTCAGCCCGTCTGAAATCTTCTCTGAGCCTTTCATCGTTCCCAAGAGTCTATAAACCACAACTTTCCTTTGCACTTGGAAATTATAAAACATTATTTAGTTCAGAGCTGTCTCTAGATGCTGCAAGGAGACAGGATAGGTCGTGGTTAAGGCTGTTCTGACTGACGTTTTCCTGCCTTGCTAGTTGGGTTATTGTACAATGTTGAGCACGCAGCATAAGTTGCTGCATTCTCTGGATGTTCAGTTTGCAAAAGTTACGAGTTCGTCACTGTTTTGGCCATCACAAGCTTCTAAAACACTCTGTGCTGCCCAGGGGACAAGGTCATCCAGAAAATAGGAAAACTCCTCAGCACCAGTGGTTTTCAGCATATGTAACCTTCTGCTTCTGGTGACTCACAGAGCAGCCAGATTCGCACAGCAAAAGTAAAAAGCACTTTGCTAATATGAAAGTCACAGAGGCCTTTGCCAAAATTTCTGATCTCTATTGCACAGCCAGCAGCAGTTGGAGATTGCAAGAATACAAGGTGGAGAAACTTGGATTTTCCTGCAGTTCTGTGGCAGTGCTTGAGTGCGTTACCTTTGAATATTGACGAGTTCTCCAAGTCCCTTTGCAGTTAATCGCTCCTTTTGTCTTTCTGCACCTGCAGGAGCGATACGCATTGAAGGGTTGAGTCCCGAAGTCAAACACAACCTTCAAAAACCGAACGCTCAAATGGCCATTAGGTGGCATCAGATCGTCGTGTTTGCTGCATCCGTTCCCCGCAGTTGGAAAGCTGCTAACAAAAGAGCTTTCAAAGAAAGTATTTTGGTGGGGATTTGGTGGGCACTATTCCAGTTCCAGCGCAGTGAGATGAAAGCTGACATCTGCCTGCTGGACTTTTTTTTTTTTTTTTTTTTTTTGATTGATTCATTTCAAAATTCAGAAATGGAAGGAGATGTAACTTGGAGGCAGGGCTCCTCCTCTTAGCTCAACGCTTTTGCAGCTAAAAATGTACACATATTTGCACGTGAAAGCTTGCTGCACAGAAGAAGAATATCCTGATGCCTAATGTTTTCTCTCAAGCAGCCTCACCCGCAGGCCAGGGGCTCTCAGTGTTCCTGGATGGCTGGGATGGAAGTGATAAAGCACCATGGAAATGTACTGGGGCACGGGGCTGGGAGCTTGCAGCTTTTGGTGCCTTGGTGCCGGGGCGGAGCTTTGCTGACCCCCTTCAGCTGGGGGTTTAGCCATGGACATGTGCACAGAGAACAAGTTGCAGACTGTCAGAGGATGCGGGCAAGGTGTTGAGCATCACTGTGTGCTCTCTACATTCTTATACTTCTCTCCAAGTGTCTTCCTTACATCTCTGTGGGAAACATGGTTCTGGGTAAGTTGGACTTCTGTGCTGATTTGTTACAGTTGTGCTTCTGTGTTGGCCAGCACTGGGAATGGAAAGGCTGTTAATGTTGTTGCTGTTGTGCAGGGAAAATCAGAAAAGGTAGGGGTAAGCAGGTAGGCAGTGGTCAAAGAGGCAGATGCCCTGAGTTGTCTCCAGGAGAGAAGAAAATAAGTTTGACTTCTAAAAAGTGTGTTGTCGGATGTTTTGTACTTGAGGTTTGCCTGTAAATGAAGTCACATAAACCAGAAATGGTGGCTGCAAAGGGTTTTTTCCACATGTGTTTAGCAGAACTTCCTTTCCAGTCTGTCTGGCCTGGTTTCTCCAGCTTCACCTTCCTGTCCCTGATCAACGTTTGCACAGGGTCAAACTCAGGGAGAGAAAACCAATGGCTCAAGCTCACATGAGGCAGATGAAGACTTTTTTCTCCCTGCTTCAGTGTGATATTTGTGCATCCAGGTTGTGCAGACATGGCCCAGGGATGCGTATGATGGCAGAGACCCTCTTGGACCTCCTCATCAGGCACATCGCTGAGCCATCTCCTCCATTACCTAAAAGCAGGTGCTTGAGTTAATGTGCTTCACCCTTGCATCTTGGCAATGCCCAGCACTGATTCCTCAGGGTCAAAGGTCACAGGGTTTACAGCCGTAGGATCCAAGATCAAAAGGTCACTGGGTATTCAAAGGTCAGGGGTCAAAAGATCATTGTGTCAAGGGTTGGCAGGTCAGAGGTCACAAGGTCATTGGAGTCAGAGGTCACAGATCCTAAAGGTCAAAGGTAACAGGAGTCAAAGGCCAAAAGTTCACAGAGTCTAAGAGTCATAGTGGTACTGACACAGCTGGCCAGTGCTCACAGTGGCATCTACCCTGAGTGTGCCCTGTGCTGGCAAGGTTGAGGCCTTTGTTATGGCTTGTTTACTGGATATACAGAAAAAAAAAGCATTAATTGAGAAATCTTTGTTGCAAGGAAGAGCCAATTAGATGTCTCTGAAGGAGAGCAGGATGCTGCGCTGCTTATAGCCATGTGGATGGCACAGAACCGCACCGACCGTGTGGGCACGGAGCTGGGAGTGTCATGGAGGAGGCAGTGTGGGTGCTGGGGAGGACAGGGGCTCATGTGATCTTGTCCCTGTGGGTACAAGAGGTGGTTGCAAGCAACGATAAGACTGTGATGTTGTCTTAACATACACTTTTGACCTTGAGCACCTTTTATGTCCTGAACCTTATTCCCAGTGTAGCGAGGTGCTGCAGGGGCCCATCTGCAGCCTGGCTGTGGGGATTTACCTTCTGAGGTGTGGCTGGAGGAAAGCCAAGCCCGGCAGCAGCATGGCCAGCACTGGGACCAGGTGAACCACCTCTTGAAAAGGGGAAATCCATCACAGCCACCGGCCAGCAGCCCACTCCTCACCCCAGCAAAGCCATGATGGCCAGGTGGCTCCTCGATGTCAAGGCATACAAATGCCTCAAATCTGGAAAACAGAACTTAAACAGTACATTCTCTGTTCCTGGTGCTGGGCCAGACACGGTTATCTGCTCACTATGGTCTGTGCGTTTGCAGGTCTGTAAAAGTGATGCTAACTGATAGCTTGGTTTGTGTCAATATTTAAGGAACACTAAAATCCACCCAGTTATCTATCTAACTGCCTTTCTGTCTGTATCAATATTGAGTATTATCCATTTCTGTCTATTTTTATAACACACGGCTGCTTTACACACAGCCATAAATGCAGGCCAAGCTGGGCCATGGTAGGCCGCAGCCTGCTCCTTGGCTGTGAGCTCCCTCGCCCTGCTGGGCCCGCGGCAGCCGTGCCGATCCCGAAGGCCAAGACGTGGCTTCGCACCCCGCCCATGTCTGGAGCCGCCGGCTGCGAGGGAGAGCAGATCCAGATAGCGACGTTTCCCTGCTCTATGGCCTTTTCATGCAAACCACGTTGATCTGTATTGTTTGCCCAGCTATGGCAAATTGCACCCTGTGCAATGCGTCGTTAAGGAGAGGCAATTAAATACCGACCAAACGGGTAGCGCAGCCAGCACGACTGGGGTGAAACAGCTGTAATCTGCATGGCAGCTGGGGAGGAACTTAGGAACCTTTCTACGTCAGGCTCGGCCATGCCAGTCTGCCCAGGTGAAGCCAAAAGTGAACTACGCCAACATTTGGAAAAGCACTAATGCCATGGCTAACACTGGGCAACCCAGTAAGTGCTTCATTCTCCGTTCCCTGTGGCCGGGAGCTCATTATCAGTGTTAGTCTGACTTGCTCCTGCTCTGGAGTTGGGGTGGGGACAGGGACAGAGTGACCCCAGGACAGGTGGGTGGAGGCCATGGCTGAGCTCCAGCACCTGGGATCCTGCAGGAAACAACAGCCAAAAGCCCAGAGAGGCTGGCAAAGGGAGTAAGAGTGCAATATGGAAGTGAAACAGCTCGCGTCAAGGTGCCAAAAGGAAGGCTAATCAAGTGCAACATTGTTCCTCATAGCCATGCTCGTTAGCACAGACTGAGGCTTCCCCTGTCCTGGTGCTGGCGGTCCAGCAGCAGGGTGGACCCTTTAGGAGTCAGTCACTCCAGATCCATCAGAGCTCTGCATCGCTATCTATGAGCACAACAACCACAGCAAAATAAAATGAGAGATGAGAGAGCCCTCCGAGCAGTTTGTTTGTTTGTTTGTTTGTTTTTGTTTTTAATATCTCTATATTGCCATTGAGCAGTGAGGAATGACTGCCCTTGACAGATGGGCAGGACAATTATCGCTTGGAAGACAGGTTCATCCTTCCAAAGGGCAGCAGCATGCTGCAGGTGGGATTTTATAAAAGGATTATGATGGTCTCAGCCATAAAGGAGAGAGAACAGGTGCACCCCGGGGCCTTTGCAGACCAAAATCCAGAGCTGTTCTGGCCCCTAGACCCTTCACTGTCTTCCAGTGTTGTGCAATGTCTGTGGGTGGTGACACCCACCTGGGGAGGTGGCAATGAAACTTCAGGGAAGCTCAAAGGTTAAACAACGTTAACAAGAAGGCAAACTCAGTGAGATGCAGCTGGCTGTGTTTAGGCTGCTGGACTATGACTGCTGGGTGTGTGACGGTGGGGATATAGCAAGACCTCCTCACTTCTTGATTGTCCTGTCCTTCCTGTTTGCAGCAGGAGCAGAGAGAGGAAATGTGGCGAGCTGAGGTGCCCAGTGGGCAATGCCTGGGAGGGGGACTTCTGTGGAAATGCCCCTCTGTGCTTCCCAGCCCATATCCCCTGGAAACCTCATTTCTCCTGGGCTGGTTGCCTTGGAACCTTGGCATCCCGTCCTCCTGGGCAGCGCAAGAGGTTCGGGTCCCAGCAGGTGCCCAGGTCCCACCGAGGACCCACCTCTTCCCAGGCTCTCCGTATTCATGTGGGGGCTGTAATTTTGGGCAACTAAAGGTGTGTGGAGCAGAGCACACTCAGGTATCCTGCATCCAGCAGCCAAGAACAGACCCGGAGAAAAAAGTTGGAACACTGAGGGTGTGGGGCAGCAGCTGGGGCTCAGAGCTGGCCAGACCCACGGTGCTTTTCAGGGGCAAAAGACACCTTGAACTGAGCTAAAAGGAAAAGGAATAAAAATTCTGCTTGTTCCAGCTTTGAATCGAGTTGTCACATGGGGAGAAGCAGCACACCCTGCCCAGGGCACGGAAAACCCTGCTCCAATGAGCCACCAGCGAGTGGCATGGGAGGACCCAAGTGGGTGGCACAGTGTCACGCAGCCACACTGCACTGCCCGGGAACCGCCCTGGCTCCAGCACGTGCCCCAGGACATGCGTGCGGCCGAAGAAATGCTGTGGGCATGCCTCCTAAAAATAGCCCTGCCATTGGGAGCCCAAGGGGTTTGTTTGCCTGGGGTGACTCAGGTCGCTGTGACCTCACGGTGTCAATTAATGCTCAGTAATGTGGGTGGATGGATGCGCTGCTGGGACGGCAGCGGAGGGCCGCGGGGGGGAACATTCAGAGCGACGTGATGTCACCCCACCGTTGTTGCATCTTGAGGGGATCCACGGGAGTCCTTGGGGCCGTGGTGGCACCGAGAGCTTCGCATGGGGCTGCGACAGTCCCCGTGCCCCTGAGCGGGAGGGACGCTGATCCCTGGGTGAGGGGGTGGGAAGCGACATGGGGTGACAAGAGGTGACAATGGGATAGCACGGGGTGACGAGAGGTGACAAGGGGTAACGCGGGATGACAAGAGGTGACACGGTGTGACAAGGGTAACGCAGGGTGACGCAGGGCACTGCAGGCTCTGCAGGTGCAGGGGGCACAGCAGGGACGCGAGGTAGCCCCTCCTGCCCCCGGCCCCGCTCCGAGCCCGGCGGCCGCTCTCAAAGCCGCGCGGCGGCCGCCGCTCGCAGTCCGCAGGCGCGGACGGACCAGGCCGCCCCGACGGGGAGCGTGGGGCGGGGAGGGGGGGAGGTGGGGGGGGCGGGACGGCGGCGGCCGCCCTCGGGACGAAAACAGCGCACGAGCGGCAGGAGGCGGCGGCGGCAGCGCTAGGACCGCGGCGGCGCCGGTCTCGGGCTCCGCCGCACACGGGCACGGCCGCACGCTCCGCCGCACACGCCGGGCCGGAGGGCTGCGGCGGGGCATGGGGAAGCGCGGGCGGCCGCGGAGGGAACCGCGCGGAGCGGCGGGGGAGGCCGGCGGGGCCCGGTGTCCCCTGGGGGACATTTTTAACACGGGGCCGGGGATGGATACCTTCCTGCACAACGTGCAGGTGCTTCTGGAGGCCGCCAGCTACCTGGAGCGGATCGAGAAGGAAAATAAAAGTGAGTGCGCGCGGGCGGCTCTGCGGGAGGGGGGAAATAAATAATCGCGCAAACTTTGGGCCGGCTGCGGGCCCCCCCCCGCCTCGAGCGGCGGACGCTCGTGGGACCACCGTGTAAAGTTCGGGGGGAGCGGCGGGGCCGCGGACGGTGGACGGGAGGGGGTCGCTGCGCGGGGCCGCGGGGAGGAGGCGGTGTCACGGCCGCGCTCCCCCCGCCGGGGCATGGGCGCAGTCACGTAGGCAAACGGCCGCACTCGCCACGTCGCCGCGGGGAGGGCAGGGCCGGCCACGCGGGCCGAGCGGCGGTGCGGTGCGAGCAGCAGCCGGCCTTACCGCCGGCCTCTTGCTCCGCGGGCGCGCAAGATGCGCGTTGCCCTTTACGAAGCGCAGCGCACAGCGAGAGTGAGAGTTGAAAGACGTCGGGACAGGGGCTGCTGCTTCCCGCTGGGAACAAAGCGGGCGCCGTGTGCGGAGCGCTGCGCGCACCGCGGAGCAGCGCGGAGCGGCCCCCTTGCGCTCCTGGCCGGCGCCCCGCCCCCGCGCAGCCACATGGTTCGCACATGGAGGCAATCCGCCGCGCTGATTGGCGGAGACCTTCCGCGGGGCGTGGCCGGGAGTGCGTGCTCCGCCAATAAGCGACGCCGGGGTCCCCCGTGACGTCACGCGTTGCTGTGCGGGGCGGCCCGGCGGGGTGAGCCCGGGCTGCCGGTGCCGTTGTGTCCCCGGGTCACACGCAGGATGCCTTCCTTGCCTTTCTTTTCCTCTTTATTTCTAACTATTTTTTCTATTTCTTACCGATTTAATTTTATCTCTTTTTACTCTTTTATTTTCCTCTTCTTCCTCTCTTTTATTTATTTTATTGTTTTTTCCTCTTTTCCCCTGTGTATTTTTCCCTCTTCCCGAAGCACGCGCAGTTCCCGCTGCATTCCCGTTCCCGGAGCACCGCGCTCCCCCGTGGCGCACCCCGTCGCCCCGCTGCAGTTCCCATGCAGCGGTCCCGTGCGGTTCCCCCGCGGTGCGGGAGCGACTGTGCGCCCTCACGGACCCCGCTGCCGCGGTGGTGGGGGGACCACGAGCCCTTGTTCTCCACCATCAACTCCACGCTGCTTTTTTGCTCTCAAAAGCTGAAATAGTGCTGCTGTTATTTATTTATTTTTTTCCCCTCACATGCGAATCGGTGTTTCGTAATGAGCCCGCAGAGCCTCGTATCGGGGGAGCGGAGCGGAGCGGCCGGGGTTGCGAGCAGCGAGATGACGGAGGCGCGGGCGGAGCTCAGCGCTGCGCATGGGAGCAGCGGCGGTGCTTTGGGAGTCACTGTGGGACCGCCGGTTGTTTGATTTTTATTTTTTTTTCTTATTTTGCTTTTTTTTTTGTTTTCTCTGAGCTTGAAGGGGAAGTGTCAATCACGTTGCGGGCGGGAGGGGGGGGGGGGCGTTGCCAACAGAATTGTTCTGCCCTTGTCTTGCAAGACTATCTGACATTTCATACGTTCTGTTTAAAAACGCGTAATTTTATGAGGCTCTGTGTTTGGAGCTGGAGATGCCTGATCAGTGCTACGTGCTGTGCTCCCCTGCGTGAGCAGCACGTGGGGGCATGGGGGTTTTGTTGCCAAATATTGAAAGAAAGCAGCTGTATCCAACCAGCTCCCTTCCCCGGCGCTTGTTTTCGCTACATCTTCCGCTTACACTAACCACGCTCATAGCAGGGAAGTCCGTGCCTTCATTAGGAGATGCTGCGGAATCTCTCGGTGTTTATTTGCAACCGGGGCATTTTGGGTTGAACGGTCCCGGCTGGCCCAGGGCTCGCTATGGAGAGTGCAGTGCGGTATGTGACCGCGGTGAACAGGCGGCTTTGACGTGTTGCTCCCAAACAAAGAAAACTGCTGCTGGAATTGGAAAACAATCCCTGAGCACCACGGGGCCGATTCAAAGGGACGAACAGCTGCAGGAGCGGGAGGGCGATGTCCTGAGCGCGTACCTGGTCCTGCGGGGGGAGAGCTGTGTGCTCAGCTCCAGTTATTGCACCGGGATCTGCTGCCCTTTGGCTGCTGAAACAACACCGATGGCTCCGTGCGCTCTGTGCCGGCTGCCAGACGGGGATAATGGCTCCGTGCTTATCTCTACACGCTCCTACCTGGCAATTAGCAGCAACAAAGGAAAGAAGTCCCAAAAGCTTGGGGCTGAGTTGGGCGCATGCACCCTACAGCATGCCGGGTCCGGCCGGTGCTGGGCAAGGCTCTGCTGTGTTTTGGTGTGACCACTGAGCTACAGCCCTGATGGGTGCTGTACACATGGGGAGTGACAGTGCCTGTCCCCAGGAAACATGGCCTGAAAAAAAACAGGATTGGCAGAGAGGTCCCACCTGACCTGTACGGGTGATGGAGATAGGGCAGCCAAGCACTGGGATGCTGTCTGGGGTTGGTATTGCAGCTCTGGGGAAGCTGCAGGCAGTGGTGACCCCATGGGATAGCACTGCCTGTCATGCACCTTATGGAATCCTAAGATCATTAAGGTTGGAAAAGACCTCAAAAATCATCAACCCATCACCACCATGCCCACATGGCTGGGTGGTGTGGCAGCATAAGTGCATTACAGTAGAGTGCATTATAGTACAGTGACTGGGTAGAATGGAATCCTATTGTCATAATGCTTGGGTAAAATGGTGTATTTATCTATGGAGATAAAGCTGAATTTTTTTTCCAGTTGCGTTGCTGGAAATGAGGAGCAGTGCTGCTTGAGGCAGCTCCCAGCCCAGACCATGGAACCCAATCCCAACACACACTGCTAACTGACATGTACAGGTTTCCAAATGACCTGTTTCTGGAAATCTGAGCTTGGTATCTAAGGAGTAGAAACAGCACGTGAAAAATTACATTGGCTGTTTTAGGAAATGAAAGCCCTGCTGAGGGCAGCCCTGGTGCTGTATCTGTCACCTCTGCAGTGCCACCTCACAATGAGGCCTGCATAGCAGCATGTAGAAGCAGCTAAGTGCTGGAGTTGGGAAGGTGTCGTTAGAGAGACCTGAAGTAAATTCAGCTCGGGTTGGTATGTGCCAAGCATTACCTGTGTGTTCGTAGGCTCCTGCTTCTGTCAGCAGAAACTGCATAAACACATGATTAATTCTTTGGATGTGATGCCTTATCTATAGTAGGGGTGGTATGTGCATGTGCTGAGCTCACTGCAGAGGCAGACAGATGCTGTCATATCCTCTTCCAAAAGCATGAAGGCAAGCAAACCAACGTGACAGTGGTGTCCTTAATCACAGTTTAGCACAGGTGTGTGCATACAGGACAGTGGACTTTGGTCCCTGCAAAAAGCCAGATTTTCCTTGCAGTCTGACTTTCAAGTGCTGCCTATGTTTAGTGACCTTCTGACCAAGAATAACAAATGGGTGACTGTAGATTTGTCCTTTGCTCTTCAATAAATCTGTCTGAAGGGAAGGAAAACTGAGCCTTGAGAGTGAGTCAACACTATATTCAGCTTGTGGCTCCTTCCATTGTTTATGCATTTTTGAGGGTCTTTTTTCAGACAAACCAAAGAATGGCTCCCATAAGGTCAATGAGAGCTGAGCACGTGGCTCAAGGTCAGTACAGATGGTCTTGAATCTTATGGTGATGTGATACGGTGTGGTACACAGCTCTTTCAGTTATATATTTTTCTTCCAGCTTACAATACGCTCCCTTCCTTCCTCCTGGTTCATAACCTGGCCACGGTGATTCATGTGTCAGCTACTTCCAGGTTGTGTTATTTTGACTCGTGCTGTTTGTACATCATCATGAAATTCAGAAGGAAGCCACAGCAGGATAAATGATAGGGTAGAGGGAGAGCTGCTGGTTTAAAAAAAAAATCAAAACAGACCACATCTGTTTTACTTGAATAAAATAACACAGCAGCATTTCAGATGTAAATATTAATTGATTTCTGCACTGCAGATTTCTTCCTGGATATTTAAATTGTTGCTAAGGAGGAGGGAAAGGCTATCAGGGAGATTAACAAATCCATTATTAAGGCTGGAAATGGAGGGCTGCCGAAGTGCCATTTAATAAAATGTAAAAAGCCCCTTTCTAAAGGGCAAAGCAGCAGAACACACAATGAAAGTGAATCACAGCTGCCAGAAGGGATGCCAAGCAGCAAGCACTTATAATCAGAAAACTGTACTTACAGATCATTCGGAGCCACTAAATTAATGATCTCATTCTCCCCTAAAATACTTTTTCTTTAAGTCCCTCCCCAGCATCTCCCATGGATTGCTCAACCCCATTTTAAATGTGACTTTGGGGTTTTTTTGGTTGGTAGTTGAATAGCACCAGGCGTCTTCGTGCCATTCACTTTACACCCACTTTTGTTTCTGTCACACACAAATCTGGCATTTTGCAGGCTGTCCTGCCCGCACTGCCACTTGGGATGACAACTGAAAGATTTCACAGATACACTGTGGCTCTGTGGTTGGCTCACTGATCTCTACTGGGTTCCTTCTTTGGAAAGACGTCCCCACAGTTTACTTTCAAATTTGTCTTTGTTTCACACAGATTTTTGTAATTGTGGATTGTTTACTTAGGAAACAAAGACATGGAAGCTGAGCTGATGTGTGCATGGAGGAGTTGATTCTACATCATCTCATGCAGAACTGATCCTGCTGTTGCTTCATTCTGGTGCTGATTTAATTCACCGTGTATATGCGTCCCTCTCCTCCATACTCTTCTGTTTTGTGTCTTGAATGTTGGCTTCTGGAGGCTGGCTCTTTGATGTACTCCTAAATAACCCTTTTGTATCCCAGCTGTGGCTTTCCTTTTTTTGAGGAAACACGTCTCCACGTGTACCACCTGAAAGCTAGCAGTGGTGGCTGCAGTACAGTGATTTTGAGTGTCATCCTCGTGGTGGGTGTTTCTGGTTTTGTTTTGTTTGATGTTTAGTATTGCTAATCCTGAAAGGCAAATGACTGCCTTGTTTTGGAAGCAAGAAGTAGAGCTAGAGCCCAGAAACACTGCTGCATTAACTCCACTGGTGCAGAGCAGGGTGCATGCACCTGTGTCATTTTCCCAAGATCACATAAGTATTCGCTGCTCAAATTTGAGCGTTAACGTGTGCTCTTAATAATCCACGCTGCTGGTAGTTTCCAGTGTAGAAAACTGTCCCATCTTAAGAGAAACAAATCAGTCAGCCTGTTAAGATTCAGAGATGATGAGATTTGTGTAAGAACTGAACGGTGGTATGACTTTTACCCCGATCAGCTGCAAGCCTGCAGTTTTCTGAGGAAACCTCAGAAACAGTGAATCAGTGAAATATATTTGAAGAAAAGCTAACTACACTGAATCCACTTTTTTTTTCATGTCAGCTCTTGAAATTCTACGTGAGTCTCCTGAAATTTTGTGCTAACAGTCACAAGCTAGTGACAATCTCATTTTATTTTTGTGGGAAGTTTTAAGGTACTTTTCCAGCTCCCTTTCTGTTGAAAATTCATTGGTCACAAGCTAAAGGTTCAGACCCATGAAAAGTAAGCCCAATAAAACAGCTCTTTGAGGGCTGTCAGGTATCAGCTTGAGATTCGTATTGTAACTCTGAATGTTCTGATCAATTCATTTTTTTAAAATGTTATTATTGTTCCACTTCTAAGTGTAGATTAAGTATTTTGGATGCTGGTATCATACAGTTGCATGCTAACGGGTTAAGCTCTACTGCAGCAAACCTTGAAGTTGTAGGCCAAATTCAGTCGCAGAAGTGGTGGCGACGGTTGGGGCCTGTGTGGAAGCTGGGATGCGAAGTGCATTATTGAAGGATTGGGAAGAGTGGGGATGCACACTGTAGGTGTGACAGTGTTGAGAAGGTGAAGTGTGACTTATTTGTGTGGTGCTTCAGATGCCCTACAGGCTTTCATTGGCACATGGACTGCTGCCTGTGGTAACTTTTGTCTGTGGAGTGTGTTTGCGTTGGGGCATGGACTGTGCAACTCAGGGCACCATCAGAAGCCCTGGATGCACCGCACGTTCTCTTTAGTTAACATCTCCACAGATGCAGCCGCAGCTTTGCCTTTTGCAGCCTCTCTTTGCCCTTCTCTTGCCCCATTCTTGGTCTTTCCATGCGTGGAAGGCTCAAGGAGAGGTGTGAAGCGTCCACAGGCCTCTTGGCCTGGCAGCGTGCCGAGCCCCGGCCTGCAGGCCGCGGTGCTCGAGGAGGGCAGGCGGCTCCCCGTGCCCGTTTGCCGGCTGCCATCGCCTCAGGGCCGCGCTGCGCGCCCCGCCATCCCCACGCGAGGATAACCGCCGTCCCACAGTGCCCCGCGGCGGCGCCGAACTACATTTCCCATGCAGCCCCGCGGCGCGGCGCCCTCCCCCCTTCCCGTGAGCGCCTGGCGGAGGTAAACAAAGTGGTGCGAGGCGTTGGGGAAGGCGGGCGGGGCGAGCGGAGGGGCCGGTCCCGGCGGGGCCGCGGGGTAGAGCCGGGCGGCGGGGGGGTAAGCCCGGGCCAGGGCAGAGGGGACGAGCCCGGCATAGGGGTGAGGACAGGCTGGAGGGCGAAGCGGGGCTTGGGCAGCGGCAGGCTGGGCGCTAGGGTCGGTCGGAAAGGCCTCGCCTTCTCGCTTTCTCAGGAGCACGCGTCCTCGCTATCTCCGTGCCCCTCCGAGGAGAGCCGTCCTGGGGAGAGAGGGGTCGATGTGAGGGGGCTGGGGTTAGGGGGAAGCCGGCAACTCCTCGCCCCGCAGCCCCCCCTGCCCCGCTGGGAGCGTGGGGGCCGAGGGGGGGCCGGGCGGGCCGGAGCCCCGGGGGCCATGGAGCAGGTGCAGCTGATCAACATCCAGCGGCTGCTGGAGGCGGCCGAGTATCTGGAGCGGAGGGAGAGAGGTAATGGGAGGAGGGAGCCGGACTGACCGCCTGCCGGGGTGGTGGGAGCGGGGTTGGGGTCAGGAGTCCCCACGGGGGAGTGAGAGAGGTGAAGGGGATCGGAGCTGGTGGTCAGTCCCCGAGCAGGGGTTGAGGCGAGGGGCAGGGCTGGGGCGTGGGTGAGGTGGGGGGTTCATAGGAAGGGGAGAACGAGATGGATGTGATTTCTAGAAGGAAACCCAGGGGCTGGCTGGAAAGTTTCCCACTGGACAGGAAGGATGGGGTGGGAGGTCCTGGTGTTGCGGAATGAAACGTGCCTGGTTCGCTCGGTTCAGAGCTTGAGCAGGAGGAGAGACGAGGCGCTCTCTGGGCTGTCCTGGCTTTTGACGCTTTCAGGTATTTGAGATGTACTGGTCTTCCTGTTAGGTTGGCAGAGCCTTTATACTCCCCTTCCTCTGTTTTCTCCACCTCTTGGTCTGCTTCCCTCTGAATACATCAGCAATTGTTTTCCTGCGCTGTTGTGCTTAAGGGCTTCCCCAGCTAGGCTGATGGGTCAGTGTTGAGGCCTGCCAGCTGGCTTCTTTTTTTTTTTTTATGACCCCTTTTTTATGCCCTGCCTGTTGATTCTTGTGCAGAGTGCGAACATGGCTATGCCTCGACCTTCCCCTCAGCTCCAAGTCCTGGACTACAAGACCCAAAGCCCACGCGGAGGCTGAGCCGGGCAAGGAAACACAGCGGCAGTGGCAGCAATGCAAGTATTGCCAACAGGTACGACATGGGCAGGAAAGTGTGGGTGCAGAGCTGGGTGGGAGGATGGAGCTGATGAAGAAAGCTGGAGATGAGAGATGAGAAAATTGGCGTCCAGGGAAATGGGGAAAGTCTGAGTGCAGGGGGATTCGGAGCTGGGGCACATGGGCATAGCATCCCTTCTGGATGTGTCGCACTTAAAGTAGAGGGACACAGGGGAGCTGTATCTGCGGTACTGCCAGCTGACTCTGTGCCAATGCTCAGATGCTGCAGAGAAGAGAAATAGGGAGATCTGTTCAGAGGGTGTAGGGAGGAGATAGGCAATAGCTATTCCCATTATGTACAACTGATGTTTTTCCAACCCAGAAGTCGCTGCTCTTAAGGGATAGCATGCATGCAACCTGAGTGCTTTGGGGTTGTAATGACAGGCATGACTTGAAGCAAGGAAATGATGTTTTGAAATGGATCCCCTACAACAAATGGGAGAGAGGGAGATGACTGGCTGCTACATGCAATGTGTTAAAAATTCAGTTCAGGAAATTGAAGCTGTCTTTCACTCTGGTTTTCAGGGCAGTGGGATTTCCTAGCTTCCTGATTGCTTGGTAATTGTAGAACTTCATGGTTTTGACACATTGCTTATTAAACAATGCCATATTTCTTGGTTTGTTAAATTGAGAGGAGACAACTGGATTAGGCCTATCACTCAGTGCTGTGGAAGGATCTGTTTTTCCCCTCTAGTTGCTATCCTTTTTGTTGGTTTTTTTTTTTTTTTGTGATGTGTTATTGGTGGCTTTTTTTTTTTAACTCTCTCCTGTGGAATCATTCAGTCAGTGCTGAGGATTTCTGGCACAGAGAAACTTTAGAAACAAGGTGTCATTTTTAACAGGCAATTGTAAGCTTGCTTTTACTGCAGTGGGGCTCGTACAATCCATAAAATGGTGGCAGGTGGCTCAGGTGATTAAAGCTTTCTTAAGGTCATTGAAAAGAGACCAGTAGAGGCCATGGAGAAAGGTGTCTTTGCTTACAGTGTTTCTGCTTTGGTAGCATTTGATAATAAAGGTTGTTTGAAGTGATGTTAGGACACCTTGCTGCAGGGAACTTTCCTTCCTCAGGTTCATCACATCCTGGGCTTGCTATGTGCTACATGTTTGTGTTGCCTGCCTCGTTCAGCCACCTCTCCTGATTTGGGGGCCATTGTAGTCATTTCCTATTTCCCATGAACCCAAATCCCAGTCACTCTGTGTTGAAAAATGACAGCAGATGCTGAATTGAGATTTGTGTTTTTTCCCTCATAGGTTTCTCATATGTTATTTTCCATCCCACACCTCTTTCTCTCAAAGGCCTTTGTCATGGCAACCTGCCCTTCTCCAGAGGAGGGCTAGAAGCACATTCCCCTCAGGAGCTTCCTAGCACCAAATCCTGCTGCCTCAGGACTAGCAAGGGATGCAGAGCACTCCCTGTCTCTGGGGTGTGGGTGTACAGTGTGCCCTGCTGGCACAGAGCCCTCAGGCATACTGGTACAGGGACCCCAGGCACAGCTCTCTCAGGGCACCTTTGTGCTGAATCTGTTGGAGAGTGTTGGGGGGGGAGGGTAAGGTAAGAGAGAGGCAGAAGTGATGCTTTCCAGCCTTACTTAAAACCTTCATTATTCAAGGAATGCTGAGCACCAAATGAAATCTTTAGTGTAGAAGTGATAGGCAGTGTCTTTTGGCTTGAGGAAGGTTTGCTCCAGGCAGAGATTTGAGTGGTTCTTTTTGGGGAGCTCAGACCTTACATGCACAGTTGGAAATGGAAGTTTCTGTTAGTGCAAGTCGTAGCAGCTTGCACTTGCTGTCGGAGATGGCAGGCCTTCCAGATGGCTGCAGTGCCGGGAAGTGACAACTGTGAAGTTGAGGATGCCTCCAAATTCACTGCAGTGTGTTTTGTGTGATGCAGAGTAGAGCATTAGCCTTGTTTAAAGAAGGCTCCATATCACAGAATCATAGAATTGTTTGAACTGGAAGGGGCCTTTAGAGATCATTAGTCTAACTCCCCTGCAATGCACAGGGGCATCTACAGCTCGATCAGGTTACTCAGAGCCCCCTCCAGTCTGAACTTGAATGTCTCTGGGAACAGGGCACCCACCACCTCTGGGCAACCTGTTCCACTGCCTCAACACCCTTACTGTAAAAACTTATTTTCTTATATCCAATCTAAATCTCCCTTCTTTCAGTTTGAAACCATTTCCCCTTGTCCTGTCACAACAGATCCTGCTGAAGAGTCTGTCCCTTTCTTTCTTACAGCCTGCCCCATATAGCCTCTAGATGTCCCTTCCAACCTCTATCAGTCTGTGGTTCTTTCTGGAAATGCTACCTGGTTGTGTGGCAGTGGTACACTTAGCACCCTACGCCCATATTCCCCTCAAAGTTTTGTGCAGATGTTCACAGAAAGAGCATTTGTTCAAAAAGCAATTTGTTGACATCTCACAGGCCGGAGCTGCCAGAGGTAATGGACTCTTTCCAAGATTTTGAGTGGTCACTGCCTGGATGTTAGCAGGCCTCTCTGTTGCAAGCCTCCATGTGACATCATCTTCAGTGCACAAAGACAGGTTCCCCAAAATGTGGTTCAGCAGTGGAGAAAACATGCAGGAGCAATACGCACTGCTTGTTGAGCAGTGTCTGCTGCATATCCAGTATGCTCAGTCATGGGGTACCAGTGCCCAGGGTGTGTCTGGGGTAGGCAGATTCTCCACGCTGCCCTCAGTGAACAAGCTAAGGTCCCCTTAGTGGTGCCTCTTGCGTGGTCCCTGCGCAGCCACAGCTGAGGAATGTAATGTCAGGTTCTGTATGAAATGGCCACCTGGGCCGTGCCTGTCCATGGGAGGAGAAGGCAGGGTGAGAATTGATGACTTCACTGGCTACAGCACCTCTGTCATCATCGACTGCTGCGCTGGGGAGACTGTCCTAAGGAGGGTGTTGCTTCTCTGCTACCATCTGAGTCCCATCTATGCAGCTCTGTGTGGGAAGTCCTCTTGCATTGCCAGTGGAGACTTCTTCCAGGGTCGGCCTTCTTGTGAGCAGATCTCACAGCTCCTCAAACTTGAGCAGTGCCTGGGCATGGGTGCCTGGTTTCTACACCAGGCTCTGGAAGAGGTTGAGCAGGTCAGCCTACGTGATGCTTGGGAAGGTCTGCAAGGCATCAAGCTGCACCCCAAGCATTATCTCAGTGATGAGTGGTCATGGAGTCGGTCAGCTTGATCTTACAGGAGTTGTGGGAGAGGAGCACTGTCAGGCAGCAGATGCCTCCAAGCTGCTTTCACTGGTTCTGAAACCAGCAGGTGCTTTTCTCCACATGCAGATAGGAGCTCTTGCAGAAGGTGCCTAGGTGTCTGTTTCCCTCTCAGCTCGTTCTGAGTGTGGTGGAGAAAGCGCAGCACAACCCCAGCAGCCGCTCCCTCGTGCAGGTGCACTCCAGCTCCATGTGCAGACAGGACTTCCTCAGTCATGTCTCCTGCACGTTGCCCAGCCCCAGATGGAAGGTGTGCCCGGGGGAGGCCTCAGGCACAAACAGGCAGTAGAGGATGTTATATTCACAGGCACTCCATCCTTCATCTATGCAGGCTGCCCTCATGGCCCACTGTGGGTATGAGGTAGTTTTTGGAAGTTATCATCCCTTCTCAGGAAGTTCTGTCTACTAAAGTTTGAATGGACTTTGAATTAAATATCAAGCTCTTGATGAGGGACGAAACTTGCATTTCAGACCTAGGTGTGTGATTTTTCTTTGATTACTTTTACCTCAAAATGTTTAATTAGTGTAGAGAATTGATGCTTCCAAATGAAGATTATGCACAGGATTTAAGTCTCCCGTAGAAAATGTCTCTAGAGCAACCTAGGCAAATCACAGTTGAGGCATCTGAGTATTATTGCTGGTCTTTATTGAACCAAATAAGCCATGAATACAAGAATTGAAGTATTTACGTGTTGTTTATTTTATAGATTAAATCGAAATATTTCCCTTTGCTCTGTGCAACATCAGCTATTTCTTCCCAACAGGCCGTGTGTTGACATGGCATAAATACCTGCAGAGTTCTGAGGAGCAGGCAGCCTACCTCTGGCTGGCACTGACAGAACAAATCTTATTCTTAAAGAAACAAGGATGGTCTCCCAGTGCCTGCAAAGTGATTTTAATTCTACCCCAAGCAGAAGCGTACGACTGAGAGGCAAAGCATCACTTCATTATTTCTAATTCATAAAGCTGCGTTTTTAAAATAAGATAATTTTGGCTCAGGTTCATTCTGCCTTCCTCTTGTTTGTTTCAGTTGTACGACTGAGCCCTGCAGAGGGGTTTCCCTCTGCCATCCTGTAGCGTTACTAATATATATGCACAGCATTTTGCATGGATATTTTAAAGACCTTTTGGGGATTAGTGACTACTGTGGTGTGCTATGATTTTAAAACCTGAGTGCATTTAAAGATGTGCAGTCTTGGCTTTAGTTGGAGATAGTTAGGTACTGAAAATGACCTGCAAAAATATGTGGTGAAATACAGTTGTGATCTGGAGTCTTTTAATAAGCAAGGGAAACATCTTTAAAAGTATCCCATTTAAATTACAGCTATCAGCAAACAACAACAACAAAAAAAGGCGAGCCAATCAGCCAACCCATATTAAATTAGAATTATTATTTTTTAAAATTTCCTTTGTGTCTTGAAAAGAGTGGCTGAAGGTTTTTGGAATGGGGTAAAAATCAGCAGAGATGGATTTTAACATATGGCATCACTTATTCAGTTGTCTTCTTTCTGAAGACACTTCTGGGGCGGGAGCTGGGTTCTAAAAGCTTGCCAGAAAAGTTCAGTAGTCCATTCTTGGGAGTACAACTCTGGATACATCAACTTGCATTCAGTGTTACAGAGAACTGCTCTGCTAAACTCCTTCATATGCAGTTCTAAATAGACAGTTATTAGTAAGGTTGTTATGGTTAAGATCAGGCTGGTTTGATACTTACATTTTTTGAAAAATAATTGAGAAGAATTTCTAATAAATTTCAGTTGTTGTGTGAGCAGGGAATAAACAGCGTGGATGCCAAATGTTATGGTTTGTTTTTTTCACCCAAATACAAACCGTTTAATAAAGACCAGATTTATAAGAGAATCTGAAATTGCATTACGATATCATATTGTTGTTTGTACATTTTCTTTTTTAGACTCTCACATTAATTTTTGGTCTGATCCTGGGGAAATGCCAAGCACCCTTCCAGTGATGTGAGGAGCCCTCAGCTCTCCCAGGAGGCTTGTGTGGTTAAGGGCACTCGAATAATCTATTGCTCAGCTCCATGGGGAGGGTTTGGTCTCTGTCCAGTTTCTTTTTCCTTTTGTTTTCCTCTTTCCTGTTATCCTCTCCTGTGTCTAAGGCTGCTTCCCAAGGGCCCTTGAGACACCTTCAGCCCAGTAGCAGGTTGCCTGGAGAGCCTGAGATCTGCAGCTGGAAGGGGTATATGCAAGGGTGTTTTGAGCATGGTGGCCTCCAAGTCTTAAGGGCCTGGGCTTGTTTGCCTGTCTGACTGTTTTAGTGATGCAGTTCCTCGTTTTTTGTATTATTGCTCTCCTCCATCCCATTAAAAACTGTCTTTTTTTCACACTTCTAAATCCCATCGCTTGGTTTTGTGCTGCATCTTCTTTGTAGCCCTCCACTCTCATAACCTTTGAAGCTGGTTTTCGAGGGTAGGGGTGGGGGTTGTAGCTGTTCAAACCCTCAGGTACTCCTGGTTTTAAGCTTCATGCACACATGGCATCCCTGCGGAAGGATGGTGTGCAGAACGTACCTCGTGTGCCTCAGGTGATGACTTGATGTGCCACAGGTTCACAAACATAGGTGCAGAAGCTAAAAGGACGTGGCATGTGTAGCTGCAAGTCAGCCTTGGCTGTCTGGTGCACAGGAAAGCCTGATTTACCAGAACAGCAGTGCTGTGCAACTGTACCGTGCTGTGCAGGGGAGGAGCAGGGGGGCTGGTGAACACTTGCATAGGCACTGCTTTAAATACATTATATCTTTTCTGTCAAAGGAGATTCACTGCCCCTCCTTCCTAGCCTCTATTGACTGTTGTTTGTTTCTGGATATTTATTTGTATGGGGGCATTTTTTTAGTTGCTTATTCTCACACTGGATCACACCTTACTCCACAGCTGGCAGGAGTTGAATTTTGACTCGCTGTGTGTAGATGGGTTAGAATCTGACCCTTGTGTAAGATACTGGTGATAGAGACTCTGCTTTCTACCTCTTCCCTCATGCCAGGAAGCTCTTTTCATGGCTCAGGACCTGGCTCACTTCGTGTAGTACAAGTCTACATGTGTGATACAGGAGATGGATGAGGTTTGTTGTGTCATGTTTTTGTTTATGCCATGTTTTGTTAGTGTACCAACAGTGAGATTACTCTCTGGAATCTTCATGCTGTTGTTGAAATTTTGTCTAGTAGTATTTGGGGGGGGGGACGACAGGGGCAGGCAGTGGGCTCTTGCCTTCTAGTAGAGAGTATATATTCATATGTTAATTTTTCAAGGAAGGAAAACTGGATGGGGTTGAGCTATTAAAGAATGCTTCTCTGTTAGAGCTAGTAAGAGGAATTAACCAACGGTTAGGTGTGAGCATGACTTCTCCTTGGGAAAACATAATGGTAGTTTAAGTGTTAGGCTGGGAAGGCGTATTGCAGGTCTGTTATTTTTCATTAGTTCATTTGGCAAGACAAGCTGTGCTCAGGTCCCCCACTGTTACCTGCATGTAGCACAGACATAGGAATGGTCTTTTGGAGTTGTGATTTGACTGCAGCATCTGTGCGTGCTGCAGTCTAAAATTTGTCAAAAAGGAGCCTGTGTAACAGCGCAGCTACACTAAATGCACGAGAGGCAGATCACCCCTTAAAATCCCTCTTACTTCTCTAGGTTTTTACTGGGCTGTGGTTGGTCAGGGCGAGTTGGTGAGGAGGGTTGTACTCACAGATAGCTCCTTTAGGCCTCAGCCACATCCCATCTGCCCAGTTGATGTAATTTGCACTAATGGAGTGTGCAAGTACAGGCAGGCAAGCCACGGTGATGCTAGAGCTTCTGAACCTGCTGGCATTACATTGTGCTTTTCCTTGTCTTTGCCAATCTACATCAGAAGCTGAGATCCTGCCACTGATTTAGACAAAAATTACCCAGTGTAGGTGAGGCTCTGCATGCACTGTCTTCTCTGTGATATTTGGCTTTACAGTACTACAGCTGACAGGTTTCCAGAAAGTACAGCAAATAACTTGAGAAATATCAGTCCCACTCCTTAGTGTGGAATGGGGCCCCCAAATCAGCAGTATCAGTAGTAGGGCTGATAGAACAGTTTCCCTTCTGGAACCCATTGTGTTCCCCTTGGCCATTCTGTTTATTTTACAGCCCTCCAAGTGGGAAGATCCTGTGGAGTTGCAGTTTCTGCTTTCCTTTGTTTATTAGTTATATAGCATACAGAGAGAGGTCTGTGTTGTAGGGACTCTACACAGAAATGCGTGATTCTGGGCTGAATTTAGACTTTTGATATCCTTCAAGTAGATGTAAAAGGTAATCTATTCTTTAAACTGTCAAAGTTGTGCAAAGAGGCCTTTGTGTAAACCAGAAGCAGGCCTAGTTGTTGATGTTATCTGCAACCTAGCTGTAATTTACTGCTGTAGCATCTGTCTGCTCTGAATCGTCTGTGGCTGAAGGCTTATAATCCCTTTGTCCTCCCAGATTTAGGGGAAGCCTCTGCAGGAGTGTGCTGTTTTGGAGCAGTGGGACTGTTACTCAGGGCTCGTGCTGTTCATGTTGCAGCATTCTACCCAGGTAGAGCTGTGCTGCAGGCAGCGTGGGATGATTTTCATTACTGATAGCAGTGCTGACACCGTGACAGGGAACTTCAGATTTTGGTGCCGATTTTGGTCTTTTGGAACAATAAGGTTGTTAGTCCCAGCTTCTAACGAGATTTGGTGCTCGAGGACGGTGGGGAGGATATATGGTCCATACTTGGCCATTTATTTCTGGAGTTCATATTTAGTGTACAGTCAATACCCTAGTTTAGGTAGCATTCCTTGTGTGTCAGGTGTTTAACTTGACCTGATCCATTACTTGACAATGACTTGGTTGTCTCCTGTAGCATTGTTCCCATCTGCTCCCTCACTGTGGATAAGACTGGCTTTTTCCTTTCTTGCTCCTGGTGGAGCTTTGAAATCATTTTCTTTTTCTGACCCAAGCAATCCAGTCCATCTTTTCATCTCATGCTGCTAAGTTAATTGTCTTGTTTGTTGGAGTTCCTGCTGTTGATTATCTCCTGATCCTTCCTGACAAACTTCTGCACAAATTCAAAAACTGACTTCTGTTTGTTCTCGAGAGAGTTGGCTCTTGCTCCCTGCCTGCTTTGAACCAACAGAGATAGGGTGTGTTTTTGTTGACAGTTTTGGGCTCTCTTGACCAGAGTCTTGGGCTGTACACTTGGCTGTCTTTGCCTGGATCTCTTGTCTATGAGGCACGGCTGTGCTGCTCAGCTTGGAGGGAACAGGCCTGTTTTTTCCATCCTGCTGGATATGTTCCCGTCTCTCATGTCTGTGCTGCCTGCTGTACTTCTATTCTCTGATAGGAATGTGATCTCACTTCAGTTTTGTTGCTTTATGAATTCAGTTTGTAGTAGATGTGATGGTTTTCAGCATTATCTTAATTACTTGCCTATAATTCACTGTTTCCTTTGTGGCAAGTAGGTGTGTGGATTAAGAGCTGTTCTTTTGCCTTGGTTTTGGTTAAAGTTCCTCTGCATAAAACGCTCAGTTGTCTTCTGAACACTTCTTGTTTATCTCCTTCCACCTTTTACACCATCAAGAAGGGATTAACCAAGTGCTAGAAGTTATGGGAAAGAACAGACGACATTGGGGCTGACTGTTACCCCAGTGGTCATTGATCTGCTGCTTGGGCATGGACATGATGAAGAGGACCACGGTGTAAGGTGCCACGGCACAAGCTCTGGGTTGCCTTTAACTGTTAAGCTGCAAACTGCAGCAGTTTGAACTGCTTCACAAGTTGTTTGGCCATCTGAGAGCAGCTGGGGTAGCCACCTTGCTGCCTTCTTGTGAGTTCCTGCTGTTTGTGAGCCACAACTGGAAGAACAGAAGAAAAACAAGCTCTCCCATTTTCTCAGCCTTCTTTTGATGGATCTCCTGGATGCTAGATGAGCATTCCCTGTTGACAGGATATAAGCCTGAACATCGGGGTTCTCTTGCTGATTTTCCTGCAGTCTGTGTTAATCTCTGTGTTTCAGTTTCTCGAAGACATCCTATAGCTATCTGTAGAGTTATTGTTTCCTGTTTAAGTACTCTTCTCCCTGCCTTCATCTCCAGGAACTGTGTTGTAGCAGTGCCATTGTAACATGAGAGATAACAAGTCTGAATAGAAGTAAGTGAAGGAAGTCTGGCCTGGCCTAGAGCCATACAAATGCCGTCAGTTTCTTTTCAAACAAAGTCAGTTTCAGGCAGGTGACATTTAGTCAAAAAGCCTCATTTTTCCCCAGTGCATCTGAAGGCAGTTTCTTTAGGTCAGAAGAGGCTGCAGAGACGAGCATGTTCCCCAAACAAACTTTTGCAATGCAGATGATATTACTAAGGCTATTTCTGGATGTGACCATCTTCCTTGAAAGGGTAGCATTGTGTGTGGGAAGAAGCATGGTACAGGGCAAAGGGCTGGCATGCTGGGCCCTTGGATCCATTCCTGAGTCTGCCACTGAAAGGCTGCAGGATCTGAGCACGTCAGGTAACCTACGTGGCTCCTACCATCTGTACACTACATGGTTCCCACCATCTGTACATTGGGGTAATGCACGTGCTTTCCTAATCCTGTTTGCAGGAGGCAGCATCAGTGTTTTGGAGCATGTGACTGTTTGAAAGAAGATAGAACTTAGGATCCTGGGTCTTCTAGATATATTTGAAAACTGCCCTTGTGTAATTGTTTTCTTCCCGTAAATCATCGCGATTTCTTATCCTACCGTTCTATATGCTTGAATATTCAACAGAGAAAATGTTGTTAGCAGAGATATTAAGGTGCTAGTGGGAGTTGGAAGAAGTCTTTGCTTTGTTGAAGTATGTGCATCATTCTACTTAAATGATGCATTTTGCTTCATAATCTGTTTATGGTGATTGTGCAGAGGGAAGCATGTAGGGACGTTGTCCCAGGTACTGGTGTGAGGAAATGTCTGTTTCATTGCCCTCACTTGGTGCCTAGCTCTTCTGTGTCCACAGTGGAGCCTGGAGGTGCCATGGTGAAGCCACTTGGTATTTCTCCTTGTCGTGTCCTGAAAAACATAATTTTGTCAATGTTTTTAAAGTCAAGAATCTGCTCACAAGTTCATGCTCCTTTGCATCATGGATCGTGAACAATAATTTTGCCTTGGTGAGAACAAGGAAAACGCTTTTTCCCGAACTGTGAGAATCTATGTTAATTTGACCAAATTTTAAGTCTTTACAGAAGTTGTCAACTGCCACATGTGCAAGAGAGGTGGGCTAGGGTTTCCCTACTGAAATGGCTCAGATGGGTCGTGTGTCAGCCTTTGTGTTTGATATGTGTGCACCAGCCCCTTCTGATGTGGTTAACTGTGGGCTGGGAAGGGAAGGAGGTGGTTTCTGTAGAACTTTATTCACTTGTCACTGAAGTTAGAAGGCAGGCAAACAAAGCAGTGAATAGCACATAGAACTAATTTCCCTCCCAACCCCTGTCAGCCATCCTGTGTACATTCAGCAAGTCACTTGAAGCCTGCCTTGTCAAGGGAGACTTCCAAACAGTGTATTCTTCGTGTCGTGGTTTTTTTCCAAGGTATGAGGCTGGGAGTTGAGCTGCAGAAGTGCTGATGATGCGCAGCTGCAGGGAGCATCAGGGGGAGTTGTGCTTTGAACTTACAAAGTAGCCCAGAAAACCATGCTCTTGGGGGTCTTCTTAAAGGCACTGGTGGGAATGAGAAGCTGCAACTCTCATTTCTCTACTTCTTGGCTTTTGAGTTGGAAAGTGAGGGTGCATAACAGTAAACATGCTTGTGAGCTGCCTAGCCCTGCTCTTGGTGAGACTGTCGTAAAGCCTGTAAGAAAACCACCGGTTCTGTATTCAGAGCAGGGCTTGGCTTGAGGCCATGCATTGAACAATGAGGAGAAAACAAAATACTGAATAGCTGCTTGTTCAGCAAACTTGGTTCCTCTTGGCCACGCAGGGCCCTGCATGAGGGAGTGTATGCAGTGGGGCAGTTTTCCTGTAGCTAGGACCAGGCTCTGCACCTCAGGTCTCAGGTGGCAGAGGAGAAGGGCCACACTAGCACGTAGCTCCCAGCCTGTGGAGTTGGGAAGGAAGCGAGCAGGAGCATCTCTGTTGGGCCCAGGTTGCAGCAGTGAATGCAAAACAACATTCTTCTTGTTTGGTATCCTGGCTAGGCAGAGCCGTCCGCTGCAGTGAGCCAACTTGCCTTGCTAAATTGGGGTGTTGCTGGAGTCTGGGGAGCACAGCTTTGGGTCTGGGAGAGGCTCATGGTGCTTAGCAAGGGAGATCTGTCGCTCCTTCCTTGTGCTGAGGCAGCAGAACAAGTGACAGTAGGACGGCATGCTCCAGTGGGGATTCTCTGTCACTTTATCCAGTGGTGTCTGAG
Source organism: Numida meleagris (assembly GCF_002078875.1). NCBI lineage: Eukaryota > Metazoa > Chordata > Aves > Galliformes > Numididae > Numida > Numida meleagris. The sequence goes on along the minus strand of NC_034413.1, from coordinate 9,809,212 downwards.
AGTAGGGCCGGTTCACTTGGCAGCTGGTGAGTAAGACATGAGGGTTTGTTTAGGTTTGATTTATGTGGGGTTTTTTCTACTTTCCTACTTGCAGCGTACAATGGTTATGTCAGGTTTTGACTTTGACCCAAGAGTCGGATGGCACTAATGTCCTTGTTGGGGTCACCGGGACAGCCTGAGAACATCGACCCCCTGCTGCACCCAGGCATTTAGGGAACGAAGTTAAGTGCCCTGCCACTGGTTTCTTAGGTGGCCTTGGGAGCATTATTTCACATTGTGTCTCTCTCTCCTGCATGGAAAGTGCTAGGGAAGAGTTAATTCCCAAAGTGCTGCAAACAGCAACAATGATTATGGGAGTAGATCCCAAACTGAGAGAGGCTGCGTGCATTTTGCTTCTTCAAGGGGCGTATGCTGCGTATCTTTTAAAGCTGTGTATCTTTTAAAGCTGTGTTTGACAGAGTTGCAGGAGGCTTTCAGGATTCTGTGTAGGAGCAGAGGGGCAGGTGACTTTCTGCAGTCATCATGAACCACATGAAGGAGCTCTTTTCCCCTTGTTGAGATGCAAACACTGTGGGGCCATTTCTCCTTTTCCAAAGATGAATAAACAGGAACAGATGCCAGGATGGCTGTGTCCCCTCCTCTGCTGGAGACTGAGAATGTGAACTTTGGAAACTGCCTGACCTGATCCTGGGAAAACAGCTTTGATCAGAGCCTTGGGAGGAATCTGATACCATGTCAGTCTAAGAGCGACAGAAAGACTAGCCAGAACTTGGGGCCAGGTTAATCTGGTGCATCTCCACTGACGTCAGTGAGAAGGTGAAACAGCCTGTTCCGTCTCCTCACTTTGGCTCCTCGTGGAGAAGCTTTTCCTCTGGACATCAAGGCCAGACAGCGTAGGAGGATCATGGAATAGCAGTGGCTGAGATACCTTTTGTCTTTTTACTGCTTGCAAGGAAATGTTTTGTTAGATTTGCTGCTAAGTGAGGCTGAGGTGAGACTTGTTGGGTTTGAGGCTGGTACCTGTGGTGGGTTACTCCTGGAGGCAAGGTGGCCTCTCAGCTCCCTCAGGTACAGCCCTTGCGCATCTCTGCCTTGGCAGGAAGATTTGACTCGTGCAGCAGCTGTGTACCTGTCTATCACTTGCCCTACCATTGGGCTGAAAGCCTCACCCCCTGCTGCTCTCAGAGCTTTCCTGCAGGCTTCCCAGCCTGCATCTTGTTCATTTAGTTTCATAGACGGCTCACAGTGTTGAGCCACTGCTGTTTCAGTCCCTGGCAGAACACTGGGATTCTTCAGCCAGGTTTGCTTTTGTGGACACAGGTGGATGTGAAATGGAACAAAGCAATTGATCAGCCTTCCCTTTTGTTTGTTTTGTCCTGTCATCTGGCTGCTTCTAATAGCAGTCATTTCTGTGAAAAAACTTGCATAAAAGAAAGGGCAGTGCCTTAGTTCATTGATTCCAGAAGGGTAGTTTGATTTTGGCTTGGAGAATGGTAGAAGGCATTTCTTGGAAGGGAAATTGGTGGCCAAGTGAATGGGGGGTCAGCAGAAGTGGAATGTGAGAAAGGTCTGTAAAATGAAGGAGACTGTATTTTTTTATGATGATGTCTGCATGGGCAGAATGAAGTAAGGGAAAATGGTTGGCCTGCTCTGCTCTGCATGTTCTTGCTATTTTGCTAAATGTAATTCAGGTTAACCGTGCATTAGTTTTCACAAACTGATGCAGTATTTACTTAATGATTAACCTCTTTCTAAAGCGGAGTGGGGTAGAGTGAGTTAGATCTGACTTGGAAGACGAGTGCTGGCTCTCTGTTGGATTAAGGACGTGCATTGGAGGAGCCACAGGGTGGGCTCTGGGTGGTGGAAATGCAGCTGTGGGAGCCCTGAGCTGCCCTGGGTCAGGCACGGGCAGAGCGTGGCTGGGTGTAAGCACACGGCAGGGATTGGGTCTCAGTGCCATCGCTGCGGGACTCCTCACTGCTGTGTTTTCCCTGTAGGAAACAGTTACCTCACTGAGAAATCAAAACAAGATGCAGATATGCTGCCAGTGCATTTGTTGGGCTATTTATCAACATCAAATGTGTAAAACACAAAGGTCAGCTGTGTTTAATGTCATGTGGCAGCTTTATGATTTTAATTACAGTAGAGAAGTGACAAACTAATTCATTGCTCTTTAGAGCCTGTTCCTCCCTGACGCTGTTCTGCTGGAAAGTTTGGCTGCCCGTACTCTGGCAGGAGGGATTCTATTTAAATAAAGACAATGAAATAAAGTGTTCAGTAATTTGCAAGGCCTCGTTCAGTGAGGGAGTTCAGGTCGTTGAGTGTTTCAGCAGCACCTTGCTACAATGTTGGGTAGCAGTGTTGCAGGGAGAATCACAGTAACTGGTGCAAAGCGGTTGGTTCCTGGGGACCTTGAACTGATGTGACTGACAGGTGCTTCCCTTTTTCTTGCTATTTTGTGTGCACTTTCAGGTAACTGGGGTAGAGACGGATAAACTTGTTTCTTACAGCTTTTGTCATTTAAAGCTCGGTGGGAACTACTCTGCTATTTTTGTTGTTTTCTTGGCTCCTTTATGTTAAGCTTCTGAAACTCTTTCATGATCTCTTCCTGAGCTGTTTTCAAAATGCATTCAGCTGGCTCTTCCTCCTTATGTAAGACTCTTTAGTTTTTAGGGATAGTTACCAGTATGGATGGTTTGAATTTATTATTAAAGAACTGACTGCTGTAGGAACCTGCTTTTAAGTGAGAACCCTGCGGACAGCTTGTGCTTGAGCTCCTTCTAAAATGCAGCAGTTTTTGGGTAGGGGCAGGCTGGGGGTGGTGCTGGTGTGTGTGTGTGTGTGTGTTTGGGCTTTTGTTTTCCTGTCCGTGCCCGCATGGCTGTGGCTTCAGCTTTGCAGGCGGGGCAAGGACCTGCTTGCCCTGTTCTACTCCATACTCAACAGCGATGTCCTCATTTTACTGCATGACACAAACAGTGCCCAACCATGAGCAGCAGCAGAGCGACATCGTGCTGCGTGCACCATTTCCTTGCTGTTGTAGCAGTGACCATGAACGTTTCCTACGTGTTGCAATGGCTCACAGCCGTGCTGCTTGTCCTGCTCAGAGAGCTGGTGGTGGCCTATGAGGATGGAGCTTTGATTTCAGTGTGGCGATACTCTATGGGTGCCTGGTTGATGAAACCATCCCAGCTAGAGGCCCAGCTACATTTGTTTCTGTACCTATTTGGGTTGTTTCCTGAATGCAGTAGCAATAGAGGTTCCCATACTTTTTTTTTCCACTTCACTGTCAATGCTGTCCTTGTTTAACTCCAAATAAATCTTACTAACATGTGCAGCCCAAAGATGGGCAGAAGATTAATCTCTCGATCAGGAGCTACAGAAAATGAATTATGAACAGAGAAGAGAGGGTTTTTCTGTATCTGTTGTCTGAGCAAAGGCACAGAGAACAAGAGGCAGTGAACTGTGATGGTGGTGCTGGGGAGCAGTGCTGATTTTTTTCACTAAGTTTGGATGAAAGGAGAGATTAGATTTTTCCAAACGTCCCCAGTAGAGCTAAGCAAAGCATAGGCAGGTGAGAGGCAGCATTCCCATAGGATTCATTCAGCATAGCTAAGATTCTTTTCTTTGCATTCAGCTGCAGTAGGAAAGCATTTGAGGGAACTGATTTTTTTAATTATTTTTTTTTCCCCCTGTCACCGATATGGTTACAAGTCACGGCATAAATTTCCTGACTTGGTGAAAAGCCTGTGACCCCTCTCAATTGTGTTGTTCATCAGAAGGCAGATAGGTAATAAAGAGTCTCCTATGCGAGAGGAGTAGGGAGAACCTGCTGTTTTAATTTTGTTCACAGCAGTGGGCCAAACTTTGTTCTTTCAGTGCTGGCCTTGATAATTGGCTCGATATAATATAGGAATTCAAGCCGTTGCATATCTCTGGCTTTATAACTGCTAATGTCATAGCCAAGAAGGCTGCAAAGTCTCCTGCAGGAACATACGGTAAATAAGATCCATAAACGTGTTCCAAGGAACATGTGGGCACTGGTGGCCTCAGCTCAGCCTCCAGTGCATAGATTTGCTTCCAAGATGTGTGGACAGGGGGTGGTTTAGCCCCTGTGGGGAATGTGGATTTGGGTGAATTTCTGGACTAAATTTGTGTTATGTTATATCAGGGAGCCACTCCTAAGGGACCCTCTGTTTTCAGGGGGGTCAGGTGAAAGCAGTTGCTGTGGGAGTTTCCTTTACTTTAGGAATTTGGCTGTAGCATGTCTTGCCTTAGGGATGCCCTATATCCTGCTGTGCAGGGTATATTGCACAGACGTGCCGTTAATTTGAGTTTGTTGGTTGGTTTTTTTTCTGTCCTACAGCTGAGCTCTGGTGGCGGTTGGTTTTTTTTTTTACTTCTTTTTTTTCTGTCCACCCCCAGCTCTCAGGCTCAGTAAGCTGAGACTCAACTGCGTTGGTTTTTGCAGGCGTCCACACTTTACACGTCATCCTCGCTAAGGTTCCAGCACCTGTTAGGTACTCCTCCTTCCTGCTTTTGGAGAAGCATTTAATTATGACAGGGTTTCCCTTGGAGCACATCCTCCATTCAGTTCCCTAATTGTAGAATTCTCTGCGGGATTCTCCAGATGGGGGATAGAGGATAATCTTCTCAGAGCTCCGGAAGAAATATGATGCCAAATTACAGAAAATAGATCCTTTTTATTAAGCTCTTGGGCTCCTTTTACTCTTATTTTAAGGTGACCTTCTGTTAAAGGGAAATGCTGGTTAAATGGCTATTTTAAATAATCCTCAACAACTTCACCTGGGTTTCTGATGACACCGTTAAATTAAAAATCCTGAAAGGCTTGAAGTTTGGGTATTGTTGATTTGGTTTGTTTTTGCTACTCCTGCCGTCATTACAGACAGGAGAACAGACTTGCCTGTTTCCCTTTTGTTTCTGCTTGGTCTCATTTTCAAGCTGTGAGCTGTAAACAGGGAAGTTGTGAGCTGGTATACAGACCAAGCCCCCTCCTTTGTCAAATGGTCTCAGTGCCACTTGAAGGGTCACTCGCTTTGCTGCAAGCCACTGCTGTGACAGTGCCATTTCTGTCCCTGAGGGGTTTCCAAGCATCCTAAAAGTGCTACTCAGCACTGCTGATGTTTGCAAACATGGCACTGCTGGTCATCCTATTTCATGCCCAAATGCTGACCATATCTGGAGTTCTACTAAGCTTGATAAATCCAGCATGTGACCGCTGAAGGTCTCCGGGGGTTGTCCTTATGGAGCCAGTGCTGCTGGAAGGTCCCCAAGTGTTTAATGTGCATAAATGAACGCACCGCTAGCTCCCGTGTTAGCAGATGATGGCAATATTTTTACAGGGTAGATGGGGACAAAGATATGTAACTGCTGTCCTGGACTGAGCTGGTAGCAGAGGCAGAATAGTTTGGAAGTGGCTTTTTCTGGACCTCTGTTCTAATCATTGCTTTTCTCTGGAATTTTGTGTGCTTTTCAGTCTCTCGGCTGCGTTTTCTATAGCACCAGATTTGTACATAGCAGGTAAACCCAGACTTAGAAGGGGAGGAATCTTGTCAGCAGGGAGAGAGGCTGGAGGTGATAGCTATGGGTTTTATTGCAGGAGGCTCTTTGGCTTTATTGCTAAGATACACCACTGGGGATGTGTACAGCTCTTGGAGATTGAATTCTCAGCACCATCGTTCAAAGATGGCTAATCCAAATTTTTGTTTATCTTCCAGGTCTACGCACAACGAACTAGAAAAGAACCGGTAAGTAGCTAATGAGCTGAATTCTAAGAAATGCAAGCGTGGTGAGTGCAACATGCTTTAACCTTACCACACGCGGGTGTTGTTTGATCAGCTTAGGCAGCTGTGAATGACCACTGTGCATCACATAGCTCTAAAACTGAGGGGAAGACACACAGAGATCTGAAAAAACAGCCTTGTTTTTATTTCTTTTTGCTATCTGAAAAGGCAAGAAGTGACCCAGTTTTGTGACTAATCTGTATGCAGAGTAAATACTGTTCTTCTCCTGACACAGTGAAATCTGATTGGGGCACTTTCCATACATGAGGTTGCTACGGGATCAGGTTTCTTGGGCCCAGGGTAATACGTGTTACCATGAAGTGAAGGGCAGAGCCCTGTGCTCTGCACCCTCTCCCTCCCACCCCTCTCCTGGGCTGTAATAATCTCTGCAGCACAGAAGCAAATGCCATTGTCCAGAGGCTCTGAGGTCTGGTGAGCATCGCGCCTGTGGAAAGTCTCTCCTCTAACCTGTTTTAGGATTGAGCCTGTTTATCCTTGAATCTGGAGTTTAGCAAAGCTTGCACTTTTGTTACTTGGCCAGCTCTGCTATATGACTCAACCCTTTTGTAACAGGAGTTAAAGTAAGATAAATACCATTGAGACAAGGGGAGCTAATTCACACACAGATCAGATTATCGCCTTCCATTCAGGATGCTATAGTTAAGGTTGTGTCAGGGTTTCCATTATAAACTTATCGTGGCTCTTCTGAGGGATTTGGGGGGGGGGGGGGGGGGGAAGAGGCGGGAACGAGTCTTCTGTGAGGTGGAAAGAAGGTCTGCGGCTCCCGGCTCTCTCACTCCAAGAGTTCTGTCTACAAGCCGGGGGGGGGGGGCGGGGGGGGGGGGGGGGGGGGGGGGGGGGGTTGTTTGTGTTTTTTGTGGCTGTTGGAACAAAGGCAGTGCTCTGGCCAGCTGCTCCTGTGAAGAAACCCCCAGGGTGGGAAAGCTGAGTCTAAATAGGTTGATTGCCTCTTCTTTCCTTTTAGCAGCCCTCCTATGATGGGATGGGGGTATTACAAGGATGGCCAACTGTGCATTTCAATTCAGACAGGATCTTCCCATGTAGCATCAAGAGAGTTGGAGCTGAGTTCTCTGTGTACCATGTTGCCCTCTGCTTCTCACGCATCTGGGCCCTCCAGCAGCGGTGTTGCGTGGTGTGGGTGGTTTCTCCCTGGGTGTGCTTGTACCTCCTACAGGAGGTAGCCTACAGAGCTGTCATGGCCCTGCCTTTCCAGGGTGATGCAGGGAGGTTTTCTTTGGGTCATGTTGCTTTCCTGTCCCCCTTGAACCTCGACCTCTCTGATCCCAGGTAGATCTCTGCTAAAAAGTGCTGGCCTCTGGATTTTCCAGTGCTCTCTGCAGCTTTATTCACCACCGAGAGAAAGAGAAAGAAAATGGGTTGGACCCAGAATGGAGGTTGCTTTTTTTTCTCCATGACAACAGTAAACCGTCACTAATTTTCAGTGTGCTTATTTGCATATCTAATTGTTACAGCAAGTGCTACTTGCCCTGAGCACAGCTTTAGAGCAGAGCTGTCTTCATCTTTGCTTGTATCGGCTTGGTCTTCTCACACTGGCCCAGTTTGTGTGGAGCTGTGACCATCTTTTTCTGTTCTCAGGGTTGTGGGGCAGGCAGTGAAGCTTCAGACTCTGTGGGTGAGATCTCTTAATGCAGATGTGTGCAGCTGATCAGGCTGTAGCATCTGCAAACTCAGCCAGACCTCAGGGTAGCTGTGTTGGGTTTGCAGTGTTTATTATCAACAATTGGGCAGTGAGTTTCGTGCTAGAAACATTTATTTTCAAACTCCATGGCAGTGTTTTCTCAGTCACTGAGATTGCCTCTCAGTTAGATTTTTCACTATGTTTTATTTGCAGCATTCTAAAGTTTGTCAGTGTCTCCAGACTTAACTGTGGCAAAGATAAAAGCCCTGATGCTAATGGCTTTGTAGCTGGCAGGTGCTCATTTTCCCTATTATTTGAGATTATTCCTTTTGAATCTCACTGTTATCTCCATTATTGACACACTGTAATTTTCAAAATTGTCCACTATTAGGTCTCTGACTCTGTTTTTTTCCCCCTCCTGTCTGCGAACAGCGGCCGCCTTCTATTCAGTTAAGTTGTGTTTTAACCCCTTCAGCAATTAGTTTCTTTCACGCAGTAGCAAAAGACTAGTACAAAACCCAAATGCTCTCTGCCTCCTTTCTGAATAAGCAATTTTAACTTGGACTCAATACTGCAGAGCTGTGAAGTTTCAGTGCGTCAGGTCTAAGAATCTTGTACCTCCTGGTGTTCAAAAGTAACTGAAAATACATTTTCAAAAACTAAAGCAATGTCTTAAGCTGCCCCTTAAGAATGGAAATGCTTCATAAGCACTGGAGTGGTCCTGCTGAGGAGGTGCTTGATTTGGTACCGAATGCTGACTGTAATACTGAAGCGGCTTCTCTCCCTGCTTTGATATCTTGTTGGGTTTTGTTTTTCTTTCTTTTTTTTTTGTCTGAAGAGATTGCAGTGACGTTTATATAAGGGGTTTTGTTTGATTTATAAAAGATTAACGTTAATTAATAGTTATTATCTGTCATTAATCCTCATGTTGGAAAATTGTGTTTTTTGTTTAGTGGGTATGCGTTACAGCTTCTCTCTGCCCAGGATGAGTCATTGCTTGCATTTAAGCAAGAAGCCGGAATTCTGCTTCTCATATCCTGCAAGGCGTAACTGAAACAATACTTCTTAATATTTTAACATGCCTACCAAAAACTGATTCCTAAGCAAAACCCCATCATTTTCTGAAAGAAAACACAGTAAAGCAAGCGAGTGAAATACAAACTCTGGTAGTGTAATATTTTCTCATAAAGGTATAAAAAACAAACTTCAGGCTTAAGTTAATTTGCATGTGCATATGTCTTATAGCAGAATGAGCTGCTGTTTGTGAACATTTCAGACACGAGCCAGTTCTGGAAGGATGTGGTCAGTGTGGTGTGAAGACGAGGTATGCAGCACTGAGATGGCTTTTTTGCTCTTCTGTGAAGTGGCAGTTCTGGTAGACCAACGTGGGGATGCCTGACAGACAAGTTGCATCTCCTGGTGGAATGAGAGATGTTTATAAAGCTATTGAGCAGACTACTGTGTTTTTTGTAAGTCTTTCTATATATTCTAGATTGACCTATTTGTTTTAGTGATGATTGCATTGTAATACAGCAGAAAGAGGAGAAACAAAGCTGAGTAACTGGGCGAGGAGCAGGTTATTAGGGCAGATTTTGCTTCTGGTAACAATAATGTAGCTTGAAAGATAGACCCGAGGAGGGAAAGAGACACTGGGACAACCACTGAAATCAGAATTTTCTGGAGATATCACAGATTTTGTCTCTGCAAAAGGTAACTCATTTAAAACAAAAAAAGAGCGAAGTGAAGATCTACTTCTAAGCCAAGTTGAAGTGTTGTAAACTTAGTGAGCAAGCATGGAGTAAAGTGCTGTAAGATCCTTTCCAAAGTCTTTTGAGAAACAGAAACAAAGCAAAGAAGACACGTGCAGCAACGATCAAGTACTGTAGTTTTTAGACTTTCTGACCCTTATCTGGATCTCCCTTCTGTGATTTCCCCGTGCATTGCCATTTTAAACGTGAGACAGACAGTTAAATGCAGAGCGTTTCTCCAGGTGGTCTCTCATGTGGGGCTGACAGTTAAGCTAAGTTGCTTAACCCAAATGAGATAAAGGAAAAACCCTACTGAATGTTGAGGAGAAAACCATGACCTGGGTCAGTTTGCACTGAAACGTGGGGCTTTCTGAGGCTCCCAGCAATTGCACAATCTGATTCTCTTTACGCAGAACAGGGGCTTGCAGAATGTGTCTGTATTAGCAAGAGGGAGGGGAAAGCATTTAACTACAGGACATAGTGCACTGCTGCATTTAAATAGTTTGGGTATTAAATAGTGCAGATGTGCTGTCTAGTCTGGAAGATGGAGGGAAGGGAAACGAAAGCGTAGTGAATCCTTGCTGCTCTGAGTAAACATGGATGATTGTGCTTTTGTTGTGCTATATATGCTTGCCAAGGCAATCTGATCAGTGTTTGTCTTGAAGTAACTAATCAAAGTGGTGTTGAATTCCCTGCTATTTATCCAGGAGAGCTGGAACAAGAAACTAATCCAGTAAATTTCATTTGTTCTCTGGAGTGGTCTTTGTTTTCATGTTAGCATACATCAATGGTACATATTATTTTCCTCATTTGTAACGCTTGGAACCTGTGATGTTCCCTGCAGTCAAACCATGGCCAATGCAGCTGAGCATGCATCTTTTTTTTTGACACATGCGAAGGTCGGAGTGTGCTACAATCCAACTTGCTCTGTTGTGGGAACTGTGGCTAAGCCCTGCTGTCTCTGTGGCCAGCATGGAACAAGAGCTGGAGGTAGCTAGTTGTCTTAGACTGCTGTTTGGATGACAGATGCGTTCATTTTCAGCTGGGACCAACAATTTTCAATGAGCTGAAAGATGCTTCACCCTCTTAGGGAATTTGATTAACTTACATTGCCATGCCCATTTTTGCTAAACCTGCAGAAAGGGAAGCATGTAGTCTGTGGAGGAAGGTTATCAGAGAGGTGTTCATCCTGCATACATTCAGGTGCAGTCATGGTTGTTTAGTGTCAGTTTGCCTTTTGCTACGGTGCTGTTACTTCTCTGTGTTGCTCCAGGAACTCAGCAGTCAGATGCTGTGATACTGGGATCTGATCTCTTTGACCCCCCACGCTTCTTCATGAGAAGAGTCCCCTTGTGCAAAAGCAGTGTTTCAATTCACATAGAGTCAAAACTCTGCAAAGGCTTTGTTTCGCATTCGCTGCGCAGCAGAACATCTTGAACTGAGTAAAGCTGCTGAAAAGGGAAAGTTGGCTTCCATGCCAAAATTCAAAGGAAACAAAGCAATCTTCATTTTGTTGGAAGTTCTTCAGCGCCGTTCGTATTAGAATTTCAAGTTTCAGTATTTATATGCTTGCTTATTTGTGTTTTTTTTTTTAATTCAAAGTGATGCATTGAGGAGTCCATGCTTACATGGCTTCCTTTCTGCTCCCAGATCTTTCCACTACCCCTATGAATCCAATAGCAGATGGAGGAGGAAGAGGAAAAAGAACAATACTACTATTTTGAATAAACTATCTCAAAGCAAACTGTTTCAGCCACGTTGAACAATAAAATCACTGTCATATACCAGTTCTCAGAAAACAATATCACAAAAACCTGTCTCAACTAAGATGTGTTTCAGGGACACTTTCTGATGTGTTTTCCTCCCAGAGTACAGAAAGGAATGTTAGGGCAGTTTGTTTGGCCTTGGCTATAATAGTTTGATGCTGAGAATTTATTTGTCCTTTTGTTTCCCAGAATGGAGACCCCACTCTTAGAAGAAGTATGCTCTTATGGCAAGGCCTCCCTGCTTACTGACTGAGTTCTGGCGTTCAGCGTCCTGTACCTATGGTTTCCAGAGCAGTGAATAGAAGAGGAATCAAGTGGTGCTTTACGGGCTTTGTACTGTTTCAGAGGTTCAGAAGGGAGTCTGGTCACTTCTGTGGATGTGTAATGAAAGCAGTTAGCTGTACTCAGACGATACCTAATTTGGAGTCTGTCATTGCCAGCCTTGGTTCTTGAATCTCTTCCCAAATACACGTCCTTCAAATTTTACTTGGGGCTGTTGCCACAGTTGCTGGGTTGTTTTTTTTTCAGGCTGAACCAACTCTGTTTCTGTTTGTTTATGGATGTCCTCAAAAAATAAAGACCAGCCAAATCCAGCCTGTAACCACTGAGCTTGAACCAGACGAGAGTCTGGTCTTAAGTAGTAAGTCAAGCATTCAGCTTTCTTAACTCAGTTCTCCGTCACATCAGGGCACTGTACTTGCCATATCTCTCCCAAATGTGCCTCTGGAGACTTCGTAGGTTTGTTGTGTTTTTTTTAACTCTTTTTTTTTTTCTGGGGGGCTATTTGTTGCAGTGCCGAGAGCCAGAAATTCTGATGCGACAACTTGTCTTGTTCAAGTGACTAACACTGCTCGTGGGCCTGAAAGCATTACTAGTGAATACCACTTGGGGACTTTCTGTCTTTTAGAAGGTGAAGTAATAGGAGTACAATTTTTGAGACAGATTACGTGTTAACTGCAAGTTTCAGGACTTTGTACTCTTGGGGCAGAAGCTAGAGTTGCCCACAGCTGTGTGTGTGTGTTAATCTATATCTGTTTCTGATACATGTATTGAGGGTACTGTAGCAACATATCCCATGCAGCCTGGTGATAACCGAAGGAAAACTCAGTGTGGAATAGGAAATGGACGTAGGAAACTTTCTCATTCTCCTTTGTGGATATTACATTAGCATTGAGAATCTGTATCCTTTTGTGATATCTCAGCAAGAGGAGGGAAAGAGTCGGGCACCTGCCTCTGCTCCTTCTGCCCAGGGCTGGGATGTGCTGAGTGATGCTGTCTGGCTGCCCTTGTGCCTCCTCCCATTTGGAAGGAGCAGAGTGGCACAAAGTGAAGTACTTTCGCTGTTGCAGGGGAGCGGCAGAGCTCTGTGCAGTTATGATCTAGGCCCTTGATTAGGAAGCAGGTGTATAACAAACTTTCCCAGCCTTGTCTGGGAAATGAAAGCCAGGGGCTTTGCCTGGCAGTTGCTGTGGTTGTTGCCTGGCTGCGAACAGTGCTGAGCAGTTTGCATAGCTGTGGGCAAACAGTCCAGGCAGGTTTCCTCCCAAGGAGCGCATGTGACAACCATAAAACAATTAAATGGGCAGCATGCAACCAAGGGTCAGGAATTCCTCTCCCATGAAACCACTGGATAATACAGACAGGGCCAAGCTGGGGCTGTGTCAGAACACAGTGATGGGGAGACTCCATGGAGACCCAAGGGAGTCATAACCCACCTCCCTGTGTGTCTGGAGTGTTTGAATTTGTGTAGAAATACCAGTCATCTCTATCTAGCACTCTTTGTGCTTGCTCTTTGGTAAATCCTTGCTGTGCCTGTGCAACATGAGAGTATTCCCCTTTTATAAAGGTAGCATTTAATCTGTCAGATGCAGACAATCTCATAGAAAGGTTTGGGATTCCTCAGAGTCTGGAGCAATGCTGAGGATTTGCTGGATCCCAGCATGGTGGCATGAGTCAGGTCTTCTGCTCGATAGGCCATTACAAAAATTAATGGCTGTCTTTTGAGGGTACCCTTTATGTATACACTGCTGCTTAAGCATCGCTTTCCATTAGCTTTGTAATAAGATTTTCTGTCCCTCTTGCATGTTGATTATTTACCTTTGAGAATGTGTTCAGAAAACAGCATTCATGACTTGGTGAAAAATGAAAAGCTTCTGCGGCAGACAGGTGCCTTTTGCACTTACATTTTGCCTAGGAGTTTGAGAACCAGAGTTTGCAAGATGAAGAAGGGATTGTCATGAATGGAAGATCTCACAAATGGGGGTTGTAGAACTTGAGGCAGGAAAGGGAATGGAGTGCTTGCATAGCAATCTTGTAACTGGCTACAGAAGAAATTCTGCCCTTGTGGGGCTGAGGGAAAGGTGGAGGCACAGCAGAATTTGATACAAAAAGCTCATACACTGAGACTTCCACTGGAAATAGGACTTGAGCTTGAAATGCAGTGTTACTTCAACAGCGTACGCCAGTAGTATCAGTGAGTTCGTGTGTGGTCCGAGCTGATAACGCCGCATGTGATAAGGGTGCGGTTTTATCATGGCAGGTAGTAAACAGCTGCACAAAACTTAGTCATGCTTATAAAGTGAAGTGCGGCCTGCTATCTCTGGGGCGACTGGTTGCTGAGCTAGGGTGGAATATCTAAAAGCATCTGAATCATTTAGAAGCACAGCTCTTAATGACTTTCAAATAAATACTTGCTCCTTCGCTTGGGTACACGTTGCTCCCTCTGCGTGTCCCTACAGAGCTGTGGCTGTGCATGGTCATTTAGAGAGGAGTGCCATGGGCTCCTACACTGAATGCCTTGCTGTCTAGGACAGAGCACGATACTACAACAAAGGGGGGGCATTGATGGGTGCCACTCTGCATGTGAATAAGTGGATGTATTTTTAGAGGAAAGGCAAATGTCTTTTTACAAGAGTAAAGGCTAGCAAAAACACGTACCTATCAGGGGAGTATGTGGACAAGAGTGATGTCAGAATCTATTTTGGTGCTTGTGTATGGGTAGACTTCCCTCTGAGCAGCCCAGAAGAGAAAAGGAACAGAGCAGGAGGGCTCAGAAGTGAGATGAGCCCTGAGGATGTTGTGACAGACCCCGGCCAAGAAGAGTCTGGTCAGCCCAGAGTGTCTTAGGACCTGAGTGCAGACAGCTGCCAACACTTCATCTGCAGCAGCACTGCATTCCTTCTCTCTTTCTACTCAAAGCTGGATTATGCAGGAGGGATTGCTTGGGCTCTCTGTGACCTTGGAGGTTCTGGGTGGTGTGTCCTGCACCTTATTCTCTCAGGAGGGACTTTCCAATGCTACCTGAAGGCAGAACCTGTTGAACACTTTGGGTAATTCACTGTAAATTCTCAAGACCAAAGTTCATTTTTTAGATGGGAAGGGTTCTATTCCTTCTGGAAACTTGGGGAAATTCTTCCAATGAGTTATTCTGAGAAGGGGAGCTGCGTAGGAGAAATTAGAGGTTAAAAAGAGGTTGTTTTGTATCTTCCCTGTCTGTAATTCCCACCTACTTGGCCTTGCTCCTCGGGGCAGGTTGAGCTGTGCATTGCCCAGACACAGTTTGCCCAGCTGTGTGGGAATCTTCCATACAGCTCAGAGGATGCCATTCATTAGCTACACTTCAGTAATGTCAGGAGGCCAAATGCGGGGTGAGTACTCACGCTTGCACAGATGCACACAGTTTACGTGCAAGGACACACAAAGAGCTTGCAGTTAAAATCTATGTGCCCATTTCTTTTTAAAAGGGGAAGGCAGAGCCCCAGCTGTGTATACAGCGTGGTTTTTCCCTTTGATCTGTGTTTGTTTCCAGTGTTCTCATAGCCTGAATCCTGGCACTCCTCAGAGCTGGCTGGTCTTTTGCCTGTTTGCAGCTGCTGAACTGCATGCAGAGAAGCTAGCAGGGGTAGCTGCGGCGTAGCTGGTTTCTCCCATTGGCTGAGTGGTCTTTGCTCTTCCCTGTACAATAAGAACTGTACTAGGCAAGGAAGAGTGAGAGCAGTGGCAGCTGAGACTATGCTGCCTGCATCCTTGAAGTTCCCCTGCTTCCTCCTGTTTCTCATCTAGCTTGGGACGCTTGTTTGTGCTGGTGACCCGCTGCTTGCTGTGACTTCTGCTTCCTGGCACCTCCCTCCTGTCTCCTGCTACCTGCTGTAGCGCACGTTTCTCTTTGGCTGATTCTTCCTCAGCCAAACCTGATCTGGAAAATTACAAGACACGGTGCTATCACAGCATCTACAGAGCCTCTTGGTGTTTGCTTTCTCCTGTCCTATACTTACCAACCTGTAGGGCAGGGATTTGATGCATAGTGGTGGTGGAAACTTTGCCTTGCAGATGCCTCCTGGTTCTCCCTTTCCCTCTGGCTGCCTATTTGCATACACGTGGCATCGCTCCCCCTTCCCAGCTGCACACAGCAGCAGGAGCTGCCATTGCAGAGTAGGTCTTGCTCTCTCACCAGGGTTGTATCTCAGAGAGACAAAATTCCCCTTTGCTTTGCAGAGACTCAGCACAGTGCCTCTGCAGTTTGCTCAGACCTATGCCCAAAAGAAGGCAGGAAGCTGCACGCTTCCTATTTACACAGCATTTCACGGCAGATGAAATTGTCAGAGATGGGGCTGAGGCCTGCACAGTTCATCTGGTGCTCCAGAGGAGGATAAGCTCCATCTAAACCCTTACCTGACAGATGCTTATCTAACATGGTACTAAAAGCTTCTGACAGCAAGACTGCCTAGGGAAGCCCAATTGCATCAATCAGCTGCTGGTACAACTGGAAGGCCTTTCCTAACATCTAATGAAGAAAATGTTTTCAGCATTGTCCTAGGAATGAAAAACACCCAAAGTTGAGTGCCTCTGTGTTAGAAGGGGAGAGTCCTGGATGCTGAATGTAGTTATCAGTTTTCACAGCGAGAATAAATGTTAGACCCTAAGAAGTATGCTGAGGAATTCTGGTTGAGGCAAGGGAATGTGGAAAAAACACCAACATCCCTCTTCCCTTTTCCCAGTACACGTGTTTGCCACTTCATCTACCCAGACGAGCAACTTCAATGCCAAAAGAAGTGGGAAACCGCTTGAGAACGCTTTGTCCCCACTGCATATTCTATGTAATATGACCCTCTAAGAAAAAATGTGGATACTGTTCTGCATGGCATGACCTCTTTTAAACTTTTGTTGGCTTGGAAAAGCAGCTTACAGGCTTGGTGTTCATTAGGAGAAACACATATGGGGATGTATTTCAGTGAAGAGGTTGCTAAGGAGGGAGAAGAGAAATTTGTGTGGTGCTGTGCTTGAGAAAAGCATGCTAAGGCCCTCTGGAGGCATGAGCATCCCTTGGAGTTCCTTCAATGCAATTGTGGTATTCTATGACTCTTAAATCCCAAAACCCAGGAGTGAGGTGTCTTCTCTCCCCACCACGGACACTGACATGAGACAGTGCAACGTTGGTATTTAAAACACAGGAAGGGACTGTTTTTTTTTTTTTTATGATCACGTGATGTCTGAACCACTCTGATATATTTATTTTATGGGGCCTAAGTCACAATCTGGGCATGTCAGATTAACAGTGGGACATGAGAAACTAAATGCTATAAAGAAATAAAAAGCTCTCTGACTGGTTGGTTGCAAAGTCAGCAGTATAACCTTCACCTCATAGTCCTGGTTCAGACTTGGTTGGTTTGAACTCTGTTGAAATTCCCTCTTAGGAATTCCTTGGGACAGCTGTAAGAGACTTTTTGCTGCATGTCTGGGGAGAAGCATTGAGGGGTTATTGACTCATTCTGAAAAACATGGCTATCTTGTGCTCTGAGCGTTGCTAATTAGCAGAGAGAGCTGAATGAATTAGCTTCCAAAGTGTCCTGCTGTCTCTGAATGCCAGTGTCATTGCTAAGCTATGTGAGCACCTGAAAAACAAGAGTGGATTTAGCTCAGCAGTGCCCGGTGAAGGAATTAGGCTTAGCTCCATTCTGTGGATGTGCGGCCTGTGCTTCAGTTCCTTGAGGGATTTACCTGAGGTCATGCTGGCTGGCTGAGCACACCTCTCCCAACTCTCACTTCAACATCTTGCCTGCTGCAAAGCCCTTCCTTCCCTGGACGTGGGGAGGACTGAAATGTCAGCCCCTTTTTGCTGCTGCTTTGCCCTTCCTGAGAATGCGTGCGGGTTCTGCAGGCTCCTGGCTAGTGCAGCACTGGGCAGAGTGAACAGTATGTGCTTCTTGAGATGCCTTTTGCTTCTCCTGATGCTGAAGCCCGCTGCTGCCTCTTCCCAGGTGAATGGTTGATAGAAAATCCTGTTAGTTGTTTTTGGTTTTCTTTGTTGTTGTTGTTTTTAATTATTATTATTTTTAACACTGGTGATTTTTGAAACAAACAAGGAGCGATCTCAGGATGGGACAACACTTAGGAAATATCTGACTATGGAGCACTAATTAATGCATAAATTTGTGAAGCCCTGTGAAGGTCTTAAGCTCTACAAAACAACAAGGAAGGAGGGGTGGGATTGCAGTGATAATGCAGTGCCTTTGCAGGTATTTTTATGTGAGCTTGTGTGGCTGTTTTTATAATCTTGGCCTGGTAGTTGAGCAAATGGAAACCAGTTCCCCCAGCACCAGAGGACTGGGTGTTCTTCCTCCTCTTTTTTTTTTTTTTTTTTATTTTGTTCCCTTTTTCCTTTCCAAAACAAACCACAAACCTTTCAGTGTTTGGTTTGTTCCCAGGTGGTATCCTGACTTTTCCTGCTGGGAGAACGCAGAGTGAGCAAGTGTCAGGCAGTAATCCTCCCACAAATGTTAGTTTACTCATCTGCAGCTGTTCTTGGATTGGGGGAATAATAGTTATAGCCATTTGTGGCACTGCTGACCAAGGCAGGGGTCTTGTTGATCTTCTCCGGCTGACCAGGAGTTCACTAGGAAGAATGTCCTGCATGTAATAGAATGGCTTTCTGAGCTATTGGAAGCATTAGGAGTTCTATAGTTGAGCTGAAAAAACATTGGAGCAATTTTCATTTCTTACGGATGTATTCTGCTTTACTTCTTGCCCAAAGAAATAGTTTTCAAGTGGCCGGATTTGTGCTTCTTCCTTGTCTGAGGTTTGAGCAGTCCTCCATCTCTTTTGCTTTCGCACATGCCCAGAGAAGAGAGAGAAAATGCAAGGAAGGTGTCAGGTAGTAAAGGGAAAGGGCGGGGTGCAGGTTTAGTTTGGTTTTGCTTTTTCTTCTGAAGTTTACATTGTTATAATTTTGTAGTGGTAAATATAATTTTCAGATAGTGATAGCAATAGATATAATTTTCTGCTGATAAACCCTGCTCCTTGTTGGAAGAACTGCGTTGACAGGTGAGTTTGAGTTAGCACATTACCCTGCTTGAGCAGAAGCAAGGTGTGTTCTGTGCTCTCTGATACCACTTCTCAGAAGCTCCTTTCTTTCCTGGTACTCAGTACGTGCGAGATCAGCACGCAGCCCACCTGCTGCAATACTGCTGGGAGCCGCCCTTCTCCATTCAGGTTCTCCTGCTGAGCAGCATGTGGAGTTAACTTAAATTACAGCTGTGCCAAGCTTCATGCTAGCTCTCTCCTAGGCTGCTGAAATACCGTTGTTTGTGTGCAAAAATATATATGCAATAGAAAGAATAGTGCTAGGGTCTCTTACGTTCTCCTTCTTACTTACAGTGCTTTTGTCCAACCGCACATCCTATAATGACCTTGGCTGCTAATTCCTTTTCCCTGGGAAGTCTGAGGTTAAATTTACAATAATTTTACAAGGTTAAATTACATGCACTGCTTCCTCTGTTCCAGATGCATGCACTCTGTACCTGAGAGGTACAGCAGCCGTTTGATGACTCCTTAAATATTTCTGACAGTGCAGAGTGGTATTAGATGAGCAGCACATGCTTCCCTTCGGGTGTAAAAGGTTTTGTGTACACAAATATTCCACGCAGTTACATTCTTGGAATGATTTTTTTGTTAAAAATTAAGATTTTTTCTACAATAAGGTGAGGAAAAAGAAAAGAAATGCATGGGCTGGAAAAAAACTTTGTCTTGTCTTAATAACAACTGGCACCACACAGAATGTATTCTTGATATTGGCATGTTCCCTGCTCATTATTTTGAAAAGAGGAAAAGTGTTTTTCCAAATAGTAAGCTGGCAGCATCCTTTGCTCTGTGACCAATGGACAGCTGTACGTCTAACAACAAGTGCTTGCTTCTTGCAGCTAGTGACACCAGCTGCAGTGGTGTCATTAGCGTAAAGCCTGAATTAATTTAGTAGGCCCCAAAGTCTGGGGTCTTCTCTGTGTTACGAAGAAACAGGCTGTGATTTGAGGTCTGTCAGTGCCTTTGCCGCTGTGGACCCCAAGAGGCTTTTGTGTTGGAGCTGTGAGAGGTCTAGGGTAGGAATGGGGCTGCTCTCTGGCTGGTATCTCAGGTTCTTCCCACCCTGATGCAAGCAGCGTGCCTTCAAGCATACCATACCTGCGAGGCAAGGTAGGTCCCACCAGGAGAGCTCGGTGTGTGGCGTTGGAGGAGGCAGTTGGGGATTCAGGGGGCGAGCGTTTCCAGTTCCCACCAACTGACTGCAGAAACCCTGCTGGAGCCCGAAATACCTCGGCAATCCTTTGCACAGGCGTGGTGCTTAGCCAGGAAACCTCCAAACGGAATCATCAAGAATAGCAGGCGAGTTTGGAAAATCTCGGCTATCTTTGCTGCTGACCTAATTCTAGCGGTAAAGCTGAAAATCCGCAGGTCGCAGCAAAGCAGGTTACTGCCTCCTCTGCAGTGAGGCTGCTGCTGGCCAGCACAGCTGCTCTGTGGGCGCTGGTGGCGTGGAGCTCTGCTCGGAGCAGTGACACCAGGCGGGAGCACGCTGCGTGTCCCCAGCGGTGATTATACCAGTATTAGTGAGAACGGGGGCACAGGACACCGTTGGCTATTTAAAGAGCAGGGCTCTATTTTTAACTGCCTTTTAAGAAAGCCAGAGATTTATTAGACCAGACTATTTATAATTAACTGGACTGGGCTGCACGTTGATGTTTAAGGCTTGCTTTGCGTGTTCCCCAGTAGACAAATGCAGGGCTGTGACCATATCTTATTGCCAGGTAGCGGAACTGTGATACTTGCAGCATTGGGAATGAGCGCAATCAGAAAGTTGGTGCCAAGTGATCTCGTGTGAGAGATTCCTGGATGTGACCGTACTGGCAGCAAATAGGTCAGAAAGTGAATGGGACGTGGAGCATTTACAGTCTGTGGTGACTGTAGGGTTTAGGACAGTTGCAAGCACAGCTGAGCCCGACAGGGATTTAGCTGGCAGTGCTGTGTGTTGTGCTACATGAGGCTGAAGTTCAGTTAATTAGATTCAATGGGGATTAAAAATACTTTGTGGGTAATGGCCAAGATCAATAATAATAGACCCTCAATATATAATTTTAGGAGGAGATTAGCTTTGATAAATTGTAATAGACTCTACTCCAGAGCATCTGTTGCTATTTGATGTCTCTTAACAACTGTCCAAATTTCATTGCCTCGTAAAGGAAGGCTGTAGGGGAGCTGGGAGGGGAGAGGAGAAACTGATGAAGAGGTGCTGAGAGCGTGGTGCTCGGGCTGGCTGAAAATGAAGGGGTGAGAGAAAATGCCGGGCACTGCTTACCTCAGTTCCTCCGTTGGGCAGATGGCCACCTCTGCTGCCTTCATCACCTTCTCATTGCAAAGTGCAGGCTGCTATATTTGATCTTTTACTAGAGTTGTAGCCTGTCTCATCGGTGCCTCTGAAGATCAGAGGGGTTAGGGAAGGATGAGCAGTCAGCAAGCGAACAGCCGAGAGCTCATTTTGGAGGAGGCACCCTCCAAAAGGATACTGTCTCAGCATCACTTTTATCACTGTGAGCACAAGAATTCAGTACTTCTCTTTTGCCGGCCCTTTAAGCATCCTAGTTTTGGGAGTTGTGGGATTACAGGTGTTCTCTTCTTTATTATTGTATTAATTTAAATAAATAATCTGTATTTCAGCCCTCCAGTTCAAAGAGAAAAGCTTCAAGATTTGCACCACCAGTTACCTGCCTGTCGGGCAGCGTGTTACGTGGCAGAGCTACATTGCCCCAGTGTATTTGTTGGTTTTATTACTGCTGTTGTTATTACTGCTGTTAATTACAGGTCTCTTAATTTGCGGTTTGTTTTTTGCCCTCCCTTGGCTTGAGAGCACAGCTAGATGCGTGTTAATTCTCTGCATTTGCACACAGATCTGAGCTGGTTAAGATCAGGCTGAACATCCTGCCTGCAGAATGTTTTCGTTCCCTTAAATCCCTGTTTACAATGTGTTGTCAAGGCTTTTTACTGTCATTCCTCAAGTTTCGTTTCTTTGTTTCTTCCAAATGATAGGCTTAAAAAAAAAAAAAAGTGTCTGGAGGCTTTTTTTTTCCCCCCCCAATTACTTTCTCATGATGCAATTTATTAACATTTGCAATACAAATGCTCCTATACGCCGGGGAGCCGCGGGTAGAAATCGGCTGGGAACAGCGGCGAGTGAGCGAGCGTTGCGTTCGGCTTGGAGTGAACAGCAAAACATGAATAACCATGAAAAGAGACCTGATCGAAAATCCGAAAGAATGAATGATTGCCGAGTGCGGGTGGAGGAGATGGGCTTTAACCGCGCCGTTGTGCACCAGATTTCCTTCCCAGCGTGCGCCCGGCGGTGCTGCCCTGCGCAGCGAGCGGTGCGTGCTGTTGCAGGCTGGGGGGAGCGCGCCGCTCGCAGCGCTTACATAACGCTCTGCAGCAGCGCAGGCTTCTGCCCCAGCGCCCGCCTGGCTTTCAGTTTCTGATTCAGGCACTTGGCAGCATCTCCTCTTCCTTCTCCGGAGACGTAAAGCCAGGGGTCAGATCCTTCTGCGGACAGGGGGTGGATTAGAGACAAGTGCAAGGCAAAACCCGTCGTCGTGTAATGGCTTTACAGATGAGCGAGTCTCTGACCTGTGAATCGCTTATGGGAGGAAACCGTGTTTTCCCCCATTTTCCCTGCCCCGTGGTTTCTGCATGTGTTTCTCATTACTTTTATCTCAAAATCGTTCTAGTCCAATGAATTATTGATGTGGGGTCACTTGCGTCGCTCCAGGAATTGCTTTCTTTAACCAGCGTTCCTCCTGAATTTTTTAAGCCTTCTATTAGCTCTGAAATCCAAACAAAGTTGGTGGTTTCTAATTTCAGGGTTAAATTGGACTCGACTTTGAAAAGGTGAAGAGGAAGAGAGCACAGGGGAAGGATGACCGTATTCTTCTGCACGTTAGAATCTTCCTTCTGCTGATGTTTTTGGTGCTTCTTGGGTTTTGTTTTGTTTTGTATTGTTTATTTTTTTAATATGTGTAGAAACTTCTCTTGGAGATCAGGTGTCTGATCCAGCTTCAGTGGGGCTTGAGCTTCGGTATCCCTAACGTTGAGGACAAGCTGAAATTGATTGTTGAATTCAGACCCTATAGACCTGCAGGCATAGTACAGAAATATCTGAAGCGCTTCCTTTTCCCTCAGATGCTGTTTCTTTCAACATACAGAAACTGGAATTCAGCGTTCTGAAATGCTGTTGGTCATTTCCTGCTGGGAGGGAGGCTTGATCTTCTGAAGATGGGCAGTGTCTGTGTGAGTGCACATGTGCACGTGTGTGTGTGTTCTGCAGATGTTCCAGCCTTGATTCAGCACAGTCTATCAGCAGCGCCTGGCTGCAGGGTAGTGCTGAGTCCCTTAAAGTGCTGCTTCAGAGCTGAGCACGCACGTGGTTTAATGACTTCTAGGCAGAAAAACTTTCTTCTCTCTCAGTTTCCATTGCTTCTGCCAATGGTAGAAGATGGAAAGAAAAAAAAAACAGCCTGTACCAGCAGAACAGCTGCAGTCTCTCCACAGATGCTCACATTCAGGGACTTGCCCAAGTCTGACTAGAACTGAGATCTCTTGGTAGATCTGGCTGCAGTTAGCCTGGGCTGGTCTCCTTGAACCCAATGGCTGTGCTGTCACTGGTGCAGTCTAGAGAGAGACAACCCAAGCAGAGAAGCTGAGCTCAGCAGGGAACATGCCACAAGGAGCAGTGCTGTCCCTAAAAGGGCTCCTCAGGCACCAAAGGCAGGTGGGCTCCCAGCCCCTCTGTGGCCAGCAAGTACGAGGCTTGTAGCCGTGTCCCCAGCTCTCTGGGCCAGGGGCTAGCCAATCCCCAGGCACAGAGGAGGCTGTGGTACAGAGGTTGAGTCCTACTGCTACCCCTCAGAAATGTTCCTGGCAGAATAGGGGGAATGAAATGGGGATTATTTATTTATTTGTTTGTTTACGTATTTGCACCCAAACCACTTCCTGCACTGCAGTTTTGATTCAGGCAATGGGGAGCCCGGTTCCCGCAGTGGGAATTGGATGCGGGTTGTGCAGTGAGACAGCTGAATCTGTGAGCAAAAAGCATGCAGAAATAAAGGTTTCCTCCCAGTACCTTATATAATCAGAAGGGATGATGTCATTGGGAGCCAGAGAGGAGAGCAGGCTGTGAAATTACAGCCCTCTGCAGCCAAGCAAAGCCAAGTGCAAGCAGGGGCAATGTGGAGCAAGGGCTAGGCTCCTCTGGGAGAGGCTGGGGGCTCAGGCTGGAGGAGAACTGAGGGGGCTGCTGGAATTAGATACTTCATATACAGTCAGAAGCTGTCACACAGCACAAGGTGGAAAGGGGAGAGCAGCACGTGCCTGGCATACAGTGACAGAGCTGCTGTTTCAGAGGCCGGTACCCTCTTTCCCACCAGCAGCCCCCCATGGCTCATTGTGGGTCGGTTCCCGCTGGTTGAGGAACTGGAACTGGAACTTCTTCTGTCCTCCTCTCCCTTCCCAAGATCAGGGCAGTGAGAGGCAGCAGCCCTCTGTGCCCAGCCTGAGTTGTTTCTCTGTTACATAACAATATGGGCATTTAGACTTGTTTTTCCAGATATTGGCAGATGCATCAAATATTGGCATAACCCAGTGGTTTACATGGAAAGCCGGCAGGCTCTGTCTGGAGCCTGCACAATGCCAGCATTTTCATTGAGTGTGAGAGCCTGCAGCGTGGTCAAAGCCATGTAGTAGGAGACCAGGTACGCAGGTAGAAAAGGCATTCCTACTGTGGCCTGACGCTGGGATTACGGCTGCCCAGGTACGGCTACATGACTTGATAAGGAAGATTAATAGGCTTGTGGTTGCTCTCACTCTGGAACAGGCTCTGCTAAGTTTGCTCTGATGCTTTTGAGCCCCAGAAAGCAACATGCTCACGTGATGGCTCTGTGTGAAGGCCCTGGAGCTCAGTTTTCAGCTCCTGTTTGCAGGGTGCTGCTGCTTTCTGTGATCTGCCACAGTCCTGGGGCAAAAGCAAGACCAGGCCAGTTGGAGTTTCAGCATCTGTTCTCTCATTACATGGTTGGATTTTTGCACACAGCTTTCGGATGCTTGACAAGGTTGATTTTGCCAAGTGTACAGAATAACCCAGCTTTTGACACAGCAGGTCACAGTGCCGTCCGTCTAACTTTGTCTAGGCAGTCCTGTCTGTACTCATTCTTACCCAGTGCTGATCTCTGTTCCCAGAATCACAGTTCCTGGTGCAGGGCCTTCCCTCTACCCTCGGGTGCTTGGATTCAGATTATAAATTCACTGTGCATTTCCCTTTGCATTCAGGAGTGCACCACGATACACCTAAAACTGGTCGGATGTTGATTTCCCAAACTTATTTCCTATTGTACCCTATGAAGTGGAGCTGGCCCTGCTCCTCAGTCCCACTCTGCCTGCCAGCAGTCAGTGCCCGGTGTCCCTTGGGATGGCAAGTGCCAGTGTGAACCAGCACTGCTAGTCCATTGCTGGCCACACTGGGCAAAGCACCTGTAGTGGGTGCACACAGCTCCTGTTGATCAGCCTGTATGTTGAAGATGAGCTTCTAGGTAGCTAAAAACCAGAAAGTAAAACTCACGTTAGCCATATGTGCTTAATGTTAGTAGAGTTAGTAGAGTTTGCCCTAGAGCAGTCTAAGGAAGGAAGAGATGAGATTGATGTGATATTTTTTTGTTGTTGTTTGATTTTTCTGATTATGACACCCTCGCCCTCCTTGTTGTTAATGTTTAATGAAAAACTCATGTTCTTCAAGGCCCTTGCTGGTCATATGCAGCCCTGCGGCTGTTCTTGAGACAGAATGCTGGACCCTTTGTAAAGAGATTTATAATAGAAATACTGAGGAGCTCACAGCTACGGCACTGCTAGCAAACACTCCTCTGCGCTGACAGTTCATCAGCAAAACCCCTGACCCTTCCACCCTTAATCATCCTTGCTTGTCACTGACATAATTGCCTGATTACAGACTCTTCTCCCCCACCCCTTTCAAACTGGGAGCAATAGTGAATTTGAAAAACAAATGGAAATGAACTGTCCGTGCTCTTTATTTTTTTTTCTCCCTGTATTGAGATGGATCAGGCTAAGATTCGGTTTCTTTGTGTATGAGCAGGGGTTGGGATAAGCTTTCAGGACTCTTTTGCACCGGTGTTTCTTGCATGTGAATGGTGAAGCTGATGTCATTGTGTTATTGATTGAGATGACAAGTTTAGACATAAATCATTAATGTCTGAGAGAGGGAAGGGGGGAAAAAAAGGCAACCCACGCTTGATAGTTTTCCATAAATCTGTTGTTTGTTCCTGCATACGTGATACAGAGGAGGATCAGCAGGGTCGCTTTTCCTGTGCAGCCTGAGGATGATGTGCTTTGCCACTGCTGCCCAAACCATTTTCCCCGCGTTTCACATTCTGCAGAAAATGGCTCAAACCATCAGCGATGCTGTTGTGCTTGAGACTCTCTTTGGAGATGTGATCCAAGGTCAGCAGGCTGCCCAGAGGAAGGGTTCAGGCTCTCTTGTTCCCGCTGACCTTGCACCCCAGCAGCCTTTTAGTCTTGGGCCCAGTGCAGTGCACAGGCCATTTAATTGCCAGCAGGGTTTGTTTGGGTATGTTAGGCTAACCGGTTTTGTTCTTTGCTCTTTCAGATTTTGTGCAAAGAAATGTTAGAAATGTTGCTTGGATTGGTTCGTAGCAAATGTCCCTGAACTGACCCTGAACTGACAATGCACAAGTGTGCTGTGGTAGTAGTCATTCGAAAGTGCTCTCACAAAGTTCTCAGCACAACAGCAAGTAGCCGAGGGAAATGCAACCCCCAAGATATTGGCACCAATTGTGCCTTGTGTCTGCACAAAGTTCATCCACTGAATCAGATTATCAGTTCAGACAGCAAGAAAATAAACAGTGTCTGTCAGAGGTTAGCCATCGTGCAAGTATTGGTGAGCAGCTGTTGTTTGCAGTGTAAATAGCTTAGTGGCAGTCCGTCCTGGCACCTGTAGGGAATCTTGTGATGTACGAAGAGAAGGAAACATGAAACGTTGCTCACAGAATGGAAGCAGAGAAGGAAATGACATTGCATTTCTGAAAGCTAACTCTGGTCCTCTTCTCCCCTTGTAGCCGAGCTCACCTCCGCCTGTGTCTAGAACGCTTAAAAGTTCTGATACCACTAGGACCAGACTGCACCAGGCACACAACGCTTGGGCTGCTGAACAAAGCCAAAGCACATATCAAGGTAAGGGCTGCTTTTCCCAGCTTCTTTCCACCTGTGCTGACTAGAAGTGCAATTCAGTTGCTCACTCGTGCTGCTGAGAGATGTTTTTGTGTTGAAGGAGACTAGCACCTTTGTTTAATATATAGATGTATTAAATAAGCATTGCCCCCTTGTTTAATCGTTTTCCATTACTACAAGCCACGTTGGTTGAAGAGTCCATAATGAACTCTGTTAACTATGAAGATGTTTGATTTGGAGACTAAGGGTCTTGTTCTGTATTGTGATCAGTCATTCACAACAGAAGCACTTATACGAGAAACATGCCTACTGCTGAATAACTCCACTTTGATGGGAAGTGCTACTTGTTTTTTTTCTGATGTGCTAGTAAGTTTCCATTGCTGAAGCATTAGCACAAAACCCCAAGAGTGTGAGACAGGGTTGGCTTACTGAAGTTTCATACGTGAAGCAGCCAGCTAGCCCAGTACTTTTCTAGTTTCACTTCTGGCAGAGTGAAGCATGAAAAGAAAATAAAACATTGTTAGTATCTGGAAAAAGCTGAAATCCTTTGTCATGGTTCAGGATAGTGGGAGGGAGGATGGGTGGTGAAGGAGAAAAAGCACTGCTGGAGGGACGGGGTTAGCCTGAAATGACTCCTCCTTATGCAATGTGCTTGTCGTAGGAAACAAAGAACAGTGCCCTGGTAGATTTCCCAGCTGTGATCAAAGAAATCTGTAGTAGGTTATGTAAATCGCTTGCTAAATAGAAAACTGTTTCTGAGAAATCCTACTAAACCATGCAGCAAGGAATGCAGAGCTCCCAGGGCACGTTTGTATGTTACAGTGAAATGTAATAAATAGTAGATTGGTTTGGTTAAGGGAATTGAGGCCCCTTTGTGGACATACTTGGTAATGCAGGTGGCTGAACCCATGTGGAATGACCCACAAACTGCTACGCTTCCATTAGTTTCATTCAGAGAGACTCTGTGTTCAAAGCCTTTTGATACCAATGTATATGATTTATCAGGGTTTGGAAACTGGGAAAGTTGTGAAGAGATAGCATGAAAACTGCCAAGAGAGGCTTCTGGAACCTGGAAGGCAGCTCCTTTCAGTGCTCTTTTGCAGCTTAAATCCTTCTGGGATCTGGGAATGTCTTAAGCAGGTGTCTGGGCAGTGGAGGCAGGAGGGAAAGAGAAAAGGATGAAGCTTGTTACTGAGATGCATTTGATCATGTCAGAAACTTGAAGAGGTCGAGAGGAGAAGCCAGCACCAGCTTGAGAACCTGGAGCGAGAACAAAGATTTCTAAAGAGAAGACTGGAACAACTACAGGGTCCTCAGGAGATAGAGCGAATACGAATGGACAGCATTGGATCTACCATTTCCTCTGATCGTTCGGACTCTGAGCGAGGTGGGTGTCTCTGAACTGGTGGTGAATCTCCAGGGCTCTGAGAAGAGGGAGCACGAGACAGATCCATTTCTTGTCTCTCAGCTATGCCCTTCTCTGTGACCTTTGGTATTTAGGCTACTGGTTTTGGTCACACATGTATATACATACATGCAAACGCACGTATATGCTCTCCTGCGAGGACAGGCTGAGAGAGCTGGGGCTGTTCAGCCTGCAGACGAGAAGGCTCTGAGGTGACCTGATAGCAGCCTTTCAGTATCTAAAGGGGAGCTACAGGAAAGAAGGGGACAGACTCTTTAGGAAGAGTCTATGGTGATAGGACAAGGGGAAATGGTTCCAAACTAAAAGAGGGGAGATTTAGATTGGATATAAGGAAAAAGTCTTTTACAGTGAAGGGTGCTGAGGCACTGGAACAGATTGCCTGGAAGTGTGGTGGAAGCCTATCCCTGGAGACACTCAAGGTCAGGCTGGACAGGGCTCTGAGCAACCTGATCAAGCTGTGAATGTCCCTGTTCATTGCAGGGGAGTTGGACCAGATGACCTTTAAAGGTCCCTTCAAACTCTAAGGATTCTTTAATTCTATAGCATACATGAAAAGTTTTGTCTGTTGCATGAGTTTCAATTAAGTTTGGAAGGAGCGTTGCTTTTGTCAACTCATACAGATTTCTGTGGCATTTAAAGTGACCTGTTCTCTGAAGAGCTCTCCAAAACGTGAAAGCATTACTTACAAAAACATAAATGGCTGTGGTCACAAGATGGTAGCCAAATACTTGTTGTCAAAGATGAAATATCCATTGTGGTTTTTTTTTTTTGTATGTCTTGGCATCAAAAAGGCATGCCGCAAGGCAGCGTCTAACTTCTCATTCTCTCCAGTGTATTTCCTGTTTTTGGGCCTACCATGGCGTAACCAAGCACAAACAGAACTAAGCAAATTGACTCTTAAAATTCCAGGAATCATTCTACCACCACTTCCCTTTCTTTTCCAAGCTTCCTATACAGTTCATCTCAATTAAAACCGGATAGGGATGATCTGAATAGCTAAATGAATTCAGATAATTTTCTTCTTTGAAACATCCCAGATGTGGATCCTAGGTAAGCACAACAGATATGTCGATATTTACTGACAGAGTCAAGCATCCTGTGTAGTGTGTTTGAATCTGCAGTTTGGGGGGAAAAAAAAAATTGGAAATTTTTTAAATGCTGTGGAAACCAAGATGCCTGGTTGACTAGATTACTGCTTTCTAATTCCTTCTTAAAAAAGAGATTTAAGCTTTTAGTTCCCCCATCTGAAAATAACCCAAATCCTCGTGGTAATGCCTTCTATTTGTGATCCCAGCTTTCAGAAAGTGATGCCAAGCAAGTAGCATGGTGCAAGGGTAACTTCATGCTCTGTTTTCTCTCTTGTCCTCTGTTTTATCCATTTATTTTTGTTTCCAACACTGGGGTAATGCAGTTCCAAAGAACAGAGGCAGAATAACAAGTTCAGTGCATGGGGTGGCCCACCTGTGCTGGTAATGTGGTCTGCATGCTTGAGGAGTCAACTCCCTTTGCAAACTCCCTAAGAAAAACTCCAGGCTGGTAGCTGATCTTTTTGTAAATCATGTCCATAGCCTATCCCACTTCAAGGAAGATCATTGAAAGTCTTCCTGCAAGACTGCTGCCTCATCTCTGAGAGAGTCCTGGCAGCTTGCTGGCCGGAAGGGAGCAGTTGCGTTTGCGGTGCTAATCTGTGTGTGTTTCTCTCATTTCCTTTTTTTAGAAGAGATTGAAGTGGATGTTGAAAGCACAGAGTTCTCCCATGGAGAAGTGGACAATATCAGCACAACCAGCATCAGTGACATTGATGATCACAGCAGCTTGCAGAGTATTGGGAGTGATGAGGGTTACTCCAGCGCCAGTGTCAAGCTCTCGTTTGCTTCCTAGAACCAAGTGAGATGACAGTGCAGGGTGAATGATTTCACTGGGGTGATCAAACTGGGTCCTAGATGCAAGTATCCTCTTTCAGAAATGACATATTGACAGCTAGTCCTGGAGAGACCTGTAAATAAAACCTTTTGGGTAAAGGAAGAAACCCACATGTTCATTTGGTCATGTTACCAATTCCAATTCCTGCTGGCAAAAAGTTAGACCAAACCGTAGTCCCATTGAAGTCAGTGATAACCATTTGTTTCTGTGGGACCTGGATATAGACCTTAGTGACAAAACACTTTGTTTTGAATTTATTTGTTTGAAAGAGGATACTAGAGACTCATCCCTCTCTTTCTGTCATGAGATCTGAGAAATGTCAGAATTTTGTACGTTGCATTCAGGTTGAACAACCTAATTTAGGCCCTTCTGAAGAGCTTTTGTGGTCCTAAAAGGACCATGTCCTGCAATTTATCACAATCCAATGCTGTTGTAATGTACTAGGAAATCTTTGAAGACATAAGTAGCCTAGGGATAACAACATCAACAGTAATGATTAAGGTCTCATTCTGTGCCCAGAGAGAGGGGCAGCAAAGAGATGTTCAGGAAAGAATACCATTCAGCTCAGCTTTCTGTTGGACATCATTTAAAAAGTAAGTACCTCTGATGCGTGGCTAAAGCAAGGGGTACACACTTGTAATCTACCAGCACTTCATGGGCTGTGTCATGCCTCAGGCTGTGACACCAACAGCAGATCTCCCGGTAGATGCATGCCCATACGCCGGCGCACAGCCAGCTGAGGACAGAAAGAAACCAGCACATAGAAGAGGTGATATGCCAGAAAGTCATGCCCAGATACTGAGCCACTATGACCTTTTTATTTGACGAGATTTTTTGATAAACATTTGTAAATGTGTTGGGAGAGAAAACACCCCAAGTCTGATGCGTCTTTTTAGAGCTTGTCCATACAAAACCTTAGATGTCTTTTATATGAATTTATGCCATGAAAAGATCTCTGTTTTGATGAAGCACTTGACCCAATGAAATGCAAAGATGCTTTTTGCCATGCACGCAGTGGATGGAGGCTGTGCTAGCTGCAGAAGGCCAGATTTGGTGAGGGTTTCTTCAGATTTCTTTTTAGAATCATTCCCTTTGCTGACTTTTGAAGTTCCAGTCCAGTAGTTAACCTAGTTAAGCTCAGCACGTCTCTCACATTAATGTAATGTTTTTGACTGCACGTCCTGTTCCCAAGGGCCTTGCCATCATACCTGTGCAGGTGCTGTTAAGAGCTGTTCTAGCGAATGTTTTCTAATTTTCTCAGAGACGAGCATTCTAACCTGCACTTTGAGGGCTTTGCTTTTTTATTTTTTGTCTTTTTAATGGCCAGGATTATTTCATTTTCCAAGTTTTAAAAACCTTAATAGAGTTCTCACCTATGGCATTGTTTGAAACTTTGTATATCCTTCAGTAATTTAACTACCCCTCATTACTAAGAAAAAAAAAGAGGAAAAAATGCTTTATAAAATTCATAACTTATTGCTGATTTGAATGGGTTGTTAATTTCAGTCCTTTAGACTTTATTTTATTGTTTTAGGTAGGGTTGGGCAAAAAGGTAAAATAAAAAAATAAAATAAAAACAACCATATTTAGCAGTGCAGTGGAATTGTGTTTAAATGTTAGCATATGGTCCCCATTAAAGTAGCACTTTAACGCCATTAAACATTTCTGTATCTGAAATGAGTTGTGTTCTTCCATCTTGGTCATTCGTATCACTTTAGCTGACACTTTGTTCTTCTTGTGCCCTTTGATCCTGTGATGAGAAGGTCTTGAGCGATTCTGCTGTCGAGTTATGCATTATGATGAATTGCCTGTGTTTAAATATTCTGGTGTTTTCCCTGCTCTTCTTAAAATGTGTCATCCCCTGTAAGAGGCACAACGCATACACTTGAGTAGAGAAATAATCTTTCCATGGCTGAACTATTTCTGTTTGTTTTGTGTGCTTTTTTCTTTTTTTTTTCTTTTTAATTATTCTTAATTTGTTTATTATGTCCAAATCAGGTTGCTGTTGTTAAATCTATTTTCACTTGTGTGTATGTAATACAGTGGCTCAGTACATCTGTTCTTCCTTCTGGGAGGTGACCTGGAAGGAACGGGAGTCTGTCACAGACTGAATTGAGTGCTAGGTTAATTAATAGGGCCCAAGGGTTTTGGAAGAAGAATGTGCTGCTCAGATTTGTTTGGGGTCCATATAACCTCTGGATGACAGGAGTTTGGGGTAGTGATGAAGAAGAGGAATCCTCAGCTCTAGCAAGCCTAGCTTAATTTATTCACTATTAGTCTACTTGAAAGTGTTGACCACTGGCAGCCCTGGTGCTGAGCAACTGAATTCCAGTGGGAATTACTTATCTAATAGCCTTTTTCTTTAGCTGTCTCAGCACCTCTTCCTTCCTGTTATTCTTGTTTCTTGTAAATGGCCGCTGGGGAAAGAAATATCACACCTGAGAAATACTGAAGTTCAGGAGTTGCTCTATTCTCCTAGTTGGTATAAAACTGTCATGTGTCTATGGTTGGATTAAATGTGATTGAAATGTTTGTTTGCCTGCAACAGGGCGAGTATCTCCCACCTTTTGTAGCATTGTGGACTTGGAGGAGTCTGGTATCAGCTGCAGATACTGGGGGAAAATGTAGTTTATCATGACTTCACCAAGGGCAGATCGTGCCTGACCAATCTGACGGCCTTCTATGGTGGTGTGGTGGCATCTGTGGACAACGTAAGGGCAACTGATGACATTCACCTGGACTTCTGTAAGGTCAGGTCTCTCATATTTTGAAAGCCGAGATGGTCCCTCACACTACTTAACTTTAAGAGAATCCATAGAGCAAGGTTTACGGGCCCTAGATGTCTACCTACCAGATTATTTTCACCCCGAGTAATGCAGCAATGTGGGCATGGAATCACATTTCCCTTTTATGTTTGCAAAATTGAGTGAGATTCTTTTTATGGTTTTCTTTTTGTATGCTATTGTTTTCTGGCCTACTTTTACGTTTGGAGTATAAGAGAAGCCCTAAATCTATTCCCTACTTAATTTTACAAGAACACAAGGCCTTTCCCGGTGAAACAGAATCAGATGTGCTCTCCTAAGGCAGCACACACATCCATGCACGCACATGGCTCGTTCTGCCAAGTCCTCCCTCTGCAAATTACATCTCTGATGGGTCCTTTTGCTACGGACAAACCCATTAAAAAGACCATCCAGCATTTTCCTGCTTTTGACACAAGCGTATTACAGTATGTCATCTTGTGTCTGCACACAAGGTGGAGATGACTATCTGGCTGCATTTGTCACGGTTATCCTGTGATGAGTTGTCACTTGAAGGTCATTTTAATGTCCGTTCCATTAGAGGCATGTCACTGACGGAAGGTGGTCACAAATCTGTCTGTCTCAAGAAATCTGTAGGTCAACGGGAATGGGGTTAACTGCACATATGGATCATTTTCCAGGTTTTGTCATCGTGTTTTCATTCCATTTGTTTGCTTGTGTCTGTTACTGGGCTCTGAGCTCCAGCCTCTCGCCTTTCTGCTCTTTGTTCTCTTTTACGTGCTGCTCCCTGTTTGTAGCTGTGTTTTTGCGTTGCCCTGTTGAAACTGGAGAAATATTTGGCCTCACCATCTTGTTCACTAAATGGAAGAGTCCTGTTTTCTCCAGAACTGTGAACTTTTATTGTTACGTGTTTCATGGCACCAGCTCTGTGTCCACAGAAAGAGAAATTTAGGTGACTTCCTGGAAGATCATGGTGGTTGTTTGTTTTTTTTTAAAGACGATTTATTCTGAATTTTGGGGGGGGGGGGGGGTGTAATAATATTAACAAAGGGAAAAAAAAAAGTCCATAAATAACAGAATAAAATCTGTTCTTTTTTTTTTTTTTTTCCTGGGGCTTTGTCCTGTGGACAGATTCCTCTGGTGAGTGATTAATTCTGTGCTCTGATAGTGACTGAAACTCCTCTGCATCTGAGATAAATCCTCTGAATTGTCCTGCAGACCCTCAGGGAAGAGGAGTGCGTTTCTCTTCCTCTGTGTTCTCCAGTCTGCACAAGGTATCTAGAAGATTAATGCTGTTGAAAATACTGATGTGCTGTCAAACGTGCTTGAAATTGGCCGATAGATCTAAGTGATGGCTGGGAGGATGAGCTTCGGGCAGAAGAGTGGTTGACTGCATGCGCAGTGTTTCCCTTTGGAGCTACACGTTACAGAAATGTTTAACTGAAGATGATACGTGTGAGCTGAGCCCTGATTTGCTGCTCATTTCCTCCTGAAAAGAGGACTGATGTGTTTAATTATTAGGCAGAAGTAGGAATATGGAGGCAGTGGGTATTGGTGCTATGGCTGTACTAAATACTAACTAATGTATTTAGGGTTCCTGTTGGTGGTGCTGCTCTCTTTGACCAAAGCTGAGGAATTCTCTCCAAAGGGAGGATGCACTTTTAGAGCTATAGAGAGGCTTGTGTTCCTCAGGGTACAGGAGAGGCATCTGAGAGTCGGATGGAAAGGTGATGCACGCGTTGCCTGCAGCACTTGGCTGTGTGGGGCTGTAACAGATGTCCCGGCAGGCCAAAAGTGCGAAATGTTTTCGTCAAGAAATATCTTCAGTGTTAACCATGCTGTTAGGGCTATGGGTAATATTTGATATTTTTAATTCTATCCTACCGCACAGGAAAAAGTTGTCCCCTTTGGTTGTGGTACCCATGTGAAGCCCAAGGGTTGCCTTGGGAAGAGGCAGCTGCTATCCAGGACGTGGACAGAGACTGGGGCTTTGCAGGCCACCTTTCTTAGGCCTCCTTTGTGCCATGCTTCTGTGTGTGTGATGGAGGGGGAGGGTGGAGGGCTGGCAGCTGGGCTTAGCATGCAGGCTGCTGTTCTGTGAATACTGGCCCACTGGGGAGGAGCTCACGTGAACTTGCCTGTTGGGATCCTCTGCTGATAAGTAATGAGGCCAAATGCAAATCCAAAATCCATGCTGCTGCTTAAAGGGGCTTGATGCTGACTTCAGTGGGGCCAAGCAGACAGCTGAACATTTCCACACATTCACTTTTTCTTCCAAACATCCTGATTTCCAGAGCGAGCTGGTGGGGTGAGCTGATGAATTTGGCCTTTAATGAGTCATTCAACACCTAGTTGCCTCTGTGTCTTCATCCATAAAATGTGGATTATAGTCTGCTGTGCTGTGCTCATGCAGGGAAGCTTCATTTTAATATGGCATTTACTCAGAGGAAACAAAGCACTGCACAGGATTTACGTCAGTCTTCAGCTGGTGGAGGCAGGGCAGTGGCTTCAGCACGTTTTTGAGTGAAGAACAGTCCTGGCCAGTGCTTGTGAAGCCATGAGGTATGTTCGCATGCTGGAGGTGTGGTGTTAACCAAGCTAAGAAATGAGAGAGGAATGATGAGTAAATAGGTCTGAGCACAAGTAATAGTGCTAATCCCACCTCCAGGGATGCTCCCAGGTTGGGATTTTTCAGCATTCAGATTCTCTGGGATGTTTCATCATACGGATCTGACTGTTGTATGTATGGGTCTGGAGGACACTGGCATTTCCTATTTCCTTCCAGCTAGCCATAGCTCTCACGTGCCTTCTCCACGAGGTGATAATTACAGGGGTAGTTTGGGATAAGACAGGTGAGGCATTCGTCTGTTCATCCCCCATGATTCCTACTGAAGGAAACAGTAGTGAGCCAGAATGGCACTCCTCTTGTGTGCTGTCAGCTGTGGGCAATTTGCCCCTTCCGTAATGTCCCATTGAGTTTGTGTATGTTGCAGCAGGGCTGCATTTCTGCAATGAATAATTTGGATATTGAGGAGCGTACAGCAAAAACGCGTAAGTCATCAAATGAACGTAAATCACTTTATGGTGGTTTTAAGCTTGGCTGCTAGTCAGAACTTGCACGTAGTTCATTCCTTGACTTGGGCTGCCAGTGATCTAGTTTGTGCTTAGTGTTGCTAAGGTTAGGGAATTCTTTCAATTTATCCCCTTTTCAAAGCAGTGAATTGCTTTGGATCTCCTCCTGGAAAGTTTGATAGGGAAATACTCTCTGCTCTTCTGGAGTAGTGGTCAGCTGTACAGAACTGTATTGCCTTATGAATGTTCAATAGGTCTGTTAAAAACATAAGCCTGCATCACCTGATTCCTCACTGAGAATTTCTCTCTGGGAAGTAGTATCATCTTTCAATCTATGTGAGAGCAAGACATTTCCAGGCATTTTCCGTCAGCATTCATCATGGGAAAGCTTTGCACTTCTGTATGGACCAAGGAATCATAGCCAGGTGAGTTCAGCTCAGAAAGATGATTCCTTTACAACAGGAAATAGTGGTTTTGTGTAGCTGCCTTCACTGAAATGTCAGAACCTCTAAAGTCAGTACAGTTGGCTTGGCTCTATGGCATGGATGTTTACCATACCTACGATGCAAACATCTCTCCCTATTTTGCAGTGTCGTTTAAATGAAGCTTTTTGAAGATCAGATTAAGATTGGACGAGTAGTGCAATGCAAAGAGCACCACCACCTGCACAGTAGTGGTACTTTCCTTGGGCCTGACCCAGAACGTTTTCAGTAATCCCATTCTTAGCGTAACTATTGCAAAAGACACACAGCGGTGGCTGTTTTACAAAATACTGCCAATATGCCAACTCAGGCTAGTAGAGGAAGTGTAGAAACTTACCATCTTTTTGCCTTCTAAACTTCTCCCGTGTTGAATTGTAATTGCTTAAGTTCAAATTCCTTCTTTGTATTTACAAACAGCTTGGAGGTCAAACAGCTCCAGAAATAAGTGAAACAACAGTCTACCTTAGCATTTCGGCACTTTTTCTTTTACGCTGAACAGAAACTTTTCCTTCTTCCTTTCAGTACCGTTGAAGTACTGTCTGCTTTATGGGTGGGTAGCACAGGGGTAGGCGCTTATTCTGCTTGCTGAGAGGCTGGGAGTCAAAAACCACTTCAGCTTTTGCAGAGTAAGGAACTTTTTTTTGCACTGCTTAATGATTACTGTTTTTGGAAGCCAGACTACATGAGAAGTAACTCAGTGCTGCAGAATGAGGAAATAGGCACGGAACCAAACGCTCCAAGGAACGGCTGTGGCCAAGATAGCAGTCTTAGCTCTTGTTTTGATGTTATTTGTTTAACCAAGTGGTCTTAAAGCTACTCTCTCTTCCATAGCTCAGGCCACTCCAGCCAGTGATAGAACTGTCACAAGCTGTTCTAGGCAAGGCATTTACAGGAAAACAGCTTTTATCAAAGGTTTATTTCAGCAGCAGTTCTTTGCAGTGCCCAACAGAATTGCAGCTAAGTTCACTAGGCAGATAAGAGCGTAAGAGAGGAGTTTTTTCCTACATCAAGCCAAAACAACTGTATTTGAGTCTCCCTAATTTTTTAGGGGAAAGGATCAGTAGGAAGCAAGCCCATAAAACCAGCTACTTGTAACTTAGGCTGGGCTGTTAAAAGGGAGGCTCACATACCATTGTGTTCTGGTGACTTGTAACTTCTCTACAGAACTAGCTAACAGTCCTGTGATAGACCATCTGTTATTACACTTAATATGTTAAAAGATGAGCAAACCAACGTACATAGCATATGGTCTACATCTCTTTCTCCAAAGTTTTTTTTAAAGAAAACAAAGGCATATACACTTTCCCTTAACTCTAAGTTCTGTTTTAGTGCTTTTTTTTTGTAGTGTTCCTTCTGTCTTGTGAAAGTGACACAGAACCTCTATCACAGCCATCTGTGAAAGACAACAGGTGACCTTCCTCGAGGAGGTGCAAGCGTTGCAGAACTATTACTGATGGCGTAGCTGAGACGTGGTCTTTAGGGTGCAGGTGCAGTACAAACTCCCTCCCCAAAAAGCAGTGGGGTCTTCCCTCAGATTATTTTAGTGTAAATAAGCTAGGAGAGTTTTGCTAAGCAGAAGAAAGTTTACACCTACCCTGGCTAGCAGCAAAGATGAGGAATTAGAATCTATTTGATTTTGCATTGCTAGTGACATAATTTTGATTCACTTTAGAGTATCATGTTCTCTACACCCATTTTTTCCATCTCTCTTTTGTAGCATCAGCAGATTCTATACTTATCTCTATCCTGATCATTTACTGTGCCCAAGCCACACATACATATGTTCACTTTGACAAATATATCCAGCAGATTTTAAACACTTTATTTAATAAAAGTTAAACATACAAAACTGAAATTAACACACTTTGTATTCATAAAAATCACCTTCTCCCATTATAGGGAAAACTTCTTTCTATGCATGGATTCTAAACTACCAGTTGTAGAGTTTAGCTTGAGTTGTGACTCAGGTAACTGATGGACATCTCCACCAATCAGTGCATCAACAATTGCTGACGTGACCTGATCTAGGTAACAAATTACAAAATGAGCTACATTAACATAATATACAGGGAAATAACGGTCAGGGTTAATGAACAAGGTGCACCCTTTAATCATTTAATGGGGGAAACAGCTGATGTACTCTTGTCCATTAACTCAGCCCTAGATTTTACAAAAATAATATCTACATTGTATACAGGGCTACCCATTAAGTTCTTTAAACACAATACGGATTCAGAGATGGCACCACTACCGTAAGTGGGAGACAAATAACAGAAGAAAGGCAAATCACATAAAATACAAAAAAAGCAAGAGCTTTTACACGTGGTTTCCTGAATAGAACTGAAGGGGCTCAGCAGCACTGTAATACAGCTGAAGTTACAATGAACACTAGGGCCAGTCGGTTATTTACGGACAGAAACTTGAGACTAACCTTCACTCACTCACAACTAAGTGGGATCTAGGCATTCATACCTGCTATGCTTCAGTACTACTTTACTGGATGGAGGCAGCCCAGACACGAGATGTTCTGTCTGTTCAAGGTCTGTGACCATACCATCGAAACTCTAAGTTTGAAAACTACAAGAGGGGAGGTGATGACATTTCCAAAGCATAACCAGCTAGAGTTCTCCCACCTCTAATCCCTGGGGCAAGGGGGCACTGCTTTAAGTACAGTTCCGATCTTTGGAACTGGAGTCTCTTCCTATGTTGTTCTGGTTACAGTTCAATAACTTCCTGTTCAAATTTGATGAGTTATTAAAGAAAAAAAAAGATCTCCTCTACTTAACTTTTAGCACAGGAAATTTAGACTGGAATGGAAGTCAGATTTATTGTTTCTAGCACATGAATCATACTTAGTAATAAAGATCACATCAGCCCTGTTCTGCCCTCATTCACAGCTGTACAAATCTATCTGCAGTGGACTCGTAAGGGAGTAATTTAGAACCTCCCTTGCAATTCCACATGACTTCAAGCTACGATGGAATCTTTCTCCCAGCGCCGCAGCAGCTCTGTAACACTGAGCTTGTCACTGAGACCAGACAGCACTGTGACTACAGAAATGAGGGAGGCTTAAAGGTGCCATTTTTATACCACCACTTTTCTTAAGGAAAAGAAAAGAAAACTTCAGTATCCGTACAAATGGAAGATTCTAGAGATCAAACTTCCAGGTAACTACTGCTCTTAGCAGCAGTTCATGAAAGTATTTACCCGCAGAATGTATTTTAATGCAACTACCAAAAAAAAGATGATGAGGGGAGTCAAATCAATAGTTGGAAATTTAAGGCTCATATCAGCTGAAGCCAAAGTGATGGTGACAAAATGGACTACTTGCTATGTGCCGACAAATAATTTACTTTTAGAAAAATATAATGATAAAAAGATAAGTGAAAAGCCCTGCAGAGATGAAGTTCGACCTTTTTTCCCCTGCTACTGAGGCATCAAATGCCTGACGTTATATTTAGAGGTATCTTGATACTGTGTCATAGGTTTGTCTGCAATTCCACATGTTCCAACTCCAACTTTGCCGGTTACACTCTCTGGGGAAGCAAAAATACTCCGCTTTACCTGCAAATGAAACAAAGTACCACTTATGAATAATGACTGATTGGCTTTTAGAAATGGGCAAACATTACTACTTGAAGCATTTTAAAATCCTCAACTTCCTATGCTACAGGCGAGCAGGCTTTCCAGAGGCTAGCTCACCTCTGACGTTACTAGCAGAAGAGATAGGGCCGTGCTGGCATACGCTGGACGTGATCTTTGCTCTTGCAGCCTCAGGTCAAGCCAATAATGAATACAATTCAGAGATCACCTTATGAGGAAGTGCTCACAAGGGAGAGTTCAGTTTTAGCACAGTGGCCAGCAGCTCTTGGTCAAGCCATGGTATGAATTTATGCAAAGCTTTAAGATGTCCTTGCTAACTTTTCTGCAATGTGCTTACTAGTCCACAGCAATTACTTCCTGCCACATGTGTTGCATCATAAATATAAGAGGACTTTATTGGTTTAGACAGGCCTCAAGATCTTAACTCCAACAAATGCTGCATCACAACTAATAGTGAAGCCAGTTCTCCAAGGTAAGTGCAAGCTCAGTCTCATAAGAACACCCCAAAATCATCCAGTGCAAGACGAGGCCGTGAAAGTGCAAAATACCCAGCTGCTCATTTGAAAAAAGTCACAGGTGATCAAACTACCTTTAAAAACACCTTCTTCCCTCCTCCCAAGTTACTGCATAGAATTCTATGATCTTTAACTATTCACATGTAGACAAAAAGCAAACAAACCTGGCCTTTTTTGTTTTTAGAGTATGCTCTGTTGTTGAACTGTTGCCATTTGACTTTCTGGTCCTCCCGTTCCTGTTCAAGTTCTTTAATTCTCTGAGCTTTTTTCAAAGCTTTCTTCTTTTTATACTCCCGTTGCTGAGCTATCATTTCTTTTCTGGAAGAAAGGGAAAGAGATGCTTTATGGTTTTGTCTCTGTCTTTATGGAGTATCCTGTAAGAAACTAAAACTCCTCTAAGATAGGGGCATATGCACAATAGTTTTTCTTAAGTAAAAAAAACAACAAAAGCTTGTAATGATTTCAAATTCTAGGGGGAAAAAATCCTCTCCATGCTGAAGTGTTACAATGCTCCTTTACGTATTTAGGGCATAATAATAATGACCACTTGATTAAGACCATCTCAAATGCAGCAACCCATGAGATTACAGGCAGTTTATTTCCAAAACTGTAAATATATCTACTGGCACTTCCGCATTTCAGAAGCATCTACTGTTTGGAAAATTTAACTAGCTTATTTGAGTGAAAAGTCCAAACTTTTCAGAAGGACTAAAGCACTCATACTAACCAGGACTGGGCAGGGGTGGAAGGAAAGGAGCACTAGTTATTTCACTGAAGATAAGGAAGTTCAAGTATAAATCTATGCCAAAACAATGTCCGTCAGAAAGACCCCTTAGGGTTCAAATTCTGAAACTGTACTGCCCTTTTTTTCCTTCCCAAAGGCTTTCAAATCTGAAAAATACCTTTAATACTTTTCTTTGTTAGGCACAGTAGGCTACTGAGTAAAGCACATCTTCCCAGTGATGGGATCAACAGAGAGACAGAGGCAGGAGCTTTGCAGTGATAAGAGTTGTGAGCCAGGTGACACACTGGGAGCCCAGTGGATGTGAGCTGTTAGTCTACCCACACACATATTTGGTATCCTGAGACAGAATAATCTGAGTAAAACAAAGTCTTGTGGTATCTTACTGCTGTACATAACATACAGTGCCAGCCACAGCAATCTGCTAAACACTGTATGCGACACTGATTTATGATTCTTTTTAACAAATACGTGAATATATCAGTGAAAACAATGCTAAGATTCTACATCAGCCAATTATCATAGCTGGGGGGAGAGGGGAAGCAAAGTAGTTTTCAGACTTAGGTCTGTATATTACTTACTTGGACATGGGTTTGTTGCCACTGTCCTCTTTTGCTTTTCTTCCCTCTTCCACAGGCTTGAGGTTGAACAGCGGTGTAACTTCAGCATTCCCATATCCAGCAAAAGTGACTGCAGCTGTTCCATTCTCCTCATCTATTTCTTCAATCTCAGCTTCATAACACCTGTAAAGATATCATGGCTGTAAGCATGTGAGTAAAGGTTTAATACTCGGCCCATCAACATCTACACTGTCAGCCAGCTAATGGCATTAAGTAAAAAAAAATTTGCAAATATCAGCCTTCATTTTGAGGGACAACGCAAATCAAACCAAGAGATTGTTCTTAAGGCCAAAAGGACACAAACACAAAGACTAGGTTCTGTTGTATTTGACCTTAAGCATCAAGAAGCAATGGTCTCATCAGTTATCAAGACTAATGATTAATGCTTGGGCAATCTAATCAGAAATCTTGATTTTGTTTCTAATTCTGGCAGGTCACGGGACAGGAAAAATCCCCAACAAAATACAGTATTCAAAGAATACAACTTTCAGGGAATTTAGTGAGAAGTTTTGGAACATGGTAGCTCACGACAACAAAGATTTGGTCCCATTTTCTTCCATATGAAGAAGAGTTGAGAAAACCTCAGGGATTCAAAATACTTATCCTCCAGAACTTACAAAGTTTCAGAAATTAGGAAGTCAGAATAAACTGGTTTGGTTCCCAGAACTTCAAACGCTCATGTAGAGGAGACTAAATCCAAAGAGTTCATTAATTCTACAGCTCCTTTACACAGTCAGTTATTTCATAGCCAAAAAAATAACATTTTCAATTAAAAACTAATTGCCAGTTGTTCACACAAATTGAGATACAGCAAGCATTTTTTCTTGATAGTGATCAATTACAAATAGATGAATATGATGTTATGAATCGTAAAGCCTGAAACCTTTATGAAACACTGCCATAAAATCAATTCATGAAAGTCTGCCATTTATTATATTAATAAATGGTCATTAACCAATGCTACTCTGCTTTTGTAAGGATAGTAACAAACAGGGCGTTTCTAGAAAATGACCCCATGGCTCTTTGCTTTTTATCTACAGTACTGACCTTTATTAAAGGAGGTACCATGAAAGCTAATTTTGTAGTTCTTTCCCAATTTCTTTTTGCTTATTAGTTGTCCTAGGGGTAGTTCAAGCTGAATGAAAGTCTCTTACCATGGAACTATTTCATGTAACTGTTAGAGAAGTTTTCTACACTTACTGTCCATCTTCACTCCATATTGCCATACACCTGTCCCCAACCTTCCAGGAGTGACTGGGAAGAGCAGAAGCAGAACTGTCAGAACTTGCGAGAGTTTCTGAAGGTTGTGTTGAAAGGAGATCTTTGGTTAGTTCGATGACTTCCTATAAAAGACAAAAATAACACAAAGAATCATTTTTCAAATCCCGTCGCCATGCATATTTTTAAAATTCACTCATGGCATACATAGATAAAAGATGTATGGACCTCACTGTATCTCAGTAAAGATCCCTATGCCTTCCATGAAACTTTAAAAAGTCACCTATTATTTTTATAGAATTTCTTTCTAGAGGAATTGTTTATCCATAGGCATAAAGACACAGCTTGACAGCCTCAAGAGAAAGAAATTTAGAAAAAAAAAATCAGTGGTGTGACCTTGTGTACACATGGCTGCTTGTCACTTTGGTTATTGACCAAAAAGCACAGAACAAGTGGCAGAGCAAGAGAGCAGCAGGACAGTGCTCTGAAGGCGACAAAAAGTGAGAGTACATAACTCTTCTGTTTTGTCTAGCCTGCAGTTACTTCCATCCCTTCCACACTGGGACTAGCTGACTGTTCTCTATATAGTAATCTATAACATACACAGCTATAATTGCAGCAAGTCTAATAATTCAACACTTTTCAGTTTATTCAAAAATAGGTGGATTGGCTGAACTGCTGCACTCAAAGCCATTGTGGAAGAGTGCTTTCTAAGATTGCCATTCAGTAAAGCCCTCTCTTTTCTAAAAAGCATTCTGATGCACATTAAAGAAATAGATTTCTTTAAAGTCATTTTAGGTGTTCCTTTTTCTCCAAATTCAAGAGCCTCGAGATTTCAGGTCAGGCCTTCCCTTACTAATCCAGCAAGTTTTTGGTTGGCTGGCTTTAGTTCATGTGCTTAACAAATTTCTCCACTTCATTTAAACATTATTCATTCAGACAGGAGCGTGCAGCCCACCCTCTCCCCACAACTTCCTGCCCATATTATATTCTTATTGCCCAACATCAAGACCACTGATTTTGACTAGAATTAAAAAACACTTAAGAGCCAGCATCTAAAAGAACATTTGAACTTTCTGTGTAAGGCAAGGGAACTCTGCAGTCACAAACAATTCTTCACATTTTAAGAGTATCACAGCAT
The DNA here is from genome assembly GCF_002078875.1 of Numida meleagris. Lineage (NCBI taxonomy): Eukaryota > Metazoa > Chordata > Aves > Galliformes > Numididae > Numida > Numida meleagris. The sequence goes on along the minus strand of NC_034413.1, from coordinate 9,765,163 downwards.
GTAACATTGACACTCTTCCAACTAACAGGAAAGCTATCAGTTAAAGGACACTACAGACATCATCTGAGGGTCAGTGGAGCCTCAACTTTCCTCACAGCTCACTTCAGCTGTGGACTTAAAAAGACTAGCTCAGGAAAAGGTGGTGAAGAAGCTATTCTTCATTCCTCAAGAGCGGAAAGGATCATAAGCAGTTCCCAAATAGCAAGTTAATGCAACATACCCTTACATGCACTTTTATCCAATAACCTATACCACCAGAATGAATGTCCTGTTTGTTTGCTGCAGTTGTTAGTGTCTTAATTTATCAACACCTTTCTAACAGAAGCTCTGTTCTTTAAGGGCCAGCTTGTTTCTAAGTGTAACAGTAATCACAATGGGTAGCAACCATAACCACAAAGACATGCTGACAATTGCTTCTATTTACTTTCATCTCTATCTTCTGTAACATTATAGCTGAGCCAGAACAGACTCTGAAGTTACCTAGTTTGAGAGAGCTCTTCAGAAAATACAGTGTCAGCACAATTGTTCCTTCCAGGTGAGAAATCCCAAACTATCCATCAACATACAGCTAGCTATATTCTGAAAATCAAGAGGTGTGGTTTGAAATGGGTGCCATCTCAGCATGTCAAATACATGTAAATCAGGTACCAGCATTTCAGCTATGCACGCTACCACTGTGACACAGAAGCGTTGACTTGTAATAAGCCACCAACAAATGTGGCAAGAACAGAACTCAAAATGTGAGTAGCTGAGAACTAGTCTACTTAGAATTCTTCCAATGTGATGACGTCATTTAAACATCAAGCAAGAAATAGCGACCTTTTGGTAAAAATCTTCACATGACAGCCACCAATGCAGTGCTAAGCACACAGGATAGAAACATTAATGTTACTGCAACTCATGAGATAGTTCTATAGCAGTCTTTAAGGGAATAGCTTATTCAGTGACAGTTTTTGATCGAGAGAGACTACCACAGCAGCTTAGTACAGCCCACTGAGCTGAACAGCGGCGCTGGCTGCCACGTCCCTGTGGCACAGAAGCGTGACCTGCAGGGAATTCCCGTGAGAGTTGGTCAGGATTTTTCCTCACCAACCGCTCTCTGAAAACTCAGGCAGAACTTTATATTCTAGACTGCAACACCTGCTGCTGTCGTCTCCAAGTACAGAAGATGACAGCTGTCATCAATTCTTCTTCATGCAAAATGCGAAGTTCATCGCTTCGCCATATGGACAATGTCCAAAGAAGGGCTTCAGTGAAACAAAAGGCGAAGAGCTAAGCATTTATAAAAATTTCTTGTGATATTTATTTTAATCCTGTTACTCAGGAATAAGCTCAACATACAAAATGCAGTAGTGCATCTCTATTTAAATATAGAAGGATGTTTCAGCTTCACAGTAACAGTCTTTTTGAACAAAAGGAAAGCTACGCAGTCAGGACACAACTCATCGAACCCATTTTTACAATTGTTTGGTTGACATATTAAGTCTGCAAAACACTGTCTATGTCATTTGCAAGGTGGAACATATGAATAGCAAACCTTTTGGGGACGAAAGTGTAAACATCTTCCCCATTCTGTGCAGAAAGCTTTTATAAAAAAGTTTGCAAGTTGTCCTTTCACATCAATGATCTCTGCATATCAAAGCCGAGGTCGTGTTGGTATCGGAAATATCATCCCATATGGGTTTTGCTGTGCATTTTAAAAATATAAAAATATACACATGCTTTTAACAGTGTACAACAAAGGACATTAAGATGATCTATTAAGTGCCCAGTGGGCACCAAGCTTTTATAATTGAAGAGGAATGCTAAAGACCACTGACTTGAGGTGCTACTCGTATCTTGGTTGATGCACTGTTTTTATTGCTGCTTTTCTATACAGAATAGCGGTTACAAAATTTTGTACTGGCTAGTTTATACATATCTTAAAATTTCATAGCGTTAAAGCAATTCGCAACAGAAAAGAGGCAGCATCTTGCACCCTCACGTGAGATTTGAACAGTACTGCTGTTTTCTTACATGCCAATGTATCTTTACATACATGAGAATCTAAAAGACCGCTTATCAACTTAAAATTAGCTGGTGGTCTTCCTGCCACTTGACAGTACCCGAGGGACAGAAATGGTTCTAGCTTTTTACAACGCGGTATGCTCACACATTTAAAGAAACTGCAGGTGGCAAATCAAGGACATATCTGTCTTCCTTTCTTATATAAGCCTGAACACAATGGAGGATTACAGAGGAATACAGAAGTACCCTCTAAAGTTTATATCATTGCAAATGCTCGTGACAAATACACAAATCTTAGATCAAGGGTTTGACAACTCAAGAACAGGAAGAATGGAATACCATTAAGCCCACCCATTAGGCTTCAGCATGGCAAAAGTAACAGGAAGTGATGACATCCTTTAACCAGTACGTAATTTTCGTTCCCCCCTAAATCAACCCTACCACAATTCCAACAATTTATGAGAAAAGAAAGTAATAAACCTACCAAGCCAGTATTTCAGTTGCCACGCAGACATCTAGGAAAGGTGAAAAAAAAATGCCAAATACCCACGGGCTGCTCCCACCCCCTCACCTGTAAGTCCTTCTTCAGCTTTAGCAAGTCCTCATTGTCGGCGTTCCCAGACAAGGCCGCCTCGACCTGCTGGAGCTGGGCCTTGTAGCTGGCTAACTGCTTGGCGAGGTCTTCCGACATCTGCGGGAAACACACAGCTCAGCACACGCACAACACAACAACACCGGGCGAGCAGCGTCTTAACCTGCAATGAGAACTACTGAAGAGATGTCAGCCTGCGCCGGCCCGCTGCCGGCAGGCTAAAAGCAAGGGCAATCCCTTCTCCCTCCGAGGCCCGGCCGCGCTGTCCCGCCTGCGCCGTACGGGGAGACCGGGCCGGCACGCAGGCCTAGGCCCAGGCCAAGGCCCGAGCGCGGGCTGCCTCCCAGGGGGCAGTGGGAGGCCGCGGAGCGGCAAGAAAGGACCGAGAGGGACCGAGCAGCCGCTTCTCACCTCGGCGGGCGCTGGGGGGCCCGAGGGCCGGGGCGGGAGCGCCGCGCTGGGAGCCGTCGGGCCGCTACCGCCTGATCGCCGGAGCCGCGGGCCGTGCTACGGGGGGAGACCGGAAGTGGGCGGAGCCGAGAGCCAGCGCGCGACGACTCTCGCGAGAGCGACCCTCCGGATCACGTGTTTCCGGAGCACGGCACTGATTGGTGGAGCGCTTCCATCACGTGAAAGGGGGACTCTGATCGCAGCGCAAGGAAATAGGATGGGAGGGTGTAGGCGCGTAGCGGCTCGTGTGGGGGCGATCACGGGCGCACGCGCACAGTTGGGAGTGGTGGCGCGGGGCCGTTGGAGGCGGGCGGGGCTGCGGTCTGTGGGGAGCCGGGTGTTCGCGGCCCGGGGGTTTGCTGAGCCTGCTAGGGCGGGAGCCTAAGTGGGGCTGCGCGCTTTGCTGGGCCGTGCTCGGCTCTTTGCTCCTGGGTTTCTTTCTGAAACTCCACGTCCTCCTTCCCAAACCGTGAGAAACCAGGGTGGTAACAGACGCGATCCTGCTCTCCGGCGCTGGCCTGGCCTGCCTTGCCCTGGCCTGCAGCCGAGGGGCGGCCTGGCAGGGCTGCCTGCAGCTGGAGCAGTGTCCCCAAAATCACCAGTGCCACCCAGGCAGACAGCCCAGGTCCGGCAGGCAGCGCCGTGCTGCTCACCCGTCTCAGCATTTGGCAGCACCAAGCGTGAGTGTCTGCTGGCTGCTCAAGTGCTGGTCTGAGCTAGGCGGTGTTTAGTGCCAAACAACGCAGAGCGGTTTTGGTATTTGGTCCTGCTAATACTCGCTGCTCTCTTGAAATACACATAAAAGCATTTTCTGATAAGACTGTGGTGTTGAAAAGGTCAGCAAACCTGCTGATGTTGAGCAGCCTTAACCACTGCGGGCACACCTGTGAGCTATAACGCATGTTACTGCAATTAGCTACAGCTCTGCATCTTGAAACAAGAAATCCAGTCTGTGTCTGCAGCAACAAAGCAACAGAGGATGCATGTGGTGACCACACCTCTCCAAAGGCAACGCTGGGAATAATTTTGCTCAAATAGGCTTGCTCAGTTATGTTTATCCCAAAAAGAGACAGAGGAGAGTCTTTAGCTTTCTTTACTCTAATAAAGTGAGAGTCTGCTGGGGGCATTTCCCCGTAGGGTGTCTCAAATTATCGGAGGGCGCAGCGTCCTTTTCATCCCCATCTCCTGGCTGTATGGTCCCTCTTATGTTCCTCATTGGCTGAACTCCTCGGAGGTTGCAGACTTCCCAATCCATCTAATACATGTTTCCCATATATGTAACCCCCCTTCGTATCATGCGTTGCGTATGTAATTAAGTCCAAATTTATGCTGCTCAGGGCAGATAACTTAATATTAATTAGACTATTAAGCCTGCACAGTAAAGCCAAAGTTCATAAGTTGTTGATAAACCTTTGTAACTGAAGCCTTATTTGGTGAGGGTTTACAAAGTAAATACAGACATCAAGCGGAGAGGAATGTGCAAGTCTCTGCACAACTTGTCTGCAAGGACACCTTGTTCACAAGCCGCTTTTATCTCTGCAGTGATGTAGCAAAAGAGGAAAATGTTTGTGGTAGCCTAAGCAGGAACAAGACTAGGGAGACTGTTTTACTTCTATAAAACATTTTGTTCATAGCTAATACTGAAATCATATGTACAATTCTAGAATCTGGAGCTCTCTGTGATCTGCAGAGATCTAAAAAGATCAATCAGCATTGTTGAATGGCTGGAGAAAGTGCCTTTCTCTCACTGAAAGGTGAAATACCCAATCTGGTGTCTGTTAAAGGTAGACCGGGAGGGACTTGATTACAATATGTAAATAATTTGACAGGAACACCATATGAAGTACTCAAAACATAAAAGCATCAAGGGGCCCAGCTGATTGACAGCTAAAGGTACACAGAATAATGTTAGAAAATTCAGTAAATAAAGATGATTTACTGGAAACTAACCACAATGGCAAGAAAGAGGGGATATTTTTTTCTCTTGTTTTCTTCAGATCAGGATAATGCCTGTTCAGAAGCTCTTTCACCACATGGTGTCATTTAAGCGCGTGCTTCTACATATAGGAAAACAACCCAGGACTTGAAACCACCAATCTTTAACTCTTATGAATCAGAGATTTCAGTTAATTGTATCCTTAAAATGGACTTGTCTTCACCTTGGACTACAGATATTTTTCTGTGCTTGACAAAGATCCTTTATTTTGTACAGAGGAGAAATGCAATATAATACAGACTTCTTACTATCTTACAGATTGCAGTTCTCAAACAGTATGTTTTACAGTTCATGAAATGGCCAGTGTTTGGAGAGTTATCTATTAGCTCTCTTTAAACCAATGTATATCCAGTTGCCAAGATTTTGTTCTTTCTGTATTTGTTAAGGGATCAAAGGAAGTTCATAAAGGAAGGCATATTTGAGCAGCAGAACTTCTTCTCTTCACAAATCCTTAGGTTTTATGAGCTGTGCATATGCTGCAGTGTGCTGGGAGGTAATGTTGTCGTCCACCAGCTGATGTATGGACGTGCTTTTGGGCTGTCTCTGGCGGTTGTTGTCCAATAGGTGGTGCTGCTGCTGCACAAACACGGCATCACGAGCCCTAGTAACTAGCATCGCAGGAAACTTTTGTCAGACAAAAAATACACCTCTTTTGACATTACTTTTGTACTTGGAACTAATGGCAGTATATAGCTGAACTTATTTTCGAAGATATCCGGGGCTATCCAGTCTTTTGATGTGTGCATGACTTATGTTGTATAAACAGTCTGAAATCAGCACTGTTCTGCATTCCCTAATGTTAAGTCCTGAAGCAGTAAAGAGGCAAATATGAGGTGAGAGCTGAGCCCTCAGCAGCCAGTAACGCAACAGAGACAGTTATACCAAAGGCTTAATGTCCTTGCTGTTCAACTTCATATGGACAGATTGCTGTGCCCAGCACAGGGACCTTGTCACTAGCAAAAACGCGGCTTTTGCAAACAAAACAGCCTGTCTTCATCACAGAAAGTGCAATCCAAATGTAGGCCCAAATAGAGATGCTGGAAGTTCTTACACTTTCCTGGTAGGCTGCCTGGCAGGTATGTCCTGGTTGCAGGGCGCTATGTCCACCTTGAAAGTTGGCGGTCTCTTCCTTGCGATCAAACTGCCGAGTATCTCTTGATGCTTCAATTATGAGCATTGTTTTCCTGAAGATGTTTTTGTTTTCCTTTTAGTTGAACTGTGCCTCTGAGTAAAGCTTGGTTTTTGTTGTTGTTATTGGTTATTCTGTTTTGCTTTTTGTTTGTGTAGCTGTTTGTTACTGTGGGCCGAGCTATCCACTTTGTCCGTAGATGCAGTTATGTGACATTTGCTATTACAGGGCATTGTTTTTGTTGCTCCTGCAAAATTTGGGCTGAATTTTTTTTCTGCTCACTCTTTGGTTCTGGCAAGACTTTTGAAACCTTCAGCAGCTTCAAGTTGCAAAACTAAATTACAGAAAAAAATGCTGGTGGGCTGGGCGTGTGATTACAGGTGAACAGGTATTTCACTGAGACGTTCCAGTCCCTCTTCATTCTAAATGGTGGACTTGAAATTTCATACAGAAATTCTTCTTGTTTTAAGGATGGTTTGGTTCTTGTTGGTTTGTTTGTTTGTTTGTTTTTGCCGTTACACTCTCCTGAAACTTGGCCTAATTATTGGTTTTGGAAATACCTGTTCTTACAGGAGTTTGTGAAGTGAATTAGGTAAACATCCACAGCTCTAAACATAATTAAACTTTCTATAACCCCGGTAGCTGACCTGAGGTATGGTGCTAAGCAGAGAAATTGAGAGTTCTAACATGTTCTGTACTCTGAATGATTACAGTAATTATGCCCCATCAGTGAAAAGGCCCAGTGACTCAAAGTGAGGGGGAGAGGTGAATCAGAATTGAATGAGGATTAAGAGACAGGGCGGAGCATCATGGAGATAAGAAAAGGTCAGAATTAGGGAGAACTGACAGCAAGCCTGCATACATTAGGGCATCATCTGCTCCAGAAGAGTCTGAGGTTCTGGGATTTCTGTTCACCTGCTGTTGACAGTTTTGTGAAAGTCAAAATGGTGGCTCCTGTAGGAAATCACAACCTGCCAGTGTACAGCTGGTCTGTTTGATGGGTCTGCGTCAGGCCTACACAACAGGCAGATTGTCAGGTGGTTTTTCAGCTCAACGTGTGCCTCCAGTATGGAGGAATATGCCAAGTTAAGGTGTGACTTCTCTCTGCGAGGCACTCTACCATCTGCATCGGTGAGCGTGTCAGCGCTGGCTGCCTGGGGACATCAGCAGGCTGCTAGAGATGCTGGTTCTGCAGCTCAGGGTGCTGGGAAGGCTGCGGCCAAGATTACCTCTGTTCACACGAGGTTTGGATGACAGTAAAGCTGAGAAGATGATGGGAGGTTGGAAATAGGGAGCAAGGGCCAGCGCAGTGGGTAGAAGAGCCTGGGAGGATTAGAGGAGCCTGAAGCAGTGAGCCAGCAGCGTGGGAGGGTTGGGAAGCAGGAACTCGAGGTTAACATGGGAACAGCGTAGGGGTACTTTGTGTTTATGTGTGGGGAGAGACCTGGGAAGCATGGAACAAGGAGTGCTGCTGTGATGAATGGAGGGGCTGGTGTGGGGGGAGGAGACAAAAGCCTGGCAGCAGCAGCAGCAGCGCTCTGCCCGCGGGAGCTCCGCTGTGTGCCAGCAGCCACTGCTTTGCGCTGGCATCTGTCACTGGTGCCCCCACAGCTGCTTCTGTGCTGCTGCCCTCAGCCCTGGATACAACCCACCCCTGCTGGTGCCAGCAGTGCAATGGGCTCCTTGGGTGACTGTTTTCATTTTATCACCCGCTTTGCTTTTTGTCTTTTATTGATGCAAGCAAACACGTTATGTTGTGAGAATTAGTATGAAGGCAAGCACCTGAAATCACAGCATGATCTCGCCTACGTGTCCTTAGTTTGACCACTTCTCCTTGTGTGTTAGGCTACGGTCTTTAATTACATTGTCAAATGTCTTCTTCCTCTTTATCTCTGTTCCGTTCAGTACACAGGATTTACAGTAATCAAGGAGGTGTAGATAAAATCATAAAGAATATTGTAGTTTTTAAGTTCTGCTTCTCTTTTTGTTGTATTTTAAAGGAAAGGAAGATGAAAGAAGAGAAAATGAGGTTTGCAAGAGGGCAACAGAGCATCGCTATAGAGATGTGAATTTAGTTTCCTGTGTAGGATTATCTACACTGCGTGAATAATGTGGACTCATGTATAGAAGAAAGAAAGCTTAGAGTGTAAACTTAGAGCAAGTTGCCCTGTGGGACATCGAAAACTTACCGAAGGAGCTCAGATTTGGCTGGAGGTACTTCTGCTGCCAGGGGGGCATGATTGGATTGCCTTTGGGAACTCTGTACCTTCCTGGTTTTGAAGAATCATAACATCTTGACCTGCAACAGTTACCATTCCTAATCAGCATTCCTTAAGCCGTATTGGGTAGCTGTTTTGGGTCGTCAAATATAGAATGAAGTATTTTGAGAAGAGATAATTTATTTGTAAAGAGAGTACTATTTATTTGATGTCTCTTCTAAAGTTTATGAGATCAGAACGTTAATTAGTCCCTCAGACACCTTTGGTTATTTGTATCTCTATTTCTCTGCCCCCCAGTAGAATAAGGGATAATAAAGTTGCATTATGTTATGGAAATTAATATTTAAAGAATGCTGAGATGTAGTACTGATGACTATCAATGAAAGGCAGTAAGAAAAGGAAGAACTCTCTTTAAAATAGAATTTGAGGAGTCCTTGGCAAAGACTTTATCTGAAAGAAGAGGTGGAAATGTTGAAGTTATTCTGGCAAGTTCTGCTGACATTGAAACAGGTTGTGAGCAGAATGAAAGACTATTGAAGTCTACTTTATCATGCCATGTTTTACTTCCATGCTGTGAACCTTGCCCACAGTCAACATTTCTAGTGGTGAACTATGCTAAGGTTATTTTTGCTATTTACTTGGCACATGAACCTCTAAAGAAACATCAGCTATTCTAAAGTAGCTGCAGAATTTGTGTGGACCCACATACTTTCTTCACCAACATAAACATGTATAGTCTGTGTAAAATGCAAAATATGCACATCCCTGTTCCAAACTCTTTCGTCATTCCTTTTACTGACAGACTTTGAGACACGTTCTCCTAAGTGAGAGAATTTCTGAAGTATGCATATAGCGGTGAGATGTGGCAACAACCCATCTTGTTGCAAGAATGAACTTGTTAAATATTCCCTTCCACAAGTAGCGTTAGTCACTACTTGAGCCGCAAGACTGCTTTCATGTGGTTTAACATCCTGTTCTTGGTAATGTTGTCTTGTCTTACACCTGATGCAGTGCTTAGGGAAGCTGAAATTCCTGCAGATGTTTCCTCTGAAAATGAAACTGAAATTTCCCTTACAGTAATTGTTGTGCATGTCACTGCAGCTGTCTCCAAACAAAGTCATTTTGGATTCTTGGCAAGCGAATATCATTATTTAGAGGCTAATAATAAAAGGAGGGTATCTCACTTGAGCAGTTAGAACTCTCTTTGTCAATATTTCCAGTTATACGTCACTTGAAGGGGAAAAGCATGTGGAGCTACTTGTTGATATTTCTTTACATTCTAACTTTCATATTAAAATGTTGCAATATCTATGTTGAAATGACGGGGAAACCAAGAGGGCAGGTTATCGGGAACATACTAAGATATAGCAGCGCTGCAAGCCTACCTAAATGATTCTTGTTTACACAAAGGTATCAACACATCTAGGCACTGGGATAATTGTTATTCATTGTGTATTGAGCAAAAGCATGGGAACTTTTTGTTTGGTTGCTTTTTAAAAATTTTACTTTCAAGGTTTGCTCTCACAGGTGCTATTGACACTCTTTACTTACAAAGGAAAAAATGTGGAATTGATTTGTTATGCAGTTTCATACGCTGTATTTTTTTCACAAAGATTTGGATTCCCTGTGCTATGCTTCCTTTGAGAGAGAACTCAGTTCTCCAGTGTGGTTATAGATCCAAAGTCTTTCCAAAGCTTCAGGGCTGCAGAAGAATTTTCATCTTGGCTTGGTACTTCGTTAATTTAAGAATGGGTGATGGATTCTAAGGAGGTCATCTGCAGTGGGGATGTTTGTCCTCTTCTTGGTCAAGCCTACTGGCATGATTTGGTGAGAGCGTAAAATCCATTGTTTTATGGCAGTGGACCCTGAACTGTTGCCAGCAGAGAGAGCGTAAAATGAAAAGCAGATGTTGTCATTGGGAACAAGATAATAATAATTATGGTCAGTGACCATTACAATGGGCATTATCCCTTGTAATAAATTTTCTTCTTGTATTAATGGGATTTTTTTTCCAAGGAAAATAATTCTTGAATTGACAGAGGAGATGGTTGTATCCAACAGTGGGCAAAGTGCTGTCACAAATTCAAACACGTTGCCAGTGGAGGAAATCTGAGTTTGTTTCTGCAGAAGTTCCCAGCATCTCTGCTACCACCCTTAGCATGCCATGCTAATGGAGTAAGTTTCTCTTGTAAATTTAATTTGTAATGACTGTCTGGTTTGATACTATTGCTGTACCTGTTGAATGAATCAACTTGGTGTTCAATCACACTAATTATTTAGATGCAGCCTGCTTTTCTCACAGTTTTTAGGCTTACACCAGGTCAGTAATGTACTGAACTTTTACAGGACAGGTGCTGGCCAGAGCATGTTTAGATCCAACACTTCTTGTGTTTGTCAGGGTGATCTGATGTGTAGTTTTTAATTGCATAAAGGGAAGATGCAATGTTTCACAGCGTAAGGAAGGATGGACAAGGATGGACAACTAATCAGGTAAAGTGCAGCTGAGAGCTGAGCCTTCTGGGTTTTAAGGCTTGGTGGGTTTTTATGCTTTTTTTTTTTTTTTTTAAGCATCAGTCTCAGAATCTCCTTGGGATTTACCAAGCAGGCAAATAAACGTGAGAAGCTAAATATGGATCCCAGCTGCCTGCGAGCGGTACTGCTCCGTGGCTTTAACACGAGTCACAAAGCTGCTTTATGTCTAACATTTTTTCCTCTTTCTGCCCTCCCTCCCACACCTGATGAAACTATTTAGCTTTGAAATGTCGGGAGGCCACATACCTGAAGCAGCAGTGGGCTTGTTTAAACATCATTTGCCGGTATTATAGATCCAGATATGACTAATAAGGAAATTTCTTCATTTGGTGTCAGTGGATGACCAGTTTGTGCTAGCATGAGGAACAAAGCCAGCACGAGGAGGTTGTGTTGCCCAGGGAGCAGCTCTGTCCCTGGAGTGAGTCACAATGCTGATGTCTTAAGCCACAGGAAGAAAGAGCAGTAACAAAACTCAAATGTCTCTCTCTCTTTTTTTTTTTTTTCTTTTTGCCTTCTGCCTCTTTCTGGAGATAACTCCATGCAGACTGATGTCCCTGACACCCCTACTGTTAACATTTCTAGAATTAGAGCATTCACAATTTCCCTTTTGCTGTAATAAAATGAAGAAAGTAACTACCTGGTAAACCAGAATAGGGAGCATGGAAAATACTTATTTGCATATCCTTAGTTGACTTCTCATAGTAAATTTCTTTTCTAGTCACTTTTGGGATTCAAACGTACATTACCAAAGAGGAGAAGACAGAGACTCATTTTTCTCCCAGTATCTGTGTTTCTTTTGGAGTTAGAGAGCAGGCAAAACATCGTTATCATTACCAAATTACTGCACATTCCGAAATGGTATTGACAACAGTAGTGGGAGACATCCCTGCAGCAGAGCCGCTCTGTGCTTGGAGTGTGGCTGTGTGCTCAGCACTCCCCTGGGTCACTGCTGAGATCGAGAGGGCAGTGTGTTCGCAGCTGACAAATGCTTTTAGTGGCGTCTTCAATTTAGTCAGTAGATCTTTCCTAATTCCATTTCCTGCTGTACTAAAAACTGCCTACCAGTAGATGATGATGCTTTTCAAACCATGAAACCATCTTAAAAATTTAATCTGGCTAATATGTAAAACCAGTAACAGAATCAGAGCTCAATAAAATATAGACATGGTTTCAGACTAATGTAAAGCAAGATCAAATTAGGCTGTGATATAATTTTAAGGCTAACCTTGAGGGAGCTGTTGTCAGGAACCATGGTTTGGAGTGGTTGAAATATTAGATCAGCCATGCTAATCCTTTCTTTTTTATTTATTTAGTGAAACCTCTTGGGAAATACTCCATCTAGATTTCTTTGGAGCTTCTGAACAGATCTGATCAGGGAAACAGTATTGTTTTTGAAACTCTACAAGTCTCTGTGGACTATTACTATCATCAGCTGTATTAATAATACAGGTGATTTTAGCACAGAGTGTTCAGTAGCTATTGATTCACTACTCCTTTGGAGCTAGTCAAGCTTCCAGAGAGTATATTTCCATTTGCATGGTATTAAAACACTCTGTGTGTCTAATAAGACCAATTATTGACATGTCAATATCCTTAAAGTAGAAACAGGAAGAGAGGAAGGAGAATATGAAATAATAGACGGAAGGAAATTAGGGGTGGTTTAACCTTCAGATGAGGGTTAACAATTTGAGTTCTGCTGCAAGAAGAAAGGTAACTTTGAATCAATATATAGTGCATACTGCCTGAACAAACCGAACTAAGTTAAATGCACATTTGCCTCACAAAAAAAAAAAACAAAAAACAAAAAACAAAAAAAACCAGAACAGCCTTGTGGAGTTGTTTGTTTTCATTAGGCAAATCTGCCTCTGCTTGGATTTGTCTTTGAAGCTGTGAAGAGTAGAGCTAAGTGGTATTGCTTGGGCTTAGTTAACTTTGCTTCACTGTGTTTTGCTTTTGTGCATTAAAAAAATTAACAAAGATTGTATTTTTATTTAGAGGCTGTTCTTGTAATAACATGCTCGTTAAATGTATTCTTAAGTAGTTTTAACTGCATGGCTTTCTCTTCTCTTGCTTTGCCATTACGATGGGCTTCCATTTGAGTTAACTTCAACTGTGTTAGAAGTTCACTTGGTTGGAGACAAGGGTCTGAGATGTCCCTTGGGCAGACAGTGAACTGCCCATGGAGAAAGCAGCACACAGGTAGCATGAGGATGTGGGCCCCAGTGGAAGGGGTCTGTGTCTTAGTACCATGTTTGAGGTGTGTGTAAAAGCATGTATGATGCAGAAAAGTCGGGTACCTTAAGGTTTTGAAAGCTTACTACACAATTAAGCCATTTAGGAGTCCCATTTATAGTTTTGTGCTATTGCTTCTATAGTCAGGTTTCATCTTCTGATTCGTGCAAGCATCTGAAAACAAGAGGACATGCAGCTAACTTGTTCGTGCACCCATATTCAGATTTGGTTCTAGCTTGTGAGGGGAGATAGCTAAGATAAGCTCACTGGTGTTCATCTGGTGTTCCGATGTAGGCCGTTACTGACATCTCTCGTGGGAGAGCTGTGTTTTGATAGGGTTTATACAAAGAGGGTAACTTAAAGCATGGGGGCCTGAGGTATTGATAGGGATTTGATTTTGTCACTTTTTTTTTTTGGTCACATCTTACCATTGCTGCACATCTGCAGAGTGGAAATATCACAAGATAGAGGGTGGCAGGCACGTGACTTATGCCATACATTCAGACCCCTCAGCTGGCGCATATAATGACAGGAGGGTTCTTGGTTGCTCAGCTAAGTTATTTATTTTACCCATTGATGCTTAAAATAGTATCGAGGCAGCCTGACGCATGCTCTGCTCTCTTGTGGCCCACATAACATATGTTGATGTGCAAGCTGTGAGCCCTCTGTTCTTCCATACCGCGTCCTTCCTCCCTGCCTGCTGTTGCAGCCTGACCCTCGCATTCCCCTAGTGCTGGTGGATGGAGCGTGTGGCACCAGCATGGGCTGAGCCATGGGCAGGTGACGCAGAAGGTTCTGAAGCACACCACTTCATAAAGCTACAACTCACAGGAAAAAATGAGTGTCTATCAGGTAAATACGCCAATGGAAATGAAACTTTGGGACACTTCTACAGACATGACTAATCCTACGCATGCTGTTACTCAGCTTGCGAAGCGTATTATCAGGAAAGGTCCCAGAGCTCCTAATTATAAGCTAATAAATGAAAACCTCATGTTTTCTGTAATAAACAGAATCATTGAATCTAATTTTGTCGTCTGTTCCTTTCCCCTTCAAAAAATAAACCACTAAATGTTTATAGCCCTGCAAGAGAGGGAGCATCATTCATAGTGAACGTGTGCTTTGCCTGCAGTTCATGTGTTTCCCTCCTGATTCTTGATGTTTCTCATTTCAAAATCTTAAAACTCTGAAAACTGATTGACGCCAAATCAATTTGTAAAAGCATACTTTTGGCTTACTTTGTCATTTATGAGCTGCATGATGACGAAAGCAGTTGTAATTTATCGGGCTTGTATCATCAGTCAGTTGTGTGTGGTGGCTGAGGGTAATTAGAAGGGACTACAAAACAAATGGTCTTTTTGGATGGACATGGTAACAGAACTTCAAATAAGTACATTATTTATGGTTTGGTTATTGCATAATTAAAAATAAAATGCAGAACCTAGGCTGGATCCAAACTTGCCATCTGATTTATTTTAAAATATGGATCAAATCAAGCAGATCCTATCACAAATTTCTGCAAGGATATTAGGTTTATTACACTTTTCCTTCCTTAAATTTTTATTGCAAGTCTTTAATAGGTCTTTGAAAGTTAACGACAAAACAAAAATGAGTTAGTCCGAAAATTTCAGCAGAAATCATGGCTTCAAGTTTTTTCTTGGCTTTCTTGCTGCCAACCCCCAAAATTGCAGATGTGAATTTCCTCCTCCCTCCTTTTGGTCCAGGTTGTGGCATTCACTCGCAGTTAGTGTTTAAGGCTACATCTTCTACTCTGTTTATAAACTTTCTACCACTTTCTACTCAGTTTATAAACTGCCTGAGTCCCAAGATCTATGTATGCAAAACATAGCATCTTCTAATCCAGATGGAATTTACACAAGGATTATTAATTTTTCTTCACGTTAATTCTTTCTCCTTTAAACACAATTAATTTCTTCAGAAAGGAATGTACTCAGCATTGTACCTATCTGTTTTGTTCTCTCCCCTGTCTGTGTGACTTTGAGGAGTCTGTTTAAGAGAACTAGGGGCCAAATATCCCATTTTCCTGCTGATCTGCATCAGGAGTAGACAAACATCAGCTCAGTCCAAGGGTTGGGTTTGGCCTTTGATAGTTGCTTTAAAAAATATTTCCCATGTTCCGTATGATCTTGGTTCTTTATTTATGGATAGTGTGAATGGGTAGAAATTACTTATTTTTATATGGTGATAAGTTTGTCTACTGTGAAAATGTAATTACTTGGAGATTTCTCAGTTGTACTTCTCACTGTAGTTGGAGGCACTGAATTAAGCTTTTGGGTGGAGTGTGAACAGCTAATTTTGATTAGTTGACCCTGGAAAATTAAATGCCTCAGGTTGCCTGTTGATTTTGAAGAAGCAGTTTATCCTTATGTTGTCAGAAGGGTTCCAGCTGATATAGCTGCAAGGTAAAATTTTACAGAGGAAGTTCTTGCTAAACATGAAACAGGTAGGCAGATCTCAGCCTGCTTCATAGAGGACAGGAATCCATGCATAAAAATGGCATCACTTTCAGCAAACCATATTTATGAGCAATAGTTCAAAGGCCAAAGGAAGGGCAGGTTGTGTTATACTGAGGCTGTTCCTGTGTAACTCATGAGTAGAGTAGATCTGTCTGCATTTCATTACATTGTCCGGTCTGCAGTCAGCCAGGCTCTGCCTAGCAGAGCTATTCATGTTCTTAGCTGAGATGGTGCAGGTTTGTTCTTGGTGGAGGTTTGTGTTCTGTCATTTAGATGCCCACATGCTTGGCAGAGGAATGCCCTGGCAAATTAGAAATACGCCAGAAAATATATTTTGAAGAAGCTGAAACATCATGCTGCACAAAGTTGACATATATTCAGTCAGTTTAGCATGTCTAAAAGCCAAAAAAATGTAATTTCAGGTTCCTTCTTCCTTCTGAGAAGTCCCTGCCAAGATGGGGCTCCAGCTGGATCCGTTTTGGAAGACAGTACTTATAAGCCTCAGTGTCCTGCCATGAGTCTGCCTGCCATGATGACATCTTGCTTGTTTATTCTTCTGCCTCTACCTCTCAACAGCAGTTTCTGCATCCACAGTATTCCTCTTTCCAGCCGTGGTTTGTTACAAGACAGGTAAGCTGAAACACATGGCTCAAAGTAGAATTGCTTTGGATAGCGAGGAGATGAGAGGATACATGCAAATTAACACTTTTACTAGCTGAAGAGCAAATGTCTTTTCTGTTTAGAACATCATGTCATTCTTGCAGTTTGCTGTTTGAATAGTGTGTCATGAGAGTGGCATCTGCCAAATACCAAGCAGGCATTTCAGTTCTTTGTGTCGTCATTCTCTATGAAATAAATGGAAGGGGTTTGAACGAAAGGCAGTCTTCATACAGCAGCCTGTCACTTTGCAAAGCAGCTGTGAAATTAGCGGGAGTACAAATGAAAAGCAGCTGATAATTAAGCTGCTGGGTGTTTTAGCATTATTAGTGTTAATTTTAAAGATAAATTAGGTAATCAAGAGAATGCTATTGAGAGGCATATATATATATATATACATATTTATTTATTTTAATATCCTAAGAAGGGTCCAGCTGGGTGATGGGATAAATTACAGCTCCTGGTAGGAATTTGGTATTGGAAAAGATTCAAGGGTCCCACTGAGCTGAAAGGAAGGGGATTGTGATGGTCAATATGGTATTCTGAAGCATGATATTTGTAGTAAATGGACTGCAAAACTTTGTATGAACTTCTTTTGTTGTTGATCTACACATCTGATTTTTGTGTTATTATTCTGGAACCCCTATCTGGGCATGAGGGGGCATGAAAGAGAATGGAGAAGGCACATAGGTACTCCTCAATTTCTGCTATTGTGGGCGTGCTAGATAGAGCATTTATCAGTGATTTTGGCTTAAGGATTGTAACACAACATGACAGAAGGCATGTGGAGCCTGTTCTTTCTATGTGTGAGTAATTGTTTAATTACCATGCCTCTTGTGTGCAATCCAAAGTAGAGGAGATCTCTTGGTATTAATCAGACCATAAGACATACCTGTATCTGAATTAAAAACCCTAAATCTAAGAGAGGATCAGAACACGACAAAACTGGCAACAAAATAGCAGTTCTTTGCATTCTGGAAGGTTTTATATTAGTATGTGAATTTCCTGAAATTCAGAGTTGAATTTGATTTGATTCATGTTTGATTTGCATGCTTGTATTGAATCATGGGACTTGCACACCTCTATGTCAGAAATCAAAGTGAGCTCTCATGAAAACATGGGCTTCTTCAGCTCCAAAATTACCTATTATACTGGGCATGAGAGAAGCTATGAATCTTGATTCTATGGTGATGCTCTCTTGTGTTTGGTGGTAGACTATTGCATGGTGCTAGTTTCTCTCAGTCTCTTCTGTCTGGCTAAGCAGCTTCTGCTCTCTTTCCCTGTGGCTGTTCACTGGCCTGCAGAACCACATGCCAGATAATACTTTGCTTCCCATAACCTCTCTCCAAATCCTGTAGCCTTTTCTACAGTGTTCACAATTAAATGTTAACAACGAGTTGCATGGGAAAATAGTTCTGCGTTACAGCTGAATGTTGTGCCAGGTCAGCAAGTCTGTGAGTGGCTGCCTGTATGTCCTTCCCATGCCAAAACAACAGGCATTCTCTTTCTAGTCTGTGAAATATAGAAGTGGCTGAGTGCACCTACTGCTGTGTTTTTTTGATTAGGGGAAGGAGATAGCAGTTTGCGGCGCAAAACTGAAATTGCCTGAGAGGGAACATGAGCCTTAATGGTAAGAATCTCCTGCCTTTCACACTGTGCTTAGGAGGAACAAGACTTCATTATCTTTGGTGCTTCTTTTGCTTTTTTAGGGTGCAGCAGTAACATCCGAAGTGCCAGATCAGGGGCGCTGCTTTTACAGCTCTGCCTGAGATAAGGGTATGTAAAATGGAGATTAATTCTTTGAGGTATGTCCTGCTTCAGCTGTGAATGTAGCCCGTGCTTCCTAATGATGGATCTGATTTGGCACATGAATGTGGCACTGAGTGACAGCTCTGTACCAAACTGCCCAGATGGTGAGCTCTTGTAAAGCTTTACTCTCTCATTCCCCACAAACCTAGTTATTAGGTTATTTTGTGTGTGAGGATCCTGCACGAGAGCATGTGCTGACTGACAGCGAGGCGAGGGGCAGAAGTTCCATGACTGGAAGAAAAAGACACTGAATCTTACTGTTGTTCTCACATATCTGCCAGAGGTCTCTGTCAAACACAGGATCCCTGTGTAGCTGACCTTGGTCTGTTGTGACTGAAGCAGAGGCGCTGGCATGAAGAAGTACGTCACATCGTGAGAAGGAGAAAGGGAGAGAGGAGCGAGGTGGCAGAGTGCTGAGGATGGGCCATGCGTAAATGATGGTGAGAACTGGGAAAAAAGAAGAGCTGTGAGGAACGCTGATCAAATGACATAAAGCTTAGGAGGAGAACACAGAGACACTGAGGCCATGGAAGTGACAGGTCTTCCTAACAACATAAGAACTACCTGAGGCTACTTCTATCAGCAGTCTGTTATGACTATGTAATACAGAAGTACATCCATTTGATGCCTAATATTGATTGAGTTATTGTTCACATAATCTTCTTTCTGCTACAGTACTGCATATCATGCACATGCAAGGCTAACGAGCAGCTTCAGTCCAAAGCACTGCTCTTCATCTGCCACGACGTAATAGCTGCTGTTGTAAAACCTAGTAGTGTCTATAAGCTGCCAGTCTGTTTCTCCAGTGCTTACCTAATAGCTAAAGTAACCCAGTAGGATCTTCAGGCAAAGCACTCCAGAACTGATATGGAAATGCTGAAGAGTCAGAACCTTACTTCCCTTTATTCATCTTCCAGGCCTCATGCAACCTGGCTCGATGTCATAAGGAAGAATGCTAGTGCTAATGCAAGGATGGAGATCGAGGAGGATGAAACCTTCGCTCCATCACAGATTCTCTTTATCACAGATTCTCTTTGTCAAGTGATAGTGACTTGTTCAACTAGTTGTACAGCAGGATCATGCTCTACTGAAGTGGTTTCCTTTCCATCAGTGGTTAACTGTTATCCCTAAGTGCATAACAAAACCATAACACCTCAGATGTTACTTGCTGGTGGCATGACAGATGCTGTTGCTGTTGTAATCAGCATGACATGCAGGGGTGGTGCTAGCTCACTAAAATTAGAAAGAACTGAAGGCTCACCCTGAAGTACAAACATTGTTATTAAGTGACTTGCTTGTTTTTGTCATTTAGCTAACAATTGTCCCATCAGAACTGGGATAATGCATGGCAGATGAAGAACAGTGATTTTATTGAACTCTCCACACAGGTGACTCATGTTTTGCTCTATTTGCTTTTTTTTTTTTTTTTTTTTTTTTTTCAATTTAATTTATTGTAAAAGACCAACTGCTATCCCAAAAGGCACACCAGGGAAAGAAATGTGAAAGCACACAAAAAGTCACAAAAACCTTTAATTTTGAATTGTTTCAAAATTGTTTCACTCACACACAGATATTTTTGCTGTCTTGGTTTGAAAAGTTAACTTTACCTCCACACCAATTTGCTCTCACCTATGATGGAAGGCATTCAGAGCCTCCATTTTTCTGCTTTCCTATTCTCAGTGAGTAAGTCCAGTGTTTCTTCGGTTAATTAAAGTTTACTGCAGGAGGAGCAGGAGTGGGTTGAGAGCACTGATGAGGAGATGACTAACAAAGTAATCGGCATGTGATTAGAGTGTGGGCTGCCAGGCACAGATTAGCCCTCCCTGGACTCTGCTTTTATCTTAACTCCATGTTTTGAAATAATTCCGTTTTAATAATATATAGGATTTCTATCCCATCTAGCTTATCACGTTAGAGTGAACTAGACAAAATGACTCAATTTCAAAGGCTCTGATTCAGCTCAGGCTGCAGCCACTCACTTGAAATATGAAGTTAGGTGACTGACTCCTCTTTTGTTTCTTACAGATTCTCACCCTGTGGGAAGTCTAAGGGGGAGAGAGTTGGTCAGAGTGCAAAATTAAGGTGACATTATAAAGCCTCCTCATGAAATGCTTCAGTGACAGTCACGTCTCAAAACTCCATGTGAACTGACAGCCACTGGAGGGTGGGGAGTATGTGGAGGTTTGACTTGTGGATAAATCATGAAGAGAAAAATAAAACTTTTCCCAGAGGGAGAGCTGCCACGTATGCTTGCAAAGAAAGTTATTTGCTTGCTCCCTGCAGTGTTTTTTTGTAATCACTTAAAAATGTGGTTTTTTCCAGTTCTTTTTAAGTAAGAAATCTTGTTTGATTACTAACACGTACCTGATGCAAAAGAACAGAAAGGCTTGCTTTAAACATGCCATATTAACATTTCCTGCTGCTACTCATATCCTCTTCCCCCTATGTAACTCTAATATCCCATGAGTCTAATACTGAGGCATTAGCTTAACTGCTGTGCAGTTAACAAAATAGTGACTTGAGGAAAGTACTGACATGCAGAGAGAATAGAGGGATGTTCATTCACTTCTGCTCCAACTCCTACATCTGCTGCTATGACTATGGGGAGGAAACCATATATGATGGGAAGAGAGAGCATAGGAGCTGTAGGTATTTGAGGGCATGGCAGGGAAGGCAAGGAAGAAATCATATGAAGAGCTGATGTCAGTGGTATGCAGATGACATGGATGCTTCTTCAGAGATGACCACCATAAAATGCAGTGCTTGTTCCATTGAAGAGTGGAGACAGCATCATCCAAGTTGCTTGAGTAGCTGTTCTTAAACAATATACTTGAAATTTGAACACTGATAGCTAGGAATAAAAGAGAAAAAAAACCTCTTGACCGTGACATACAGAAGAAAAGGAACTGAAATCACTGAATACGGTACTAATACATTATTTGTGGAATCTTAGAAAAACAGGGCAAAAAAAAAAAGGAGAGAAGGAGGAGGAAACCTTAGTTTCCCAGGGAGTCCAATGAAGTTTCAGTTTGTTGGTTCTCTCTGAGCACAGCTCGCTGTGGCCCTGCACAGCTGGTTCTTGGGAGCTTTCTACCAGAGGGTGCAAAGTCATCATTCCACCTGCTGTGGACATGCAGGAACTGTCAGGGGGCTGCCACTGCATTGCTGTCTTACTTGACAGTAGTGGAAGAACCCGAATAACTTCAGCCAGTAAGTGGATAGCACTTCTGAAAAACTCTTTTGTAATTGCTGCTTAAGGCAGCTGTGACAATCTGCATGTCTCCGAGCACTTTGTTGGATGGTGGTGTATCAAACTAGTCTTAATGAATTGGTAATTGTTTTCTTCTTGAAGGGTAACATTGGTTTACTTCTTTGATTTTAAAATTGTTAAAGGTGTTCCCTTGTAATCCACTTAAAGCTGTCAACTGAATATTTGTTTTAGAAAAACTTACAAGTTAAAATGGTGTCTTAATCAGTTTTCTTGACAAAGCACTTAATGATGCTGTACTTAAAGCCAAAACCAAACCAAACCAAAACTGTGTTCTTTATAATGCAAAGTGAAGAAGAGATTAGAGCCTTCATGCCATACTGAGGGATGGATAAATTTGTACATTAGCTGAATAGTATGTACAATTTATTGTCTCTTCAGATACTTTTCTATACAGAAAAAACAAAGTCAGTTTCAGAAATACCAAATCTGAAAAAGTCATTCTTGAGCTAGAAATGATCTTCCAGGTGCTCTCAGAAGCCAACAACAATTTTGTATGCGTCATGTTCAATTCAGCATGAAGCCCTTGAAATTGGTAATGGCAACGTGAGCTCTTCTGTTTCAATTCTTATTTATCTGAATGTGGGACTTAGGAGGGATGACGAGATAAAGTAGGTGTTGAGCACCATTATACGTTTATTTTTATTTATCTTGATAGGAGTTGGAGCTTGAATGCCCATGGTGAGAAGGTGTTTTTTTTGAGTGGCTCCAAACCCCTTATTCTTGACCATGTGTGGAGAGGGAGCAGCCTTAGGTTTTGGATAACTTAAGGGAAAAGAGATTGCTGTGGGCTGTTGTTTGTAAGTCTGAATTCAGCAGTGAAAAACTGTTAGACTGTCTGAAATGATTTTTTCTTCTCCCTCTCCTGCCCCCCAAACTAATCTGAAGACCATCACTGGTCTCATTTTGACCTGGAAGCCAGATGAGTGTTCAAAAAAAAAAAAAAAATAAAAGACAAAAAAAAAGATGGTAAGGGAGGAGATGCTATCTCACACAGAGTTTAAATTGCAGCTTTCAAAACTAGCTTGAAACAAAAAAAGGAACTTGTTAAAACAGATCATTTGGCTGTGGTTTCGCTTTTTATGGCAATGCTGCTGGAGTCATCTTAACCAGCTTCCATTCCAAGTTCCTCATGCTGCTAGCACAGCAAAAGTTAACCTATTTTTTTTTTTGCGCCTGGATCCGTTATCCATTCTGATTGCCAGTGTGGGTGTCCAGCAGCCGTGTCCAGTAATCATGCCAGCTCCCTGATGGGAATGATGTGGAATGTGGAATGCTACTAAGGAAGTTCTTGGGGAACCACATTCACAGTAGCTTTGAAGCTGTAACTTGCTGCTGTAACGGTCCTGGTTTTGCCCATCCCAATGCCTGACTCACTGGCCTGCTTGGAGCAAGGAAGAGAAGTGGTTCCTGGCACGTGGTTATCAACCGGCAGCTGTGGAGACAGGTGGCACGAGCTCCTTGTTTGTCTACGCTGTGATATCGCCTTGGAGCTCCAGCCACCAAGTACAGCTTGTGTGGCAGGCACTGACCTGCAAATGAAACTGCTCTTCATTCCAGCTGACCTGCCAGGTTTCCACAGTCTCCGGAAGTTGCAACATGATCAGGGGCTTAGCAAGACGCTAGATTCAGTTTCATTTGCTAGACTCCCAACTTAATGCTCTCCTGTGATATTTCATATCCAATTTGGGCTCTGAAATGAATGCTGCTTCGCTTGATGGCAATGAACATGAAACCATCTATTTGTCTATGCAGCTGTCTGCAAAGGTGTCAATTTTGGTTGTCATTTTTAATGTCGGTGTTTGTGCAGTTTTAAAACCTGCTGGTCTCAGTGCATTACATTGCGAGGTAGTAAAATCCCATTGAGGGAAAACTGAAAAGATTACCAATGATATCACCAAAGGAGACAATGAAGCTGCTCATACAGACAAGTGAGAAGAGCTGAAAGTTGTTTTCACGCTTCCCTTTTCCTCATCCTGAGTGGGGTGGGTGATGGCGGAGGACCCGCTATTTGCAGATGGCAGAATGATTCACCGCTTAATGGAACCTTAATGCTGGCAAGGGAAGATGTCATTAGCTGTGCCGAATCTCTGTGTGATCTGCACATTTGGTCCAGAGCATAGCATGCATCTGTGTGCTCACTCCGCCTGCTGCTCGCTGAGTTCCTCTCTCACTCCTCTGCATGCACGTCAGAAGTTGCTTGAGATAAGCTCTAGATTTATGGGCAAGTGACTTTAATGGTAAAGTGCTCTCATCTGCTAGGATGACAAAGAGCAACACTTTGCTTATTAATAGTGACTTAAGAGACAAACGGCTGGTTAATCTGTGGTAAGATACGCCGTTGGGTTTAATTTTTTTTTTTTTGTTTAAAATGTGTGGTGACTCGAGACATCATCATGGCAACTACTGTGGCCAGAACTTCTTGAAAGGTGCCACAAAGTATTGGCTTTGTTAATACCTTCAGTGTTCATTAACCTCTCACAGCTAACCTGCTTTCACTCTTCAGGCGTTCCAGGAATACTTGTGCAATGGGGATTGCTCCTTAATGTTTCCCACTAAAACTGATGTGCACTAACCAGGCACCGTAGTACTTCAGCAGTGGCATTTCCCATGCCCGCTCTTTGTGGGGAGTCTGCTACTTCACTCATGGGAAGTTGCATGGGAAAAGAAGCGTTAAACTTGAGATGAACCAGGCTTTCATGGAAGGTAACATTTGCTTTCAGGCTCCTGCTTAACCAACCATCTTCTTGTCCAAGAAGATAACTGAGGTTCTAAGTTGTAACATTTAGACTGCACTGTTTTAAAGACAATACTATTAAGAGGAGGAATGTGTTTAAAAAAAAAAAACAAGCAAGCAAAACAAGCAAAAAACCACACACACACTCACACACAAAATTAAAAAAGAAAAGAAAAAAGGAAGGCTGCCTGTTTCTGTTGTTCACGTAGGAAAGCTGAAGTTCTTCATCTGGAGAGCTCCGTATGTCTGCGTCAGTCAGCTGAGTGACTCAGTGTTGTGATGCTAATGTAGGTCTGACTGGATTGGAAGCCTAAATATATAGAACAGAGAAAAACTCGGCATAGTTTAGCTTGAGAGAAGTGAGTAATTTTTGTTTCTTAATGCATACCCTAATTTAGACCCTGTTATCTTTCGCCATTGTATTTCCCTCCAGTTTCCTTGCTCTTGCCTGCTTTGGCATGCTACCTCAGAAATACCTGTTCCTCTCTCTTTTTTTTTTTTTTTTTTGTAGCAAATAATTGTGTTTCTTTCTGAAAATCTGAGGATTTATCTGCACAATATTCCTAAATAAATGTAAGGGGTGGCCTTGCTGATTTTAGAAAAATTATACCTCCTTTAGTTTAACTTTTTTTACCAGGAAAGCAAATCTTTGAAGTGGGTAAATCACAGCAGTCATTCCTTTATCCTGGATTAAGTTCAAATACCAACTTGTCCTTAAGACCCACCTGTCTTAATCTAAATAAATTTCCAGTGCTAGGAAGGTGCTGCCTTTCTTCGGCATTGTTTGAAATGATAAGAGCAAGAATGTAACTAATCACCCTCACTGTAGAATTAATCACACAGAGCTACAAATTGCTTCCTTTGGCCAGCTACCCTACCTGCTTGCTGTTTGCCTTGTATCAGAGAAAGATACCGTGATTCATAAATGGGGAGAAAACACAGTGTTAGGAATGATAACAAGTGTATAACAACGCAGATTTGTGCAGTGTTGCATCTCAAAGCCTCATCTAACTCCTCTTTGTCTTCCAGCTGTCTACTACTAGTGATAATGTATCTGCAGACCACATTATGTACCCCATAGGGAAAGTTTGCTGGCAGTGTTTCCCCATAGCGAACTCGTAGATTTGGATATGCCTCTGATTTATTTGCTCTTACACAGTTGTGTGGTGGGCAATATTATGCTGGCAAGGAACACGCGCTACAAAACCTCTGCTGTGTCGCAGCTTGTCATACAGCAGTGCACTGTCAGAAGCAGCCCCTGAGAACATCTTGTCTTGGATGCCACAGCCATCCGCAGCTGCCAGTTGTGCGGCCCCAACAAGGCAAGGAGCTGATTCTGCTAATAATTCAGCCATCTGGGGTAAATACACCTTTAATTCTCTTCTGGAGGGTTTGTACTTGAAAGTGGAGGAGAAGGGAATGTTTGGGCTAAAGTAAAAAAAGAATCTTGTAAATGATCCTCCAGCAAGCACCTCTGTGCCATGCAGGCAGCGAGGCTGGCAGTGATAACGTGGCATGATTCTTCCACTGTGCTTAATAGGGGAGTACCTTATCAGTGCATAATGCTGGAGTGTTTCTTGGATGTCTTTTCCTGGGTTGTAGTCACATGATCACAGAAGTAACTTACCAGCAAATAAGCTTACTTTGTGCAACACTATTTTTTAGTATTTTATTAGCAAGAAAGCTTTGTACAAACACCACCAAATTCTTGCAAAACAGTGGAGATAAAATATCAGTTTAGATACAGTTTAATGGATCCCAGGAGGGACTAATAGGTTTGGGGTAGCTGGAAGTGGGAAGGGTCTTGGCCGTCCTGTGGAATAAGCTGCCTGTACCAATGGTATGTCAGGAATGTACCTGGAATGGCCTCAGCTTGACAGCACAGGCTCTCCCTTGACTCACGTTATCATCTGACAAGAAGTGAAAGGGACCAGAAATTCAAATTCCAGCTTAGCAAATAGGAAGAAGTTAATACATGTCCAGACAAGCTGTCAGCCCAGGATATCGGCTTGGAGGCCTTGTGGGCAGTCAGACATCACTTCTTGTCCTGTCCCAGCTTGGGCTGAGATAACTGGTCTGCAGTCTGGTACCTTCTGGGAGCAGCTGGGCAAGCTGGCCAGATCTTCATTCTGCAGCAAGAGAGTAATCTGATTTGTTTGTTCCTTGCATTCTCAGTCACCTTGCTGAATTGCGTAACTGGAGAGGAGGTAGGGGGGAAAATTGTGGTTTGCTGTAATATATGTTATATGTAACATGTTGCAGTGTAATATATGTGCTGTTATATGCAATGCAATGCAAAAAAAAAAAAAATTAAACTCACCCAATATTGGAATGTGAGCAATTCTCTCCTATTACCCAGAAGCAGTCAGCTCAGGAGCCGGTTATGTGTAATGCACCAGTCATAAAGCAGTGGGAGTATGTTAAAAATCAGGGAATGGAGTGAAAGGGGGGCTGGGGGGTAGTCTTGGAAATGAGTAGTCCTCTCCCACTCAGCAAGGCAGTTCCATTATCTGAATTAGTATAAAAATACCCACCCACTCCAAGGAATGCACTAAGTCGCTCCCTCCATGCCAAATACCTCTGATTGAGAGTAATTACTTGCTTTTGACAGAGCCCAGCATGGATCTGCATGGAGTGTTTGAGTAGGAGGTGAAAAATCAGCAGCTAATGTGATGGCTTCTGTTTTTGTTTTATTTATTCTGAAACTGTTTTCCAAGCCCAAATAGCAGCCTGCCAGGGAAGGTGTGTCTCTGCTTGGGGTTCATTATAGTTGTTATCTAGCAACATGTCTGGCTAATTGCACTTGGTTTGTGAGTGACAGCCTTTGATTGGACAGCATTACTTCCCCCTCCTGGGGAGGGGGATACTTTTCAGGTCACAGATTAAGTCATTGCTAGATAACAATTTCATGGCATGTTATGGCAGCACATGCTTGGACTAAAGACTGCCACCGCTTAACCCTCTCAGCCCTTTTCACACATCTGCTGGAAACATGAGACAGGGCTTAAATCTCGCAGCTGATTATCTGCCATTTTATAGCAGCATGAGGACCTACATTTGCCACTTCAGGCTCAACTCTAATAAGAGCTGAGTATAGCGTTCAGTGACTTCATGCAATGATGTCCAAGTTGTCATTACTAGGAGACCTTCACTCCACTTGGATGCAGAGACAGTGGAGTAGAGAGCTTCAAGATGAGGCATTTTAAAGAGCAACTCCTCTGAGCAGCCTCCAGGTCCTGGGTAAAATCTCAAGAAACTTAAGGGCTCTTACAAAAAATATCTGCTATCAATAATAATCAAAGCATCATCCTTTGTCATGCGGTCTGTTGGACAACATTTCTGACCCTATGCCAATTCTGACACTGAGTATGGAGCATCAAAGTCCAATGTGTTCATTCATTAGCAGCTTTTGTTCTGCAGGTCTTAACTGAGGCCAGCATTTTGGAAACGATTTGAGGAACGTACCATTCCTGTAGTGCTCTGTATTTGCTATTTGAGTTGAGTTGCTTAAGGAACATGCACAGCACTCTGCTGTCTGATGGGTTTTAGTTACCATCTGCAACTCTTAACAAACACAGCGTCTCACTGCTTGCATTTTTCATAGCTCTCATTTTGCACTACCACCAGTGTGGGATTACAACACGGATAGCCTGCTGTCGGTATTACTTTACATTCATGCTGAAAGACTCAGCTCTCCCAGCTATCACAACATTTAACATGAGAGTGTTTTTTATGAATCTGGTTGGAAATGCATCAGCTCTTGTAATGATGTGAAATTCTTGCTTCCATTTCGTTAGAAGAAAGAAAATTAAGACTGGTTAAATATCTGCAAATGATGCATTTCTGAAGAAATGAGAAAATACTGTTTGTTAGAGACAACTACTTTAAAGTTCCTACCTAAAATCATGGTCTCTCAAAGGTAAGGCTCACAGCAGTTGTCAGTGGTGTAATAGCAAATACAGCAGTGATGGGGTTGTTCCTGGTTTCCTCAAATGAAAACAAGAGTGGGACATGAGCCATGATGAGAAATATTAGCAGTTGCTTGAAAAACAGATTTCCCTGAACTGTAGAGAGGAAATGCCTCTACTTTGTTCCTTGGGAACTGTTGAGCTTTTCTAATAGAGGGGAGGCCTTAGGATACCCTGAGGTCAGCTGGGTCTCTGCAGCAGCTCAATCACTCCTAACCTTCCTTTTGTAGTGCTTCATTTGTTAGAGGCGGGGCAGCTGTTCTGAAAAGTCAAAGGGGAGTCAAATCTTTCTTTCTGGAGAGTATGTGAGCTAGGAGGAGGCAAGAGAGCAAGGAAAGCAGGGGAAACAACTTGTCTCTTCATTGCTTTTCTTATTTCTGTTTTCAGTAGAGCTATGAATGTCATTTCCCTCCTAGCGTATCTGGAGAGTGAAGTGTTCCTGCTACTGAAAAGGTTCATGTGACTCCAGCAGTAAGTTTTTGTGTTGTGCTCCCTTCTCTTTTCTCGAAGGAAGCATCTAAGGGCAGGATAGAGAGCTGTGCATATCCTTTCCCTACCACAGAGCCTGATTTTTCAATGCCTCCTGTTGGTTATCTTTGTTTGGGCTTTTATTTTGGTTTAAACATCATCTAAGATCACATAGTGGCCTTTATCAAGGCTGTAATAGGCAGGGTTCTGCCTCATACAAAGTTCTTATCTTTCTTTCTTCCCCAGCCATATCTCCTTAGCTGGTTATTTTAGGGCAGAAAATGAATAAATAAATGAATGAATGGATGCATTCTTTCTTGACTTTCCTGGAAGGTTCCTCAGGTTAACATACTTAGTGTAGGAGGAAAACTGGCTTTGTGTTTGCCCTTGGACTGTTTTGCAAGTAAAACAGGGAATTCAGCTCGTGGGGATGTCAGTTAATTTTGCTTCCTTTCACTTACACAGAATTCACTTTGCTTTCTTTACAGAAGTATTCATGATGCTGTAATTATTTTTTTCTTGTGTAGCTTAAAACGCTCTGTTGAACAGAGCTCTGAATGTAAGGGCTTAAACAGGCTTTGAGGCAAATGATACTACAAATGCTTAGAAAAGCATTTTCAAATCTGCAGAACGCTTTGTGTAGCCATGGCTTTGCTTCCCTTGCACACGTACGTTTGTTGTGTTGTGTAGTATCTCGCTAATAAACTGTTCGGTGGACTGCAGCAGAGCTGTCTCTAAAGGTATGCTACAGAAATAGAACAATTTGCTGGTTCTGTCTGTCAGGACGCTGGCTCATCTTAAGGATTTATCTACCTTTATTTACTGCAGGGCCATCTATGATTTCAACTGCAATATGATAGGTAGCAAAGCTTACCATCAGCTCATGTACTTTTTGTAAACATCATATAAATAGGTATGAGATAGGGAACTGAAACGCGTGCAGGTGATACTGGTAAAAACACAGCTGAGGAAATACACACTTCACAGCCTCTTGCTTCCTGCGGCTGTTGTGGGCATTGTTGTTTATAGACAGGGATGCCCTGTCTGCTAGAATGATATCTGCATTCGATGCTCTCTTAACTCCTGAGCAGCTTCTAAAGTAAAGTCCTGTGTGAGGACCAAATGAGAACTTGGGGTCTAATTTTGGCAGAACAATGCCTGTTCTAATCTATTGTGTGTTTTGACCCTATCTTTGCAACACCGTACCTGAGAGTGAGGAGCGTTTGAAATCTGGTATAAATGTCATGCTTTGAACTTGAATGCACTGGTAATTGTATCTCCAAAGCATGAAGATGTTTTGCACAAAGTGACTTCATTATAAGCTAATGCTCAAGTATGCAAGCAAGCTGATGAATGGATAACTGGCTTTTGTTTCTGACCAGTTAGAGATGGGGAGGAAAAATGCTTCAAAAACATGACTGAAATCTGTCAAGCTGAAGGGATAAAGTTGGGTTTATGAGACTCCCTTGCTCTTTTGCTGAACTGAATTTCTCCCAAGTCAATTAATCTTCCTTATAAATAGGACAATTCCAGACTTTTCTTACCCATTTGTGTTCACATCACACCTGAATACAACCTGTTGTTCCTAGGCAGTTTCTTCCCTTTCATAGTTGACTGCTGAAGACAATGGTGATGTCTCACTTTCTCATCATCATGCAGAGAGGAAGGTATCATCTATGTGAAAGTGACATCAGTCATTAATGCAAATAGGAAATTGTATTGGCCCCTCTGAAATAGATTTCTTTTGACTTCATCAGGTTAGGGTTTTGCAGAGAGCTGGGTTTCAGAGAGGACAACCACACTGATTGAATGAAACTGGCATTCCTAGTGTTCCTCCAAATATGAAGTTGCCATTGCAGATAAATTACATAGTAGACCTAGACACAACACTGTAAGTTTTATGAATTTAATTTGTATGTTTAGAATTTGTCATCTGGTACCCAGGCTGTCTCTGACCAGAAAATTAGGTATTTTGTGAGAGAACTGAATAAAGAGATGCAACAAAGCGTTTAGTGAAACTTGAGGAGAATTTGGGTTCCAGAATGGATTTAGTATCTTCAAGATTTAATGCACATGACTGTAATTTCTAATGGAAAAAAACTTTGTGCAGGTAAGTTTTAAAGGAAATTAAAACTGAGAATAAATTGGTGGGTACGCTGAAAGCATGAGAGAAAATGGAACAGAGTTCAGCTTAACCAGTCTAAGAGTGGCACAGCACCGAGCCTTGGCTTGGTAAGCCTGAGTTCCATGCCCTGCACTGTCCTTGGGGACATTGTCTGGTCACCCAGCAGCTCAGTGTACTCTGTAATGGGAGTGATTTGACTTCCCAGCTCAGCGGTGCTTGTGATGGTAATTATTTCTATAGATTATGAGATGGCAGAACTGGGTAAACGCTGCACAAGAGCTCTGACAAATGGAAATGACTGTACAGTGGTGGTGCAGCAGTGGTTTTTTTTGTTTTTTTTTTTTTGTCTCTCACACTGCTCCAACTCCAGAGCAAGCAGAGGTGGAAAACTGTTTTCAGAAGCACCAACAGAGAGTCAGGAACTGAGCAGCAAGTAGGCAGGCTGGTGGAATGTCAGTCACGTCAACTACAGTCAGTGTAAGTGATCTCATCAAAAGCAGTGTTTCTTTTTGGTTGTTTTCCAAATCATGCTTTCAGTTTTTTAATTGCAGCAGTCAGTGCAAATAAACACGAGTCTATACTATTTCTCTTTTCTTTTTTTCCCCACTTGTATGGGAAAAACCTGAAAATACTGAATTCAATTGAGCTTTTCCCTCTAGTGTATGTCTTCAGAGAGGCAAGATATCAAGCAGCAGTGCAATTTGAATTTGCACTGTGTGGTTCCTGATACTACCTAGGAATTGAATTGAATCTGTAGCCTGTGGAATGACTAACAAGTAGATGGAAATGCCAAGGGAGGGGAGTACAGACATCACTGCTACAGGGATGCTCAAGAGGTTTTAGAACAAGGTCACTGCTATCAGGCTCCCTCAGACAGCATGACCCACACTGCTTAGACAGGTGTAACACTCAGTACAACTTTCCTTATATCTATAGCAGGGATTACTTCAGTATTCTTTCTTTATCTTTGCAGGCTTTCTGATCCTCTCACCATCTTCTTTCTTGTGTTTTAACTGCATATGAAAAATAGACATGTTTAGGAGTAAAATTGTTATGAAAGTCTCAGTGAAATTACTGTAATTTGTGACTGTAAACAGATGATCTGTATGTCTTCAATTACATTTCAGGCAAGCAGTCTCTGAAAATGCAAATATGTGGTTTAGTGCAGCACAGGCTGCAAGGAGGGGGAAGAGATGCGTAGGAGGACCTCTTACTACTGCTTGATCTCGTGCTGCTGATGGTATTTAGCAAAGGAAAGTACAGTTTATTAAAATGTAGGTTGTAGTGAGGAGTGTCGTGCAGGGAGAGAGGCTGGCTGAAGAGAGTTCTACAAAATACAGTCTGTTCAGAGACCCGAGGGCTAGTGCTGCCCTGATGAAGGTGGTCTTCCCAGGCTTCTGTCTTTGAGAATCAGGTTCATACTGTTCTACATATATTTAACTTCTTTCAGCCTCTACATGTTCATCCATTCCAAGTTTTTGTTCTGGATTTTTTTCTACTAAGGATCTTCTCAGAGAGTAGAAGGTGGGAGCTGTTGCCCTACACTTATTATTATATCAGTTAATGTAAGGACTATCTTTAGACTCATTGCTCCAGTAGTTCAGCAAATCCCTTAAACGGGGAAGCAGTCCAACAGTAGTGGGACAAACAGATGGAGAAACAGCATCTATGATATCTACTGTAGCATAGTATTTCTTGCCTCTTCCTCTTGTCTGGGATCTACCATATCGGGTAGATGCAGTCAATAACAGGGTGCTAAAGTCAATGAAATTCAGGTTTAATTCAAAATACAAGAGTTTCCTTGTGCAAGTCTTTTGCTGTTTTTAGGTCTTGCTTCTTTGTTTCATGGGTTTATTTCATCCATCAAAAGAAAAGAACATATAATTCAAGGTGGGTGTGCTAATGAAAATACGTCAGTATCAAATCCAAACAATATTGTAAAGCTCAAACTGAGGCTTCTCCATATGGTACATTGATATTGCCAGCCAAAAACACAACATGCAACTTCCAGAGCTGGGTTCGGTGAACTTTAAAATCTGTACAAAAATAACTGGCAACAGCTTTCCTCAATGCAAAATCCTTTCTACTCTCTCCCAGAAAGAGCTGTTCCCTGCCGTTTTTCAGCACCTCCTCCTCCCCGTCTGCTTGTTCCTTCCTCCCTCTGTTCTGCTTTTTCCCACGTTTGTGTGAATGTCCTCCATCCCCAGCTCTTGTTCTTGTGACAGAGAGAGGATTCATCAGCGCTGTCTGTCCGTCTTACTTTCCAGAGACATTACATCACCTGCTGCTGAGCAAAGCTGATTCCCTGTAGCCTTCCCATTCCGAAACAAGATCTGTCTTGGATCAGTCTCCTTTTCTAGCTGCATCAATCTGTATTCCTGACCTGACTCCACTGGCTGATGTTTCTCTTGCTCCCAGATTTCCAAACCAGCAAGCAGTTCCCCAGGCCTGGAGCAGAGCGCAGAAGTTTGACTGAAACCTTGACTTAGCTCAGACTGACCAACCATGAGCTGTGTGAGACAAGTTACAAACTCTCCCATCTCAGACCAGCTCTAATTGGGTCTGCAGCCATCATCTGTGGCCTGCACATCACCAATTCTTCTCTCTGCTGTCGTCCCTAGCTTTGGGATGTTCCCACCACTGCAGCTCGTAGAAATAACTAAATGATGTTAGTATAGAGTTTATCTCCTCGGAATTGTAGGCCAGAGAGATGTGATAAGGAGTGAGGCCTTTACGCTTGCTTTGTAGGTCACCAATGTTTCTCTGGATTTTTGTCATAAATTCTTCCAATATTATACCCATGGATGTGATATCCAGAACTGTGAAAGTACTCTCCACAAGAGGTGTTAGTGGGAGCAATGTATCTCCTTCCTGAGTCATGATCAGAGCATGAAGTCTGCATTGCAGTGGAGTAAGATATTGGGAAGCAGAGTGCCATAAATTTGTGCCTGGTCTACACGGAGAGCCTGTGCCAATGTAGCTGTATCTGTGTACACGTGGGCATATATTGAATGGTGTAATCTTTCTGATAGCAGATGCAATTGTATGAGGGTAGAGGTCTTTATATCAATAAATTTTAATCTGGAATATGAGCATCTTCTTAAAGCTCTAGGGCAAAAATTTTGTAGAGAAGTTGCTCTATTTTGACCACTAACTAAAGTCTCACAGGTACAAAAATGCATGCAGAAGAGCACGGAGTGGGAATGTAGCAAATTAACCAATGATGATGAAGAAAGTCCAGCTAAAGAAAATATGATGTTTTGGGGGAACAAAGCTAGGTTTTGGTGTATGATTCTGAGAACGTTTCTGCAGTTTTGAGGGACATCTTGGTGGTAGTGCTAAGGAAGATGTTTGTGTTCTGGTTTCTCTCTTTCCTTCTCAAAATTCCTGAATGCTAATGAGACTGTGGAAGACAATTTCAGTTATGACACTAAGGCTGAAAGGACTAACAGTTCTTCAGCAGGAGGCCTACTGCTAAGAAAGCAAGAGGAACTTTAAAAAAAAAATACATACATACATAGCAGCCAGTGTTCTTTGTATCACAGCGTATAAAACTTCCAAGGAGCCAAGAAAGAAATGGATGGTAATGGTGCTGGATAACCTGGGCCAGGGAAAATGGCTGAAAGCTGTGAATAGCAGCAATATTTTCCTTCCAATGCCCCTAAATGTGGATGACTGAGTACAAATGAAGTGATCTTCTTAGGACGTTGTGCTTTAATAGCTGTATTTAAAGTAGAGAGCAGGAGGAAATGAAGAAAGGGGAGGACGCAGCTCTGATTTTGTTTTATGGGGAGAGCAGTGTTGGGATTAATAGAGAGGAAAGAAAATTAAGACTGGAACTGATACAAGCTAATCTGTGAGTCATCTGTGGGGATTCTCCAGTGGGGAGTGGCAGGCCCATGCTGTCAGCACAGGAAAGGCCCTGGCTCCTCTCTGCCCTTCTCCCTCATGTCTGTGGCACTGCTGGAAACTTTCTAAAATAAAGGCCAGCTTTCAAATAAAAGTCTGGGATGCACATGAATTGTTCTCAAGACTCTTTTCGGTTTTAAGCAACAAATTTCTCCATGCCTTCTTCTCGATAAAAAAGAGGAGGGAGGGGAAGCAGTTGGATTGGGATGACTTCTGTCATGAAGTATTTGGTGAAATATTTCTCAAGCTCTTCAATCATGTTGCCTCTCTTCGTGCTGTATTAAACTGTCCGGTTAGTCAGCAGTGTGACAAAAAAGAAAATGTGAAAGGATGCTAAGTAGAGCTGACACATTAGAAATGTGAATCCATTGTTGCATACCCGCTAGCATTATGGCAGACTGAAAATGACTCTCTTTTATGTGTTTGGCATGACCTTTTCTCAGAGCTGAGCTTCAGGTTGTCCTCTTGCGACACAACAGGTGCTGGACAGTTGGTTCAGGGACAGCTGGACTCCAGGCATCCCAAGAGAGCATGTAGAAGAGCCCAGCTTCAGCACCATGGAGACTATTCCACAGGCTGAATTAATTGTCACCTTCATGAGTTGAAGAAATTAGTATTTTTGAATTCACACTGTCATTAAGAATAATTGACTGCTGTCCTTACAGAAAGCCTTACGTTTTATCTAGGGTGGCTGTGTTACAGCTACAGAGTTTAAAGCAATCCACAATTCAGAGAATGGGGCTATCTTTGCAAGCAGATAGAGAAACTTAAATAAAACAAAGTGCCTAATGTTTTTTTCTATTTGCATTCTACAGTCTTGTTCTTCTTATATTGTTATTATTACCTCACTGTGAATGAAGCAACAAGACTTTATTTATGTATACTATTTCATGGGGTGCTATGATTCCTTTTTACATAGGCATTTTCTACAGAAATGATCTTTGCCACTCACTATGATACTCCTCATAAAAGAGTAAGCGATAAGTCAATGCTGAAGCAAGCTATGAAATCTAGAACTCTCCT
Source organism: Numida meleagris (assembly GCF_002078875.1). Taxonomy (NCBI): domain Eukaryota; kingdom Metazoa; phylum Chordata; class Aves; order Galliformes; family Numididae; genus Numida; species Numida meleagris. The sequence continues at coordinate 9,729,565 of NC_034413.1, read as the reverse complement.
TATAGTCTCAAGGGATTGCCTCTAGGTCAGGCTTACAAACACAGCAGAAGCTATCACTTGAACCTTTTTCATGTAAAATGCGACTGGGAAGTCTTTCTCAGTAGTGTGGTTTGTTAAGTATGTAGGCAAGTAATTATTGTTGGGTGTCTGTTGTAGATGCAAATCCTCCATGAATCACTAAGAAAACAGAGTTTGGTTGCGTGCCACTTCCAGTCTACCATCTAAGAATGTCTATAGGGAATGTATTTCCTGTGCAATGCGTTGGCCCCTGAACAGCGTGCTGGGCAATTCTGGTGCTGAGCTGGAAATTTCAAATGCTCTTCTTCTATCCTGAGCAACAATGCAGACAGCTGATAAGATAGGATAGGTTTTGTGACAACTCGTGTTGACAAAAGACAATACAAATATGATTTGGAGGATGAAAAACCTGAGAGGAAAACAATGTTGAGGCTCTGAATCTGAGAAGAGAATAATCCAAAAGTCATACTGAGAGAAAGGGAAATCTAGCAAATGGTAATTGCTAAAGAGAGGTAAAAAGGACCAGGAGGTGAATCTGGCAATAGTATGCAAAAACAGAAAGATAATGTCGAACTAGAAAGGACTTGGAAGAGTAATAGATCTGAGTATTGACAGGTAGAAACACTTGAGTTTAGGTCTAGCTACATCGTGGTCACTACCTTTCTTAGCCAGCACCTGAGGCAATCCAGAGGGTCTAATGTGGGCCAAGATTTAGACAGGTCTATGCAAAATGTTACACTGCTTTAATTACCAGTTGTAAGCTGAATCTTAGCAGAATAAACAAGCCTAGTGTATAGGGAGGTAATTAGCTGTGCCCAGACAAGCTACTTTACAGCTAGCTTCAAGAAAAAAAAAAGAAGTGTGAAGACTTTATTCTTATTCCTTTGAAGCTTACTTATTTAAGCAAAAGATGACGGCAGCATATCTTACTGTCATCTGTAGTTATTTTTGAATAGACTGAGCAGTCACTGTTGGTTTTGTCAGAAGCTGTCCGTTAGTCCTCTTGGCTTTTCATTGTCGTCTTTGTGGTTTTTGTTTGCATGTTTGTTTGTTTATTAAGGTGAGGGAGGAATGCAGGTCTCATATTTCCTTCTCCTTTCCACTGCTTCAATGACGTTATGGTTTGATGTGCGGGAAGCAGTTTCCAATTTTGTTCCTACAATCAGCTGTGGTTGCAATGAATGACCTCTGGAGGGAGGTCCAGTGACCTGGTGCTCCCTGCACTTTAGGCAGATGATTAACTGATCTCATTTGTGACTTGTTTCCATATACAGAAGAACATAGCTGCAATGCGGATTTTTGGGCCCCTTGAAAAAATGTGAACCTAACATTGTCAGCATTTATACTGCTTATTCATAAAGTGTATTTGAAGTGAGTCTGAAGTCAGGAATGAAGATTTAAAATTAGCTCATTGGGCCAATTAAATGTGTTGGTCCTTTGCAGGTTGATTAAAATGTGCTCTCCAGGAGGAGAGATGAAATTGCACCTTGCTGGGGACCAGGAAGAAGTGGCCCTGACGTGTTTTTGAAAGGCACAATCAAAAACACAGCTTCATAAAGGATAATGAACAAGGAGCACTTTGTACAATTACCACTACCCCAGCCTCACGCTGGGGACGTAGTGATCACTGTAGAGGCATCCATTTGTTCAGGAGAGGCTCCTTCCACTGCCATGCGCAGCCCCAGTCACCTTCTGATGCCTTGATTTCAGCCGGGTGGATTTCCTGCAGCGCAATGCCCATGCACATGTGCAGCGTGTGGAGTCACTTGACCCCAAACAGAGTGGTTAAAGGAAAAAAAAAAAAAAGCCTCCTGTGTGTGTGTGTGACTCCCTTGTGCACGGTACTGTGTTGTAGGTTTATCCTGGAAATGTCCCTAAATCCTTTAACCATTTAGACAAAGAACCTTTGTGCCAATGCTCACACACTTGTAGTGTGTGTTCTCTTGTCCACCTGGCTAGGCAGATTAGGGCCCAGGCTGCCTTTGAAGCTATGCTCTGACCTGCTGTCATGGTTTTATGATTTTCGGTTATTGGTATTCCACATCATAACATCATGTAGTGAATGTACCTGGTTCTCAGAAGAGAAGGACTACTACAGTCCCCACGGTACTTTTCTCCTCTGTTACCATTTTCCAGCCGGAGGGAAAAGATAAAAGCTCGCAGTATAAAAACTCGCAGATCACGAAACCTCGTCCCTTTTTCCGCCATCTCTCGTCTTGGCAGCACCTCGCTCTCCAGCCGTCTTATCATCGGTAGTAGAGTAAGGCCTACCTTGATTTTGGGACATTCTCTCTCTCTGTATTGGATTTATCAGCTTAAATTGTAATTATATTGTATTATAGTGTGTTGTTTTGCATTCCGATATTTTATTTAGTAGATTAGTTTGTTTCTCCTCAGATTGTTGCCGCTGTTCTTTGCTCTCAGGGCCATCTCCTTACCCTTTTCCCCTTTTCCCTTTTCCCGGGGCGTGGGCCCATGGGTCCCCTGTCCCCTTCATCACGGAACCGGGCTGAACGCCCGTAAACCGTTGACACCTGCCCACTTTGCAGTAAGGATGTCTCTAATGGCAGGGAAATGGAGCTCAGCTTTGGTAATGTTTCAGCACAATTCTACCTGCTACCAAGCACGTGTTTTTTCCTGGGTGTTCCTCTTCCTTCTGAGCATCTTATCTAGCAAGAGTTTGGAGATTTTGAATGTTTGGGATATCTTGTAGTCAGTCTGGAACTGTGGAGCAGGAGAAGGTCGTAGGTTCTCAGTGAACCATCATTACAGCACAAAATAGAACTGGCACCTCAATGGACATATCAGATTATACCCTTCTGTATATGTTAAGAGTTACATGCACACCTCCATGAGACGTTCCAGGTAAGAAAAGAAGTTGTTGGGCCTGAAAGGAGATCTTTCAGCGTGCTTCTGACAGCTGGACCCCTCAGTGAGTCCTGGCTTACCTTCTTCAGGAAACCAGCTTCAAGTCTGCACTTGTATGGTTGCAAAGCTGTGGACACCTGGATCTCCTGGACAACCTCCTGGTAGAGAAATGCCTTCTTGCACCTACAGGGGAAGGGCAAGGCTTCAGAACTGGAACTGGCAACTGCAACACAAGTGATGGTGTTGCTGAAGGCCCTGTTCAGGAGGAGTGGTACTAGGTTCCTGTATGGATGTGCTTCTGAGAGTGCAGCCTGCTCCAGAGATGTTTTCAAACCTCACACAGCCGATGGCACATCCAGTGCTCCCTGTGCTTTTCATGGCCAAGTCTCTTGCACTGACATAAAGCTCCTCCGTCCTCCAAAACTTTTGCAGTATTCAGTCTCAGAGGACAGATGTTCTGGGAATGACTCTAGCAAAAAGGCTGAGAAACAAAGAACAACATTCTTGGAATCTTTTCTGAAGAACGTGAAGAAAATTTTTATCTTTAAAAAAATCACATTCCTGCCCTTTCCTCATTCTTTGTTTGACAAATTGTTTTCTATTTACAGCCAGCTCTTTTTAATGCATTCTCCCTCCCCCAGCCTACTGGGTTCCTATTTTCTCCTTCTGACAATGTTACCATATGGTTCTATTATTCAGAGATTCCTAAACATGTATTACAACAGTCCTGAAAAATAATTAGGTGCTGCTGTGGTGTAAAAGCACATCTGTGATCAATGGCTCCCAGTGGAAATTACGGGATAAAATGTCCCAAGACATTTTCCTATGTTTCTTCTTACTCTCCCTCCGCTCCCATTTTCTTCCCCTCCCCATACACAACAAAAGCATGCAGCAAAGGGGAAAAAATTCTGTGTGAACAGTTATTTTCATTTTCTTTCTTAAAAGCAATGCACGTTATGATTTGTGGTTTTTGGATACAGCTAGGGGAAGAGATCTCCAGGGAGGAAAAGGTATATATTTAGACTCTGTACATTTATAATAGAACTTAATTCTATGTTGATAACCAATGATTTACACCCTTTAATCCAAAAGTCCTCCTGTGCCCTGTGGGGAATTACAACATATGTCCAGCAAATTGGTAACCATATGCTTCAGCGAACGCACGGTCCCTCAGCCCTTCCCCTTCTCTGTTGCCATTAATGGTGCCCTGTTAAAGCAATCTGCTCTCATGATTTACTCTGCCTTTGTTGAAGGCTTTGTCAAGGGAAGGTTATTTTTGGTTTCTTTTAATATTGCACGTTCTGAGTTTTTTGAAAGGCTTCAGGCAGTTTTTGCTGGAGAATTTCACAAGTGAATCGGTGAGTAAAAGTTTTCTCAGCTTCCGATGGAAGGCGTAGGGATATCTCCCACGCAACTTCTTCTCCCAGGGGCATATTGGGAAAACAAACGAAAATCAGAGCTATCAAAACCAAGTTTCACGACCACTTTGCTCCCAGCCCCTGTTTCACCCACCTTGATGCCAGCTGGTTCTGCCGATGGAACCAAACAGTTACAGCACAGGCAACGAAAGCCTTCCTTGGCACATTGTGGAAGGAAGGCACATTGTGGAACAGAAACAAAAAGGGCCTCATTATACTTTTTTCTTCTTTGTGACTGCTTTTTAACAGAAACGTTACACTGCCTTCAGAGCAGTGGCTGGGAGATAAAGCTAGCTCATGCAAAGGGGCACCAAGTGAGCGAGCCTGCTGCTGCCTCCCAGCAGGAAAGATTATCCCAGATAAGCAACAGCAGGGTAACGGTGGACAAATTAGCTTGACTGATGAATGCTGCACTCTTGTCAGTTTTAATGCCTGCTAAGTTAAGCAGGCCCAGGCTTTATTCTGAGTACTTATCCTCAGAGACCAATGCAATTGAATCTATTTTCTATTTTTGTAGGAGGGGCTCTGGGTCTTCTCCAGCGATCCCAACAGGTAGACTCTTTAGCTAACCTGAGCGAGCCGGTGTGCTGACAGTGACTGGAGGTAAGCGGCCTTGCTGGGGCCTGCGGGAGGGCACGGGGTATCCCTGCTAAGTGTCGCATCAGGGCGGTCTCTGCTCTGTGCTCGCAGTGCCCAGGAGCACGGGGCGGCTCAGCACAGGACGGGTGCGTTGAGGCCCTGCTCAGCAGCGCTAATCCAGGCGAGCCCTGGATGGTCTTCATTAATCACTTGACAGTAGGCGGCTGACAGTTCACACGCCTTTTCCACTTTGAGGCACTTGTTGCCTCCCACTGCATATCCTCAGCCCCTCCCAAATTCAGACTTGAAAAACCAGAGCGCTGTCGGTAGCAGTCAGTTCTCTGACAAATAATATAACAATATTCACCCGAACACAGCATTATTAAGGATCACCGGTCTGCTCTTCCTCTCAGCAGCCAAGTGGTCATTTTGTGTAGATTTGCTCAGACAAAGGCAGATTTAAAAAATATCTTCCAGACTATATCATGGCGAGGACCCCGGTACAAAGCAGGACTCGTGGGCTGGAGATGGTGCTGGGGTGTTGGAGGAGCACAGAGCCAGGTGTGCTGCCAGCACTGCTCAGCATCCCGGAACCTGGAGCGACGGGCTCTGGCCCCTGGGGCTGGGAGGCTGCAATCAAGCTTTGCTTTAATGCATTTCAGCGTGCTAAAGAACCATTTCCCTCTGTTAAAATCTTGAACTGATTTACGAAGTGAGGTGTCAGAGCAAATCACACGCTCCTTTGACTCCTCTGCTGAGTTCATCTTTTATCCCTTCACTAACAGGCATTTCTTTAAGCAGTAGAGAGCAGCTGTTCCTAAAAAGGAATAACGCACCTTAAATATTTGCTGATACATATTTGAAAACCATCTGGCATGAATGGATTTATTGGTGTCAGGTGAGAACTCTCCTGGGATGTCAGTGAAGGGCTGGGAAGTGCTGGTGCTCAGGTTTTGTCTCTGGGATCCCAGCAGTTCCAAGGTAAAGGAACAAAGATCAGCCTTTTCTCTGAGCTGCAGCATCTGCTGGAAGGAGACGTAGCGGTATAGTTCCCATAAGGAAGAAAATATTTGTCCTGTCACAATGCCACATTCTCTTCCTCTCCTATTCCCAGTTTGGTCTGGAGTTTGCGTGTCTCCATCCCCAGAGTACTTGCTTAGTTGAAGCTGCCTAAAAGGCAGACTGGCAGACAAGAAATCAGATTTTTATTCTTTCCTCTACCAAAATACTCTTGTGACCTTGGGCAAACAATTTTCCTTGCAAGGAAAATTTAAATAATCTTTTATATAATGCAGGCAGTAGTTACCTATTTCATAGCACTACGGGGAAGTTGATTTTGTTCACATTTATAAGATTCATACCTGAGCTGAATTTGCTTAGACTGGTTAAGGGAATCTGAAGCTGAGATTTGAGTTCAATCTGTTCATTTTCTTCCTGAGATTCTATTGGAGAACTATTCAAACTGAATAGTCTTCCCAGCAGATTGGGGGAAAAAAAAAGATCTGTATTTATTCTGGAGGAGTAACACCAATTTCATATATATATATTCATTCTCCAGAAATGCAAACACTTTGATGAAAATGCTATTTTTGTTGCAGAAAAAGATAGAAAAGGAAATATCCCTGGAAAGAGCTGTGCTGAGTTCACTGGATATTGCTGTGTGTCTTTGCTTCTCATCTGCTGTTCGGAAAGGAGTGCTAAACAAAAGCCTTTTTGTCATGAAAATCACCCACCAACCGCTGCCAGCTGTCAGTCAGAGGGACAATAAGTGTGAGAGCCAAACGTGCCACCCACCAAAATCGTGTATGTGAGCTTGGGTTAAAGGATAAAGAAGGAAATTTGCACTCGTTGTAGTCCAACACAACAGCGCAGAAACTGCTCTGCCAGCACAGCTCCTTCCCCCCCCAGTGAGGCGATGGGACCAGCTGGCTTTCTCTGGGTTCAAGTTTTCAGGGGCGCAGTTCCCATCAACACCACAAAACGGAAGTCATTTGTTCCCAGACCTGATTGCAACACAAGTCGTAATTGAGTCCTTGACTGTTACAGTCTAGATTGGGCCATAGGCTAATTTGGGATGAACCAAGAATATAGATGGGAACAAATAAGAGAGAGGAATGTCATAGCTTGAAACTAAATTCAGCTACAGCTCATAAATGAGAAATGGAAATCACAAATCCCCAGGCAGGGACAAAGGGTTTTGTGAGGCTGTTCTTGTTCACATGATGCAACCTCAAGGTTTGATGCCACCAGAAGGAATGACTTTTCACCACTTCCTTTCCCCTTCCTGGTGCCAGCTGATATGTTTGGGTATTGAAAAGTCCCCAGTGACGCCGCACCCTATTCACATGTCAGCACCACAGCCCCAAACATGGGAGCTGATGTGATGGCAAGCGCGTTGGGTTGTGCCAAAGGTGCAGCTGAAAGGACCTGACCAAGAAAGCAGCCGATTGCTTACGGTATAACCTGGAATAGTATAATTTGATACTGATACTGTAGTTACTGGAGACAGATTTCAGGCTATTCAAATCAGTCATCTGCTCAATAAGCCCAAAATTACACTGCCATATGCTTGGTTTGCCTGAATGGATCAGCAAAGGGAGTTACCACCTTTAGATACAGTGACAGTTACCCCATTAGAGCAGGTTTAACAAGGAAGAATGTCAACAGGGGCAGCTCAAGAGAGCTTTCAGCACTCACTGGAACAGTGGCCGTTTTAAAGTTAAAAAATAATAATAATAATTCACAGTAGAAGAGCCTCCTTTTTCCCTCTAGGTAAATATGCAACCCATAAATAATACTGCAGGTATGATGCAATGCTGGGGTATTTTTGTCTCTGGCATACAGCGAGATCAGGTTTCCTGCTATCCAGTAATTTCCAAATACTTTGGCATGTCAAGTCACAGGCACTCCCACAAGGTGCTCGCCTGACCGATATACACCTGGTGTATTGTTCTAAGTGGGGGAAATGTCAGGTGGGGAGTGTGGTACCAGTGTAACTACACTGGTAGCGTTGTGTTTTTAACCAGGGGGGCTGTAATACTGTAAAGCTTCCTGCAATTCTGCTGCTGTTTTGCATAGCACAATACTTATTCCCACTCAACTCTGCAAACTGTGCCTCTGTGCTGGGTATGGGTGGGACTCTCCAACCTGTACGGGGTGCACTGTGTCTTTTTTCAGATTCTTAGCCATTTGGTCATACTTTTGCCATACATAGCCAGGGAAGAATCAGTGACAAAGGCACTTCCTCAGGGATTGCCTTCAGAAGCCATGCATGCCGGCTGCAGCTTTAACTGCACCATCTTTGTCTTTCTTCCCATTACCCAAAGATATCAGCTATATTCAAATCCTCTTCTATTTTCCAAAAAAAAATATGACCACATCAGTTTTGTGAGGCTGAGCTGTCTATTGCCCAAAAATATTGTATAAGAGCTGTACGGTTACTGACAAAACCAGCAGAGCCCATAGCCAGCTACGGGGCTGTATTTCCTCCCTTTCTCCCTCTGCAACTCCTCTGTCGCTAAAGAAATTTCTCAATTTTCCCTGATGACAGAGCAATAATATACTGCTCCTTACAAAGCCAAAAAGCTGCTCATGTTCGGCTATAGCACAAAAAGCTGCAAGCCAGGCTTTCAAAAGATAATAATGCTCTAGTGCAGCTACATACAAGACAAAAACTGTTTGAGGGAAGCAAGATGCCAGAATTAGAAATTCAATGCTGGAAAACAGCATGCATTTCCTGTCACTGTGATGTTATTATATTGAAAAAGCTGCTGCCAGGCCAATACTTCTGTATCCTTGCTAAATGGAGAGGATCTACCCAAATGTCAGCCTTTCTCTGTGTTTGCTCACCAGTCTTCTTAGTAACTTTCAAATAATTGGCCCTAACAGAGTTGCTCTGACGTAGCTTAATTGTAAATAAGTGCCCTCCTGAGTGAACCTCTACCTGATTCATGGTGTGACACTGAATCCCTTGCTAATTTGCCATGTTGCTACCTCAAGTGGTCTGCTAGGGGCTGGTAACTAGATGAGTGGTCAGCAGAGATCTCCTGGCTCACTTGGAGTTGTGGACCTGATGGAATCAAACCTTCATGTCAGAATCAAGGGTAAAGATCTACTATTTCTCCTCCAATGGCATGGATTTAGACCACTCACAGAAGCAACTCTCTCAATGCTCTTATTACCCCTGCTTATAACATAGAGGTGATCCACAATTGCTGAGACTTCAGACATGCTGGAAATGCTGTGCCCTGTTAGTGGTTTCCTCACCAAGTTCTCTCCTGGAGATAGGCTGGAACTGAAGCCCTGTGCTTTTTGCTTTTCCAGTGTTTGGGAAAGCACAGGTTCTAAACTGCATTAAAATTCTTTTCAAATAAACGTAAGAACCATTTACAAATCAAAAGGCCAATTTCTTAAATGTGCCCTGGGTTATAACCCGAATAGGCAGTGTCACTCCGTTGCTTTCTGCCAGCCCAGCAAGTCATGGAATCATAGAATCATTAAGGTTGGAAAAGGCCTCCAAGATCATCTGGTCCAACCACCAACCCATCACCACCATGCCATTAAACCACATCATCTCTCAAAATCGTCTGCGTGGGGCGAGTTGGACAGGGGTACAAGCTGAACTGTTACCTTGTCTCTCTGGAGAGAGAGCTGGTGAAAGCAGCCTCATCCACATCCCGTAGTTAGGAAACTGTGGCCCTGGGGACAAGCACAGCTGGCCATGCCGAGTCACTCTCTCATGACTTGGCTGTGCCTACTGATATGTGAAATGAGCAAGTGGTCCGCGCAGAGCTCCTTGGGAGCAGCATTTCCACACTGCAAGAAATCAGCTGTGCCCCTTGTGCTGACTGGCATCTGTACTAACAGTCTGAAAGGAAATGCCTGAGTGGCTCATGTCTAAGCTATGTCTCTGCTAGGTGAGACCATCCAGACAGAACTGAATCATTTGCGGAAAGGACAGCCCTATGTTCAACCCTATTGGCAGAGAGCATCAGGCTCAGGGCTCTGAAGCGAGTGCTGGAAGTATGGTTTCAAAAGGCAGAAAGAAGTAGCTGTTTCGTTTACCTTGCAACTTTCCCTTCTAAAGAGGATGAAATGTTCATCTGGGAAGCAAAATATGTCTTGGTTTGATGTGCAGCTTTAGGGTACAATGTTTTGCGCCTGATTTCTGGTGACCAGTGAACTAAGCAGGGCCATTTCTTTTCAGAAGTGTGGAACACTCGTGATAAACTGGCGTCATTCAGACTAGTGCAATATGGTACCACTCCCACATTCTCTAAAATTTGGTGTTTCTAGATCAGTAAACTCAGAAACCCATTTCTGGTGCTTCCCATCAGCTCAGCTCTACAGAACTGCCCACACTGACGCTCACTGTAATGGAAAGGATAAATCTGACATCACTGAGCTTCTTCCACTAACATTTGGTGGCCTTTACTCATGTGAGGTGAGAAGGAGTTGTGCAGTGTATTATGTTCTTCTTATACACCCTTCCACACACATATTTTTATATTTATAATCCCCAAAGAGTTTTTCTCTCAGCCACTTTTTTAAGTAAACCACTCTACCTTGGATTTGTACCATATCAAAGCTGGGAAGCCTTAGCATACACAAAGCAGGCTGGTTTGCAGATGATGAAGAGAACACCTATTTTACCTGGTTTTATTTTTTGATTTGACACAGTGAACTTTGAGTAAAATGGTCAGCATCTAGATGTGTAACTTTACAGGTGGTACTATTATGTTGCTACTGCAGTTCAGTTTCTTGTTTCCTCTATGTAATCTCCTAGTGTTTCACATGAAAGTTCACCTCTGAAGTACGTGTACTCAGTGAGGACACTTGTGTACATACCCCCAGCCACCTGCTGTGAACTAAATGATTTCTGTAGGCTGTGAGGAGTGTGGATTCATGCTTTAGATCTGCACTGCTCCAATAGAAGCAGTCCTGTCCTCCCCTGAGCACCTGGCCGCGTCTTCCTGCCACCTCCCTTCTCAGTGCTGGCACTTGGGCTGGAAAGGATTCACCTGCTGCCTGCCTAAAGACATTTTACTTTCAGGGCTGTTTTTCAACTGGATCGGCAGGCTGGTCTGGCACTGCACCAAACCCCGCGATGACTGGTACCCACACAAGAGAGCTGATGGCAATGTATGGCAGGAAGGAAGCAGACTCAGATTGGTTTAAACTAATCATTAAATCCTTTAATGAAAGCTGCTAGTGTGTGTTAGCATTGATTCGCCTTCCGTGCATGTCATAGCCATCCTATCTTCAGTTGCCCACTGGGTTTCCTGTTCGGACTTGTTTACAAAGTCTCCTCTCCTACCTGCTGCACAGAACCTGCTCTAGCAGGGGGCTGGACTCGATGATCTCTAGAGGTCCCTTCCAGCCCCTACGATTCTGTGCCTTTCTTGCTAAGGTCCAGCCATGGTGTAGCTGACGTCGCACTGCAGAGCTGATGGGAGACTGGTTCTCATCAGGTTGGATCTGTCTGGGGATTTACACTGCACCCCCATCCTACAGTTTCACTTCTTGCTTCTAATTCAGAGGAATTGCAAAGCCTGAAATGAAAGTTGGCTGAAACTGTGACAGGTCCCTCGTTATCGTTTTGCTTTTGGTAACAAAGATGTACAAAAGTCAGTCTGTGAGCAGCGCTGATACGAAGAGGCCAGGCTGGGTCAGGAAGCCTTTAACAAACACCAAACCAAGCTGCTGTCCCACGTCGGGGGCAGAGCTGGCAGCACAGCCTTACCCGTTGTTTTTGGTGACGTCTGTGAGCTTTTAGGGACAACTCCTGCCTGCACGGGACTTGGTGCTCCAGGCGCTGCGGTGAGTTTCAGCGGCAGGTGGCTAGGTGGCGCTGGGTCGTGCTGGTGTCCCTGCAGGAGGGGACCAGCTCGGGATCAAGTCAAGGCATGTTTTAGGGTGAAATGGGAACAGCTTTTCTGTACAGACGTGGCTTTGTGAGTCTCTCATGCGGAGCTGAAGGAGGAGGAATCGTTGCTGTTTCTGCATCTTGCAAGCTGCAACAGCTTGGACAAGGGACTTGGGCAGAGCTCCTGTAGTATTTGTGGTCATGCAGGAATCAGCTCCCTTCTGTTCAGCTGAGAGTGAGTCTGTGAGTGTCTGTACAGGGTGCCCTTACAGGGTCACCTGGTGAGGAATGGCTCTGCTTCTCGTCTCTTCTGTGCAAGAAGTTTCAACAGTGTTGGAACGTGTCTTCAGTGAGACTGCCACTTCCTTTGAAGAGTCAGGGGAATTACTTGACCCTCCCGGCACACAGAGTATCTCATAAGCAAGGTCTGAGTGCTGTGCTGGTCGTGGCCTGACATCAGTGATGGGACTCTCTTCTCCTGCAGTTGCTTTTGTAAAAGCACGTTTAGATTTTTCTCACCACCTGGAGCTATGCAAAGCTGCCATTAGCTTTGTGGAGAAGACTGTCCCCCTCCGTCCTGAGGGATTATATTAAAATGTGTGCGTATTCTGTGTGACTTTAGATTGTCTGATGAAAGCCCATGGCAGCTGAGCACCAGCACAGGTCTCAGCCAGGGGATGAAGCCCAGTGCAGCCTGAGTGCTCCAGGTGGGCTCCTCCCACAGACAACAACACCTGAGGCAACAGGAGGCGTTCTGGATGTCAAGAGCCCTGTAAATTGTAAGAGGGCCTCTAAAAAACGTGTCCTTGCAGAGCATCTTGGTTGCTTTGCTTACATCAGTTATCCCTTCTAGATGCTCTTTCCTGACATAACGTTGGTGCAAACGTGTTGCTTGCTTAGCACTGCAAAATGAAGGAAATCTGCTTCCCTCCTGACAGCTGGGTGATGTCTGCAGCCTGCTGTGAAACCCTCTGGTGACTCACTTCTCTCCTGAAGGGTTTCCACTGATAAATTCACAAAACTATTTGTGAATAGTTTGCAGTATTATTTTGTAGGCCTCTCCCACTCGCTGTGTCCTGCCACGCTCTATTTGCCAGAGCACAAGCAGAAAACTCCCTCTGCCAGAGGCTCTTTCCTATGCCTCCCCAACACCTCCGAGTTCCCGGGGGCAGACACAGCTCTGAGAACAAATTATCCAAAAATCTGAAGAACTCAGAGCAACTTTTCTCTGCTCAGAAGTTAGCTGAGGGAGGAACTGGAGGTCTCGGTGGAGAGGTCACTGAGCAGAACCAATTCTGTCTCTAACCAGGCTGTGACCTCTCTGCTTTGTTTCTAGTGTTCTTTGGCACAAATACGTAGTGGAAAGTCTCTAGGGCCAGAGAGAGCATTTCTGTCCTTGTTCTTAATACTTGTTGGTGGGTTTGGTGCAACATGCCTGGGACTTAAAGCCTACACCTGCCTCTCTTAGGAGCTGTGTGTCTTCAAGGGCTGAGTCACGCAGGAGAATAGCTCCTTGGATGTGACTGAAATAACACAGAGAGCTTAGCAAAGGGAAATGGCATTCCTGGTGGGAAGATCCATGAGGCAGTGTTGCAAAGGAAGTGGTTGAAACCCATGTGTTGTGTCACTGCGGGCCAGGCTGAGCAAGGAGCCGGCAGGAAGATGCTCACAGATGGGCTTTGGGATTACAGTGCCTAAGTCCCCTGGCTGAAGTCGTTCATTTTCAGGGGAAAACTGGCTGAAAAGTCCTGCAGCGGAGCAGCCCAGTGAGATCTCTACCTTTTCAGCAGCCTGAGCAACATTGTCAGCAGGGACGTTCTTCAGAGTGTGCGTAGAGCTGAAGTCTATCAGTAGGTGACCCCTCTTGTCCCGTCAGCAGGAATTTCTGCTGCCTCAGCCCCAGTTCAACTCACTCTCAGGCAGCAGGGTTAGGGTCAATCATTAACCTCTTCCGGCCCTCACTCCTCCAGAGGGCTGAGAGCACAGGCCCCATTGTGCGTGGAATTCTCTCTCTTTGAGGGAAAGGCGCTGCCCGGACCAACCATGCCTGCGTCTCTCCCACCCCCAGTTATCCCACAGCGTCGTTCCCACGTTAGAGCTGCAAAGAGGAAGCAGTGAGCTAGACCAAAGGCATTGCTGTCACTTAGTCACTTTGGCCATAAACCTCCTCCTTGCAGGCTTTTGTGGAAAGGTGAGTTTTCCTGTAAGCTTCAGCTTTTTGTTTCTAAACTGGCAAATAGAGAAGCACGCAGGCTGTGGGACCTGTCCTTGAGGTGGGTGTGCTCCTTCTTTAGACAGTGGGTAAGAGGTGGCTTCTAAAATCAGTGCACACAATGGACCAGACAAACTTTTTTTCCTCAGGGTTTGTCTGCACAGGGAAGTTTACCACTATAATTATACCTTATGTTACACCAGTATTTCCACCCCATATGAATGTTCTTATTTTGAAATAAGTGTGTCCAAACAGAGCTACACTGGTGTTTTTAGCAGTATAATTATGCTAGCAAATTCTAAGTGTAGACCAGACTCTTGACGCCAATGTCATGTTACAGGGTGAAAAGCACTGTTACGGACCACCATTATCTTATGATTGCTAGTAATTCTGTGTTGACTTTTGCTTTTACTTATTTTCACAATCTCATCTTTTTTTAAACTCTTTCAGAGCCATCTTTAATTATTTCAGGACCCAAGATCAACTTTCCCTTCCTCTTCCTCCCATCTGAAATGCACAGTCTGAGTTTGATGATGATCACAAGTGCAGTTGGAAAACCTGGCAGCTCTGAAAAGCAAGTGCAGGACTTCATTACACACAAGCCCCATTGGAAGAAGCTTGTATAACAGGTAGCCCTCTCCAGAAGCCCAGCAGCAGTGTACTTATCAATTTAGGCTCAGCATTATTGTCAATATCTTTTGCAGATGGCAACAGCTTGTTCCATGTGAGAGGAATGGGAAATTTCCCAGCACACTGATGCCCTGATGTACAAGTTTAATTGAGACACCTTTAGAAGGATTCTGTCATTAATTAAGAATCACAGTTCCCCTCAGGATATTGATGCAGGCTGTGCTTGCAATGTGTGCAAAGCCACGGCTCTCAGAAAAGTGTTTGGCAGAGTAAACAAGAGGCACGCGGCATCCTGAAATCCTCCACCTGAGGAAAAATCGATGTTGCTTTCCTTGCAGCGCTTACAAACATCAGCACCCAGCAGACAGGAAATCTTACAAAAGGAAAGAGCAATGATTTAACAGATCATTATCTGTATTCCGTAATGGACATAGGGCCCGTTTGGCTGGGCAGCACGGACATGAATTAGTAACCATGGGCCCCAGTCAAGGGTATGCCTGCGCAGTCACGTTCCCTTGCCAAGGCTTAAATGCTGCCAAGATGGTCCTCGCTAATGCATCTAAATGGCTTCAGGAACCCAGCAGCTCTCCGGCAGGGCTGAGCTGCCATATGACTGTCTGCATCTGACCATCGCTTCCTGCGATAAGGGACAGGTTGTGCTGGCATCTGCCTGCATGCACAGGCTGTGACAACTGCATCCAGAACAGCCAAATGAGGATCTTTTCTGAGAGGCAGAGGCTTGCACATGGTCTCACAGTTGTCTCATTTCCCATTCTTCCCCTCAGCGAATGTGGACACCTGGGCTGGGCCGAGTTCCCAAAGTCGCACCCACGCAATCGTATCATCCTGGGCGTATTTTTAGTGAGATGAGAAGCAGTTCATAAGAAACCTGCAGGGTCAGTTGTCTGCTGCTAAAAATCTTGTGAAATGGAGATCTGAAAAAGAGCTAAAAAGCTTCAGGTATCCAAAGCTTGTCTGCTTTTCTTCTGGCTACATTCCCTGTCCCACAAGAAAATCTTGTTACTTTCATCCAAAGTCTGACTTCCCAAAGGGCAGAGGAAGAGCTCCTGGCCCTAAATAACATTCACTTAAGCCTATGTCAAAGAGCTTAAGAAGCTTTCTAAGGGAGGCAGTGGGAAACACTGAGCAGAATGATTTAAATCTTACCCTGCTGTGTTGCCCACAGAGCCCAATGGGGCTGCTGGGCTTCCTGACCCAAAGTCACCGCTTGCAGGTTGGTGCTGCTGTCCTTTGGGGCTGCTGTCCTTTGGAGCTCTTCTCTGGGATGGGGAGAGCGGAGAACCCTTTTTGAGGGTTTCTAGAGCCCAGCTTCATCAGCCCAAGAGTTGTTCCAACCACAAGACTGGGGTCTGTTTCATGGAAAAAGGCAGTGTGCAAGATGCGCTCCTAATCTGTCTTGTTGAGAGTGTGTCATCCTGATACACCGCTGATCCAGAGACATGTTCCTGCAGCCTGGTGGCTCAGGTGCTTGTATGAGGGATGGTTGCATGTGTCAGTGATGGCATCAGACACTTAAGACTGGGCTGGGAGGAGTAGTGGGCTAGCTGTACCTGAGCTTGTCTGTTCAGGAGGGCTGCTTCTCACTTTAGTTGTGGTTGGGTGGTTGAGTGGATGTTGTGCTGCAAACACGAAAATGCCTGAGTTTTGGCGAGCACAGCCTTTGGTGTAAAACTACTGCTGAGTAATCTAAAGACAGAGCAGCTGTTTCAGAGAGAGAGCAACATCCTTTGTGTGCTATGGTAGGATCCCTTCCATTGCTAAATGTCCATGTGGTCCAAAAGCAGAAGTTAAGCTACTGGCTGAATTTAAGGTAAGTCAAAGGGCCTTTGGTCTCCAGGAGCAGATCGTACTCTGAAGCTTTGGGACTGAGGTAACTAGATGGAGAACAAGGTTTGACTTTAGTACCTTCAAGCCATTTGGGGGGGTAAAATTAATAAAATAGTCTAACTTCATATCTTTGTACTCTGTGATGCAAAGGTCTTTGCACTTTTCCCTGGTGACCAGCAATAGGACCCCAAGGAAGAGTGCAAAAATGTGTCAAGGGAGGGACAGGTTGGGCAGTGGTCATGGTCCCAAGCTGTCAGAGTTCAAGGAGTTTAGACAGTGCTCTCAGACATAGTTTGATTTTTTTGGGACGGTTCTCTGTGCAGCCACGAGTTAGACAATGATGGCCCTTGTGGGTCCCTTCCGAAGTAGGATATTCTATTAAAGAATGCACAAGTACATAATCAGACGAGTTAAATTTGCCAGTTTTTATCTCAATTTGAATTGCTATTTAATACCACACATATTCAGATCTACAGGTGTGGTTTATTCTTCCCTGGTGATTGCTCAATACAGACCAGATTTTAGTCCAGGGCTGTTCTGGGAATCCCAGGGCTCTTGGACTTGGCCTAACTGTATTTCTGATGAGTTAGAGATGAGTTCAACATGAAAGGTAAGAGCAGTTAGGAGGGGAGCCCACCACCTCAGCAGCAGAACTGACAATAAACAATGGTTATTTCTTCCCTCTTACAGGTTTTGCAGGATGTCCTAATTACCTTGACATTATTAGTGCGGAAGTTGTGCTCTATCCACCCACTAAGTACAGGAAGCATGCCCAGTCTGTAATTCTATCCTTCACCTCACATGCCTCTGATGGGATGGAGTCGGAAAGGAAACTAAATAGCCTGGAAAGGTTAACCAGAGACAGAGAAATTAACCCTTTCATTTTCACTCACTGGAAAGTGGATTTGGTGGGTGGTGCCATAGAGAGAGACTGTCTACTTCCAGACTTACAGAATTCTTACAGAATGAAATCTGACTTTTTCAAACAAGCACAAGGGATGCTGTTATGCAGTCTATGTCCCTCAGATATACTCAGAAAGCACATGGAAATTTATTAGTATAAACTGATCATTAATTAACTTCTTTATGTGTTATGAGCATGAATTGTAAAGGGGTATATGATCTGGATGTCATGTTTGAATTTTGGAAAGGGAAGCAATATGAGAAGATATTCATGAAGGCAACAGAGGCCTCAGACACACAGGTTGAGTCGCCTCGTATCCATTTCAAATGCTGCTCTAATTTGTTTCTATAGGACAATGAGGATTAAATGAAGGTAATCCCTTTACAATGGTTTAATCAGTACAGGTGAGTCTGTTAGCATCAGGATTGGATAAGTGTAGAAATAATTGTTTAAGTCAGAGCAAAGGGATGGGGAGAAATACTGGACAGTGGAGCAAAATATGCTCATAGAAATGTTTATTTCCTGTTATAGCCATTCAGTATGAGAGAATGACTGAATGCAAATAATCTTGCACTGTCTTATTTGCACGCCAAGTATGTGCACGTGAGACCCTGCGCAAGAGAAAAAGGATTGGTTGCATTTCTATTAGCAGAGCTCTGCTTTTCACTATTCAGCCATCCTGTATCCTCTGCGAAGGAAGAGGCTGGTTTATGAACTTGGTGCATTAAACTATGCAATACCTTTTTACAAAGCACTGCAGTGTTACAAACCTTTCCCTCTCCGAGGGGTCTGGACGGGCAGGGATGCTTTTTGTGCTCAGCTCTGAGGATTGCCATAGGAGGGACCTGCAATGCAGGAGGTTGGCTTTTGTGCCCACTTGTTCTGCGTGTTTCCCATTCAGACATAAAAATCGTTCTCCTTGAAATTGCCCATCTGGTCTTTGTGACTGAGGACAAAGCCATAAGAGATCAGGATAGGTTCTCCTTCTCTGCCTATTCAATACTGTCAGCATTGAAGGCAGAATTGACTTGCCGTAGCAGGGAAGGAAGCTGGGAGGGGAGGGAAGGGAGAATGTAAATTCCCCAAAGCAGTATGAGTCCTGAGAACTTCAGGCCTGAAAACGTTATAATTGAGTGACTTGTGGGTTAGAGCTTTTCTCAGCAGCAATTTCACAAAACTAGGAATTGGGTTTACATGAAATGCTTACACTGAAACCATGACTTGCATGGCTTGTGGTGTTGTGCTTCGTGGGTGGTTTCCTTGTTTATTGTTTTCTTAAGAAGAAGAAACCAGAATTTTTTCCTCATCCCACTTGATAAGACTCATGTTTGAAAATGCAAACTCGATAGGAACAAAAGTTAACATTTCGGAGCTTCCTGAATTGCCTCTGTGATGTTTCTGTATCTCTGCTGATAGTGCAAGTAAGGATGCTGAGAAAATGAGAAGAAGGGGGCCAGCACGGTTCTATCCCTTTTCTTTTACTTGACTCCAGCTCCTTAAAATCTCAGCCCTCACTATTGTGTTTTAAGAAACTTGCAGACTAAGCACCTCCGGATGATTCAGCTGACAAATTTATTTCTGTTTTCAGAACTTGTTACTAAGAAAAGGAGAAAAAAAAATGCAGCTCTCTGGTTGCAAACCTTTTTCAAGGACAACAGACTCTTACTCATTTCGTAACATTTTATTTGCATTTGGGATCGATTGCTCCTGTCATCAGGTGACGGGCAGAGCTGGAAGAACAGGCTCCTTTCTGCCAGTTCCTTTTGCTAATTTGACAGAAGGAGCTGCTGGGCTGCAAGCGTGTCCTGGAGAAACGTGGGTCATGTTTATTTTCCTGCTCCTCCCTTCCAGCAAAATGGGAATTGTAGGAACAAGTGCCAAGAAAGCTGCGTGAGGAAGGGACATGGAGTTTGCATGGTGGCTTTTGATGGCATCGTGTGAGTGCCCCAGGATGGTTCCCTAACTGACACCTCTGGGCTGCTGCAGGGTGACGTGATGCAGGAGCTGGGTTTGGAGGAGGAATGCAGGAGGTTCTGAAGGCTGACAGCGCTCCCCTGAACCTGGAGAACAGGTGTAATGGGTTTCAGCCAGAGACAAGAGAAATATAAGTCAACCCAGAAAGGCTAATTAGAATCATAGAATCACTAAGGTTGGAAATGACCACTAAGATCACGTTGTGCAACCATGAACCCATCACCACCATGCCCATTAACTGTGTCCCCAGGTGCCACAAGAAGCTGAACAAGAGCACAGTACAACGAAACCCAGCCCACATTATGTTCTGTTAAAGACCAGCCTACATTTCCTCTCTTTGGAGCGTATTCATGTTCTCTGCTCTTGGGCCCCTTTGCTGCAGGATGTGTTTGAGGTGCCAGATGTGAGTGTGATCGAGTTGGGATGTTTTAGTGCAGACCGAATGAAATTCCCCACTTCCCTCCCATGAACATCACTGTGACATTTGCAGCTTTGAAGCGAATTGTTACTTGAGTTCCCTCTTTATTTATCTGGAACTCAGCAAGGGGAGGGAGCCTCTTTATGCCAGGAAAAATAAAGCAAAATAAATTAACTTTCCAGTAAAGCCACAAAGTGTCAAATAGTTATTAGTCACCTCAGGACCAAATCAGCTGGTGGCTGTTTTGGGAATGCACAAGGGATTTTTCTTCCCAACCTGTGGTGATTCAGTCACCAGTGCATGGCCGGGGCTAACTGCAGGCTCCTGCCTCCTCCCCACTCATCTTTCCCTTTGTAGTCGTTGCTTTCTCCACTCATTGTCTGTCCTATCCTTAGCTCTCATTTATCAATATTGTGCTGTACTGGGTGACCCAGAAAGGTCTGTGTTGTAGGACTGGTACCATGGCAGCTGCAGGGTGCATTTTCCTGTTTTATTGACCTCCTTTCCCTCTGTGCTGCGAAAGCATACAGAAACACCACTTTCCCATTCTCCAGAGTTTTCAATCTGTAATGTTGGGAGGGCAGAAAAATCACTTTTCACCCTGTTTTTCACCGGTCTGTTTTCTCTGCCATTAGGAGAGATCTTGCTGGTTAAACAGCCA
Organism: Numida meleagris; assembly: GCF_002078875.1. Classification (NCBI taxonomy): domain Eukaryota; kingdom Metazoa; phylum Chordata; class Aves; order Galliformes; family Numididae; genus Numida; species Numida meleagris. Next base: position 9,709,170 of record NC_034413.1, on the reverse strand, counting down.
TGGTGAAAGCAGAAGTGGATTCTCACATCTGTTTATGGCATCTGGAGTGAATTGGACTCGGAGCAGGCTGAGCTGGCTTCTGAGGAAACTGGCCTCCAAGCAGAAAACCAGAAATAGAGGTGCATGGCATGCTACGCTTGCTGCCCTAAAGGTGGACTAATCCCATAGGACTCAGAAACGTGGAGGAGAATTGGGAAGCCTTGATTAAATCCTCGATTAAATTCTCTTTCAGCCACTACTGAAGTTTGCTCTCATGGCTCTCTCAACTTGGGCTAGCAGCAGTGGGGTTGTTGTTTAGATAAGCAAATTGTTAAAAACTCCCCTCCCAGCCTTATCTATCTGGAAGGGTTGCTCTTGTGCCAGAGATTGGCCACTGGAAGCAGGGCTGAAGGCTGAGGCTTTGCTGCCTGTGCAGGCATCACCAACGTTCTGAACTCATCTTCTGTGCTTTTCAGATCCTGCACTGTTTCAAACTATGCCGAAGTAAGAATTAGTTGCATTTGTGCTTTCCTAAACTAGGGGTATTTGTTTCGCAGAACTTGTCGTACCTCTTCTGTCAGCTCTGCAATGGCAGAATGTTGCTTCTCAGTATAACTGAGAAGCCCATGGGTATAAGTCCAGTCAGAGCCTTTGCCAAAACTTCACACACTTTTAAGAAATGTTTCTCAGCAAGGTGTAGATCTTTCTTCCTTGTTGCTGTTAACTCCTGCCATAACCAAGTAGGCACATGGAACCTTAAGTGTCTCTTGCTGTGACACTAGCATCCTTTCTGTAGACCTCTAAGACTCATAAAAACCCTGATTAACATGACTCTTCTCAGGTGCAGGCATTGCATCTATCTCATCATCCCTCCAGCATCTGTCCCTCCAGGGACATGTAGCTCTGCAGTCCCTTGACCTCCTCCTTTTTCCCTGGAGTGGGCCCGGATGGCAAGAAAGCTGTGTGGCACTTCCAAGCCATTCCCCATGGGAATGGAAAGCTGCCATTCAATCACCGTCTGGAGGGACACATCTTACCCAACCAGCTGAACGTGCACTTGGAATAGGGTAATGGAGATGGGTAATTGACTTTCTGTTGTTTTTCTAAGTGGTGCTGGTGGCATTCAAAGTGACCCTGCAAGCAGGGTGAGGTGGGATGAATGGAGTGGAGATGGACAGGAACTGGAAATATTTGTGGTTTATGAGATAAAACAAAGTGAAAAGCCTTCGAAGACTGGCTTTGGTAAAGTGGGGATGCTCCATGATAGCTCCTATCTGTAGCTCTTTTGAGAGGGATTTAAGTATGTCTTCCTCCATTATGCTGAAGCCACGTTTACCCACTTTGAGTGCCAAGAATGCCGGGACTTTTTTTCACTGTTCATTCACTGATCTTCTCTGGAGGACAGAGACATGCAGAGAGAAGCTATGCAGGGATCTGACGACTCCTTATTTCAAAAACCCCTAACTTAGTGAGGCACTAGCAAAACCATCACACTTCTGTGACCTTGCTGGTGTTGTTTTTGGCCATGGAGCCACAATTTCCTTGTGTTCAGAGGCACAGGATTCTTTCCCAGCCACCTGGTTGCTACATGAGAACTAGGGCAAGTGCGCTGAAGAACTGACATAATGGGTGATTTGGATGCTATTTAACTTTCAGCTCTGTATCATAGTGCAAAATGGACTGGGTCCAGTCCTACCTGCCCTCTACAGACAACTGGGTAAGCTGGTCTGGACTGGGAGCACACCTTGGCCAGGTCAGAGGTTTCTCCTGTGTGTATGACAAGAACCACTGATTTCAGGTGGAGTCAGAACATGGGTTAACTGTGCAGTGGGGAAATATCCTCAGAGCATCTCCTTGGGATGCTGTCATAAGTCTTCAGTTGTGGAAAAACAGGGCAATCAGACCTGAATTTCTAGTGTTAAAATTGGAGAGGAAAAGTGTTGCAGCATATATATTCTTTTAATTCATCAAAAAGAAGTCACTTTTGAAGGTCACCTTTGAAGAATTCCTTGGCTGTTCCTGTCCATGTGGTATGTGAGAAGCTACGCTGTTTTCTGTGAAAGCAGTTCTGCAGAAAGGGAACGCTTGGTTTTCACATATAAAAAATTTTATATACATACAAATCCCTGTGCTGGAAAGTCCAGTTATGCTGGGCCAAGCACACGATATATTAAAGAGGTACTAATTGCCTGCTCAGTTTATGCAGTCCCACGTTATACATGCTGTTTCCCCTAGGAGTCCAACAACGGCAGTGTTTTCCATCCCAATGTGGACATGATGCTGAAATACCACACAGGAGAGGAACGTGTGAGGAACAGGCCTGAGCTGTGTTAAACCAATGATTTAACATGACTTACAAAGAAAAAAACCACCCAGGAAAACCGGATGATGACATTTGCCACCGTTCAATTAAGAAGTCATTCTTTCCTGTTTTCCAGTGAACTCTGGGCTTTCCAAGCTTTGCGCTCTGTGCTGGGATGACTGACTCATGAACCTGATAGGAAAATGCACCTGTTTTTAGCCAGAGGTTAAAGCAGTTCTTTGGTTTCCAGAGTAAACAAAGGATTTATTTCTGTCCTTAACAGTTACCCTGCGACGCCCAGGAGCGCAGGAAAGCTGGCAGGAGCGGAGCTTTGAGCCGAGTTCGCTGAAGTCAGTAGGGCTGTGAAGTCTGCGCTCAGATGCCGGTAGGTGTCAGTGGGATTTGGCCCCTACCTTTTACTGGAGGGAAAACAGGAAAGAAAAGTCGGTGCGGTGATTGGGCTGGGTGCTCCAAAGAGCTGGAAGCTCTCTGCCATGGTGTGAGACATATATTCTCCTCTCTGTCCTGAGCTCTCTATATGTGCCCTTGGCAAAAGAGCAGCTGTTTGTCACAGAGATGTGATGGGCATAGAGGCATTTGAGACTGGGACACTGATCTGAGACTGTAGTAGGAACAACCCTGGAAGTGGCTAAAATATTTGGAAATGGGAAAGTTGGATGTATCATGGAAGTTGAGAGGTTCGGTTACCTGACAGTCACTTATGAATTCCAGTGTGAGAAATGGGATGGCTTGAACTTTGCACAGTGCTGAGAAGTGCAAAGATGACATCGGCTTATTTCAGGTCAGTACTCAAGATGGTATAAAAGCAAGATGGATTTTAGCCTTTATTTAACTGGATTTAATTACATGCATGAGCTTCAAAGTGCCTAAAGCCTAATGGCTGGTGACCTAAGGTCTGATTTAAAGAAACAACAACAGCCTAAACCTTAAGCTTGTTTGTTGGACCATATGGCATGAGTGGATCGTGTGATATTTCAAGTAGGGATGTACAGAGCAAAGTACCCCATGCATCGAAAGCATTTACCAAGATTTCCAGCTTCGCTAAGAAGAATCTGAACACTGACCTCGCCTGCCCTCCGTCTGTGTTCCAGGAGCTCAGCTGGGACAGATAGGAGAGAGGCTTTCCACCCTGGGAAATCTGTAGTGCCCTTAGATAGACCATGCTCATCCTTTCAGAAGAATAGGAGCACTTGAATTTTCGGTTTGGAAGATGCATGTGGCAAGGAAGTTCCAAATCAGTTTAAGAAAAAGAGACAATCTTCAAAGGCCTGTTATCTTAATTTAATTTTGTTTTGATTAGTATTGTGAAAGCTATCTATTTGCATTGCAGACTGTGCTTGGTTTCAGAGAACGCCGTTCTTGGGTAAAGTCTCTCTTTCTGTGCAACATGGTTCCAAGTAAAATTTTGGAGAGCTACCTTTAAAAACCAGAAATGATTGTAAAAACCTGCTTCTGGAACTAAGACCTGCTGCTGCATGGTTAAATGTATGTGCTTGTGGGAGGTGTCTGGAGGGGAAATGGAAAGTTTTTAAATTGCTTAATTATGGAATAAGCAGAAATGTTGAGAAAGGGGGATACAACTTTGGTTTGCCCCTCCTTGAAGTAATTGCAGCATTCTGTCCCTCGCAGGATGTCCGCGCTGTATTGATTCACAGCCTGATCCAGCTCAGATGAAAATGGTCGATGTAACAAATCACCAGCCAGAATGTTTTGCTTTTCCAGTGCCTGTTTGGGGATTGGCATCCACACTGAGCAGCTGCCCCAGGTGCTTCCACTTTGAAGATGATCAGTTCCAGACCCTCGCTTTCATCTTGGTCGCATATCCTATTGAAGGGACCTTGACGTGACAGTGTCTGTTTCACATTTAAAAGAGAACTGCTTAAAAGCTGTTTAAATAATTTGTATGTGCATCCAAGAATCTCAAAGCTTTGGCCATATCGGTTAATTCTTGAGGCAACCTCCTGAGGTGGTCATTATCTTAATTTATATAGGAGTTCAATGAGGCACAAAGAGTGAATGTTTTGCTTTGTGTCAGTTTTGTATCAGGTAAAGAAAACCAGCCTGTGCCAACTTCCATGAGTCATCCCAGCGGGCTGACAGCATCCAGCTGCTTTTGGCCTGAAGCACACAACCGGTAAATGGCTGCTGAGTGCTGCCTGGGCACAGCGTGGTGAGGAAACCTGACTGGTGCTGGCACGTGGAAGGGGACAAGGAAGGGACTAAAGAAAATGAAGAAAGCTCAGTGGCCTCAGCCTGGTGCAGCTGAAGGTGTAGTGAAACTGTGCCCTATGACCACTCCTCTTAAAGAGTAATCCAGTGTGGAAGTTCCTCCAGGAATACCAGCGCAAGGAACTAATGCTTATTTCCTGCAATGGCCTTACTGCTTTTACATACATCTGTACATATATGCCTGCACCCTGCCATCTCACCAGCAGCCTCCTGCTTGAAAAATTCTCATCGTTCAGTATTATGTCCCTCGCAAGTTGTTCTTAATTTCCTTGTGCTTTATTATAGTTGCATACCCGCTTTGTCAGATTCCATGTTACTTTCCATCTTCCTTAACACCCCATTTTCTGGAAGAATTTCTTTTTACATCTTAGAAGTGCTACATGCTTTAATCACGTTACCTTTTCTTTTTCTTTGAATGTTTTATCTGACACTGAGCCTGCTGTACCTCATCTTCAAGCAACATTACATCATCTACAAGTGCCTCTCTGCTTCTAGCTGCTCACTTCAATGAATTTCCTCACTTTCATGTGGTTCCCTTTTTTAAAGGTAAACACTGAATTTGACATAGTCTTATGACAAGAAGAGATTTGCTCTTAGCTACATCTTACAAGAGATCCTGGCTGCCGGATGGGATGAACTCAAGTATAATTTATCCCCTTCCTGTAGATTCTCTAACCGCACAGAAATGAGGCATTTAAGTTGCCTGAAGAATGAGTGGCTGTGTCATGTCTTCTGAAATGCATACGGATTGAGCAACATATAAGGGCTTGCTTAACTGGGGCTTCGTGGATAGAGGCTTGTCTTCTGTTTTCCGCTTCCACTCCACTGCTCCCAGTTTTTCTTTTTTCTTAACTGAGATTTGAAAGCTTCAGCCGAAGGGAGCCTTCTTCCACGTTTCTTCTTTCCCCACAGCCTTTAGTTTAAAACTCTTCTGCAATTTTAACTCCGCAACTGCCAGCTCCTTTCTGGGTCCGTGCCCCACGCTGCGTTCCTCTGATCCCTCACCGCAGCGCTGTGTGTCACGGGTGCTCCAGAGCAGCGTGGCTCTTTCCCAGGAGATAAGTGAGGGCTTTTTGCCTACACAACAGCTCTCCTGAGCTTTCCCATGCTGGGAGGGAAGGAGGGAGGAGATCCGGTTTCCTCTCTGTCCGAGCGCCAGCCCCGTGGCACTGCTAGGAACATCCGAGGACATTGTGCAATCTGCAGAGGCGGCTCTCGGTGCAGCCTGGCAAGGCAGCGTCTGATAATGGCTCTCCCTTTGTTTGTGTCACACAATCGAGCTCACGATCTCTCCAGCACAGGCAGCCCACGGTGCTGGGTCCTGCGAGGCCGATGCAGGGCTGTGCACAGCGCGGAGCCCCGCAGCGCTGCAGTCAGTGAGTCACCTGCCCTGAGAGCTACGTAGGCACAGAGCGTTGATGGCACAGAAGCGTCTACAGACTGGGAGAACTCAGAGGGCAGCCCTGAAGAGAAGGGCTTGGGGGGTCCTGGTAGACAAAAAGCTGGATATGAGCCAGCAGTGTGCTCTTGCAGCTCCGAAGGCCAGCAGTATCCTGGGCTGCATCAACAGAGGGGTGGCAGCAGGGAGAGGGAGGGGATTGTCCCCCACTGCTCTGCCCCGGTGAGGCCCAGAGAAGCTGTAGGTGCCCCATCCCTGGAGGCTTAAGGAGAGGTTGGATGGGGCCCTGGGCAGCTGAACCGGTGGGTGACACCCAGCCCACGGCAGGGGTTGGAACTGGATGGGCTTTCAGGTCCCTTCCAACCCAAGCCATTCTATGGTTGTAAAAGGGCAGGAATAAGCTATCTCAGCTTCAGTTCAGTGCAAGTGGAAGTTGCATATTTTTCAGGAGGCATGGGAGACGCTTCGGAAGCTTAAAAACAAGCTTATCAACTTTGACTTCTAAGCAAAGCCACTGATTTAATTTTCCAAAGGTCACGGAGGAGTTTTCTTCTGCCATCTCCAAAGGCCACGACAAATGTTCCCCTAACAAAGTAACAAATTGTTCAACACAATGCACTTAGCAATTACCTTGCCGTAAAGGTATTTACGGCAGGTATAGTAAGATAAACCAGTTTGTTTCCTATTGTTTTTCAATGGAAAAAAAAAGGCTGTAGCCATTTTGTGGTGAGTTTGAGGGATAAATATAAATTGATGTCTTCACTGAATGCTTTCATGGCTCTTAAAAGATATTTATAGGCTATCCCTGTCAAAGATCAGGAAACATATTCATTTCTGTATTTTTGTAAAATCGTTTGAGTTGGAAGGGACTATTAAAGGTCATCTAGTCCAACTCCCTGCAATGAACAGGGGCACCTACAGCTACGCAGGTCTGTATCTACAGGTACACAGGTATTCTGCATAGCTATTTAAATTTTATCCAGAAACTGACCTTGAAGTATTCTATTATTGCAAGGTCACTTAAAGTTGTCCATAATACATGAATTCAGCACCTTTTGTTCATTCCTATGTGGTAATAAAGATTTACAGGATCCTGCACTAATCTGCCTGGTACCACTCTGCTTCCTACGCAGTGCTTTCACAGTGCACACACAGAGCAGCTCCTACCATGGGCACAGGAGCCAACCATACAAGAAATGAGAAGCAAAGACTCTACAGCATGTTACTGAATGCAAATGCAGCACGAATGTTAGCAACCCAGAACTAGATCAGTCTGGCAAGAGGAAAGCCAGCCCTGGGCTTGCAGCAGTGGTGCTGGCCTGTGGGTTCCAAATGCGGCATCACTGCAGAGCCGGTTGGACGAGGCTCTCTGACCTCCTCTACTTGGCAGGCTTTCCTCTGCAGTTTTGACTGAGAGACAAACTAAACTGCCCCCCCCCGCTTCCCCTAGCTCTCCAACTGGTCCCAGTACATCCTGGTGCAGGTGGGCAAGGTGAGGAGAGATTTCTTCACTCCAGCATGTGGGTAAGTACAGGACAATCTGCACAGTGTTTTTCACCAGCAGGACATAAAAATGAGGAGAGTTGGGGGAAACAGCTACAGTGATGTAAAGACTGTCTGTAGAATGGGCCGGTGAGTGTATCTTTGTTGTAGAAGAAGTGTCAGCGTAACAGCTCTGGAGTGTGCATGCCAGTAGAGCACCTATTTTTGGGGCCGTGGGCTCAGACATAGTCCCATTCCAGACATAGTATATCCACAGAGGATTTCCAGCTTCTGTCTAAATATCCTGGCATGCTTGTGCGAGCAGATCCTCCCTCTCTGAACTGCCTTTGGCTTCACAGACCTCTGGTAAGAGGGAAGATCTCGAAGGTAAAACATCGAGAAATAGATGCAAGGGAGAGGGGATCTGTGGCTCTGCCACCAAGTTCTTGTGCCATCTTGTACAGAACATTTCTCATATCTGTGCCTACGTTTCCAATCTGTAGTGTAAAAATAGCAGTACTTCATCTCAGCCATGCACTGCGGTCCTAAAATACAAAATCATTCATAGAAAGCCTGCCAATTACCAGGTTAATGTACAGGCTTGCCCCGTAGGACACTTCACCTCCTGCATCTGTTTCCTCCTGTGCATGGGCTTTGCAGTGGTCATCTGAAGGGGAGACCGTGATATCTGTGCTACATACATTTGTGTCCAGCTTTGAAACGTTATTTTGTTCCCTGAGGTGTGTGCTGCTGTCAGGCGAATGAAATGCCCCAATCCCCTGTTAATTACTCATTAGGTAAGATTTAATGTGTGTGCATGTGAGGCTGGCATCCAGAAGTAGATGCACAGGGGAGGGCTGTGAGCCAAGCTTCTGTCAGCTTTAGGGCAGGGGTGGCTGAGTAACTAGGGTGAAACGAACAAAATAAAACAGTAAGACCAGTAGCTCTTTGCCCCAAACTTAACCCAACACCTTTGCTTTTCGTCACAAGACCAAACTTACCGTTCAGATCAGAAGGCTGGGAGACCTGGGGCAGATTCACATACCCATGCAGAACAAATCACAGGTCTGGACTGAGCCAAAGCGTCACTTGTGACTCAAGTCCAGATGCTGCCTGTGGCTGTTCGTTCTACCCATATTTTGGTATGGTAGTGGATTTGGTATGAGCTCAATGTTCTAGGTTCTTCTGTTTATTACAGTCATGTTGTTCCCTGTTTGGTACAAGGATTGCTGTTTTTTCTGTTCAGAAGACTGCAGATGTCCTGGTTGAGTGAGGAAGGCAGCATTGGCCACACGAATTTTGACAGGAGAGCATTTGGTAATCCAGGTTGATATAGGCACATGGCAAGGAATGGCAAGCAAGTACATGGTGAACAATAAACCAAAGGAATCAAGTGAGTGGAAAGATGACTGGCAGTTGGTAGTGAGGGACTGATGAGACACACACACCCCAAAAAAACCCTATTCCTCTGGGAGTCCATGCCTATGCTTGCTGATGTAGTAACTTGACACTGGTGAGATAAGCTGGGCTTTGGAAGTTATCTAAAATGGCTCTGATGCACAAGAGCTGTGCTCAGGGCTTGTGGGGAGCACCCTTTTCCACAGGCTGTAGCATTAGGGGTGTAATAAAGGGGAAGAAAGCTGGTGATGCTACAGCTCTCTGGGCTCTGGAAATTGTGCCAGTTTTGCTTTTCCTGCTATCCACCATCTTCCGTTCTCTCTGTCTCTGTTGTTCACCCACATAATTACATAAGATATCGCCAGCTAAAGCTGCATCTGCCTCCTTAATGGATGGCTCATTATCAAGGGAGGGAAACAGAAAGGGCAAAAGCTTTTGTGTGCCAACAGCACTGCGGAGATGTTCATGTGCATTACAGGAGAAGGAAAGGGTGTAACCTGTCTGTCCTAATTTATAGCCAGATGGGCTGAAAGAGTCAAGGTGTAATGAAGGTCAGTGTGGCTGGGAATGAGGTGGAAGCAGTGCAAAGTTTCTCTCTTGACATAAAAGCAATTAATTCTCCAACAAAGACTCTGTCTCATTGGGCAGGACAGAGCAAGGCAGTTCTGTATTTAAGTACTCCCATAGCTTTGATCTTTCTCTCTTTTCTGGAAGTGTAAGCTTGCAGAGAGGGTCTGGTCTTGTCTGGGATGATGCATTGGGCCATGTGGGGCTGTCCTTGCAGGGCAGCAGAGCCAGGCCTGCTGTTCCCCACACCACGTCATTCTGGAAAAGTCTCCTTGTGTTCCAGTTACTGCAGTAATGCTAACACGCTGCTGCAGTGCCCAGTGCCTGCTCAGAAGTGCTGTGAGATCACTCCTTCTCATGACAATTCCTATATTGTTTTGGCCATAGAAAAAGACTTGTAGCTACAAGGAGAGGTGAAAAAGCAAATGAGAGAGAACAAGGTCTATCAAAAATCCTTTTCCAAAGATCTCAAGGTGTGACAGTGCATAACCATTTTTGCTTGAAAGAAAAAAGCCTTTAACCCTGCACACACTTTAATGTCAGATATATCCCATTCCAGTCAGTATATTGTGGCAACTGTCTGCAGACGGGCTTTTCTTTTATTGATGTGTAAAGCAAACAGTTGTGTGAAGCTCAGCACAGAACTGCATTAATGTCAGGTGTCTGGATGGATTTCAGAAGAGCTGATGGCTGATACCATGATATGGTTCAGTCAGGAGGTGGGTTTCGTGCTGCTGGGCAGGAGACTGAAGGGTTGCGGGGGCTCCCCCAGCCATGACATCCATGACGATTGCAGCTGTAGTTTCATTTCATCTCTCTGTCTGAGTAACCTTCTCCTTATTTGATTTTTCTTTATTTCCTCTGTGCTTCCCGTGCAGAAAATCTAAGATTCCAAGTTGCATTTTGAGAAAGTTTTAAAGTGGACTTCTCCATTATGTGAGATGACCCTGAGCTTTGGTAACAAAATCTGCGGGAGGAAGGGGGAGAGGGAAAGAGGAGACTGCTCAGTAGGGGGTGAGTGCTGATGACTCTAATGAAGTCACAGTGTATAGTCTCTTCTGCTGACTTGTGCCTCCTCTAATTACTTTCTGGATTCCGAGAAGCTGAACCATGCCTTGCCTGTTCATTACATCCCCCGAGTTCGCTCTCCCCAACAAGCAGTGCGCTCCCCGCAGTCTCTGGGGGCTCTTTGTTGCTGCTCTGGTGCACCAGACGCTTTTGCTCTGCGTGTCAATGTTTGTGTTTTCTGCGCTGCTCGTGTTTTCCAATTCCTTGGAGCAGTGAGGATGCTGCTGACTTGTCAGAATTGCTGTAGGATGCTGACTTGAAGTTACTGCCAATGGCCTCATTACATTAACAAGGGATATTTTAAGAAATACAAAAGATGAGGCATTTATTTTCTATGGGAGAGAGAGTGTGAATGTGTGCGAATGAATGGACTTCCCCCGCAGGTTTTATTACATCCTTCCACTGCTCAGCTAGAAATGACTGCCCAGCTCTCTCTCTGCTGTTTGCTATGTGGAACAATGATGGGCTCTGGTTTGTATTCTCAGGCAATGCAGCCCTTCTTGAAGAGCTCCTCATCCCCATCCTGGGGCATCTGAGTACCTGAAGTGGGCACAGCCTTTGCAGAGTCAGCAATGGGATGTGCAGCTCCGCGATGGTCTTAATGCAGATGTAAGTAAAGGCTGTTCTGGTCTCGTTCCCTCCTTGAAGCCACCATTCGCACTGGTGTGATGGAAAGTGAGTCAGTTAGGAAAAATGAGTAGTCAAAGGAGTAATGCTGCGAGAAAAAGAAAAAGAAAGTAATTATTTCCTTATATGCCTGCCTTCTGAAAGCGGCAGTGCCAACTGGAGGGATGTGCAGCCATGCCTAAGAAGAAGGTGTACCCCCTCTTCCCTGCTCAGATGAGCTCTCACCCTCGAGGGAGAATATCAAAGGGGAGGATATAGCCTGCAAATCCTCTGTCTTAAAGAAAAGGGACCTTTGCACAGCCCAGCCTCTGTATCAAAGGGAACATCTCCATTCCCTTCCTCCCTGTTGTCAGGCTGTTGGGAAGTAGTTGGCACAGGCCTTATCAAAGGAAATGTGGTCTTTTCCTCTGCTTGTCTACTCAGTGTTATTATGTCAACAGAGATCAGTAAGGTGACACAAATCCTATCCTATTATCAGTATTCAGCAGCAAATGAAGCACCCTTGAGTTTAGCATATTATCATTTCGTGCAGTTTACAATTAAAGCCTTAGATAAGATTAATTGCTTTCAAGGTGAGCCTATACAATTGTCTCCTTATAATGGAGTCTGGATCCAGTGAAGCATGGCTTTATGTCACTGGAAGTAATTGCAAACAATTTTGCAGTTGGATTGAAAAGATTTGCTTAGCAGGCCTCGTGTTTCTTCTCTTAAATTTCTCTTAAGAGAAAAATAACTCCCTAGCAAAAAGCATAACCAGCACCAATAGAGAAACTGGTAAAGAATTACCTATAGCTGGGGTTCTACTTTATTTTAGTTGCTCCAAGTATAAATATTTTAGGCACCCTGTTGTCCTTCTGAAGCCCCAGGTTAGATGAATCTCTGCAGTACTCCAGCAGAAAGCAGATGTAAGCGCTGGATGGAGTGACTAGATTCCAGCACCTATTTCTGACAGCTCTTTTCCATACAAAAAGCTGAGAGAAGGGGGAGGATGGGACACTAAATTCCACCTCAAAACACAGCTGCTTGTTTATCTATTTGTCATTCTGCTGCAGTTGAGTGTTATGCCCAGATGAAAGAAACCAGCTGGGTGCAACAAAAGCACCGGGCACTCTGCTGATGGAGGCACTGCATAGCAAATCCCAGCTTGCTACAAGGAACGGGGTACAATGAGAGTTGGGTGGGACGGAGGAGATGCCACTGTGGCTCCTGCTCAGGAAAACTGATAATGTAAAAGAAATGAGCAGGCTCTCTGGTCTGCTACTATCCATACACCTCAACCGCAGCTTTGACTAGAATGAATACTTGAATAGTACAGTTGTGCCTGGCCTTAGAGTATATGGGCCAGGAAGCATTAACTTTGGACGTAAGTGCTAATTTTTCCCACATGAGAAAATCACCCCTGTTTTGAGGCTTGCTACGACTTACATTTTTCAGTCAAACTCACTCTTGAAGGTCTCAGACATTGCTCTGATTTTCAAGAAGATGGGCTTTCTGGAAAACACCTTATATCACAAGATTTGTGGTAGGAGTTTTGTTTAAACTACTGAATTGTAGCACAAAAAAGCACAGGAGTTAGGAGGGAAGTGTGCACCTCCCTCTCTGTCCTTTCCCATTCTGCGATGAACTCTGCTTCCTAGTTACAAGATCACGAAGCAGTTATTTTCTCATTGCTGAAATATCAGCAAACCCTCCTCCACAACACTGAAAATGTTTTGAATAATAAAATGGAGGGTGAGATTTTCCAGGCGTGGCTGGAGGAGCAGAATGACTTGTCCCCAGTACGGTGAGAAAGGGCAGGATCTCTACCTCACAGGGCAGCCCTCCTCAGGATACCATAGCTGGCACCCTTCAGTCTGCCACGCATCGAGCAGCGAGAGCAGCAGAGGACGTCAGCTGTGGGTGACGAAGGATCGGTTTCAAAGACACAGAACTCCTGAGCTGCTCTTCTGTGGGTGTCTGACTGCAGCTTCTTCAGATACAAGTCATCCCTTCAGTTAGCAGCTCTCCCTGACAAGCAGCTGCAGGGCTGATAGGATTCCGTGAGGCATTGGCAGCATTGTTTTACTGCAGATTTGATTACACATCGAGCACTCACCTCATGTAGGCTTCCCGTCGCAGGAGGTGTTTGTCTCCTGGGTGAGGACTGGCACAGCACTGCACCACGCAGTCTGGTATAGCTGAGTAAGTGGTTTGGTGTAATCCAGATCAGGATGCCTCGGGAAGCTCTCTGCTTGTACCAAGCTTTTAGATGACTTTCAGTCAGCCATCAACCCACCCCCACCATGCCAACCAAACCACGTCCCTCAGTGCCACATCTCTACTTTTCGTGAACACCTCCGGGGATGGTGACTCCCCGCCTCCCTGGGCAGCCTGTGCCAGTGCCTCACCACTCTTTCTGAGAAGAAATTTTTCCTAATGTGCAACCTGATATTGCTAAACTAAGGTTATGCAGGAAAACAAGAACAGGTCATACAAAACAACAAGATAATAGTTATGGTAGCTGTTACAGGCATTTGATGGTGAAGGAGATTTTAAACAGTCCAGATATAAAGCATATCCTTGGGGCCCTGGCAAGGATGCAAACTTCTCTCCCACACAACCTCAGTCACTCTTGGAAAGCCAAGTTCTGGAATTTTAAAAGGCAAAAATATTACAGCAATATTACAGCAACAGCAACAACAAACATGCAAATCACATGTTAAATGACTACTAATGATCTTATCAATGTGTTGTGTAAACAGGAGGAAGAGGACAGAAAGAAGCATTCAACATTCTGCAGGGTTTTGCTGGGAGGTTTCAGTTTTATAATGGCTTTGTGGTGTTCAGGGGAGGCAGGCACATGGACTCTTGCAGTACAAAAGAAGCCAACATCAGAATCAAGTACTAAGATCCTGTGGGAAGTTAGGGTTTTTGTCTAGACAGCTAATTACAGCTTTTTGCAGAACCCAAATGCCTGGGAACACCTACAGCAGATTGCAGCGTTGGTGGGCATCCCAGCGAGGCCTCCATGGGGTGGTCGCATACTCATGCCATCACACTGTGTCCCTCCTGTAGGCCATGCTGGGGTGAGTGGAGATGTGACAACCACGTGGATGTGTTGTTTTCTCACAACACTGCACGTCTCCCTATAGACCATCCCATCCAATTATTCAACCCTGCTCCCTAGCATTAAGATTTTCAGGCCTTTTCCCCATTGACTCTTCTCCTTCACAGCCCTAAAAGCAATAAAGGTGTCATTTTATTTTGATGAGGGCACTACGAGGATTGGGAAAAAGCTCAGCTTTTGTCAGCGTGACTTCATTTTACAGCTGTTCCTGAGCTGTAGTCTTTATAACTGGTCGATGGAGCCTAATTAAATTGTTTAGCTGACACACTTATTGGTTTCGTGTAGGGATATGCTGATCCCATGGAAAATGTGAAGGTTGACAAAAGTCAGTAGAGCATCACTGACTTGCTAGGCATGCCACATGTAGCACTTAAAGGCACATATTAAGTAATATAAGTCATTTTCTAGAAATCAGGTTGCTATCTTATGTTTGGCAGCTTTCTTTCTGTTTTTAAAAGCAAAGCACATCCCATTTGCAGAAAACAAAAGCCTGTTGGGATCATTACAGCTAGTACTGCATCCAGGCCGCTGTTTGGCAATGTTTCCTTTGGATATGAAGCTGGTTACTAAGGGTGCACTGGCCCCAGGCCTTGCTCTTCCTCCTGTTGTTGTGGCCTATGCTGTGACCTCAGCACTGAAATCACTGGAGGGTTTTTTTGGATGTTTTAACCTGGCTTTGCAGAGCTCCCCATCAAAAGATATAGCCTAGCAAGTCAAAACGGAGCATCATCTGCTGGATTAGTGAGCTGAAGAGGGACTTGCAAGCCCCAAAGCCAGCACAAAGGAGATGATAGGAACCTTATCCTGGAGTTGGGGATGCAGACAGGCACGAGCAGAGATGGAAGGAGGAAAAGCGTTTCCCGCTATCGGTTGCAGCCAGCTGTGGGATTGGCTCCTAACGGCATGTCATTTCTGCGTGCTGTTGGGGGTTGAAAATAGCCTTGCTAAAAAAAAACAGGTTGTGGTTTGGCATTGGATAGATTTTGTATGCTCTGCTCCCAAGCCCAGCCCCACCACCACTTGTAGGAAAAGCGATTTGGGGATGGGGCAAGCAGCAGGGGAAGGAGCTGGAAAGGGGTGTGCTGAGCTGCTGGGGGGCTCTTCAAGCCCCGTATAAACAAGTTGTGACACACTGTACAGCCTGACTCTTGCATTCTTATCGTGCTACAGCAGTGTGTCGCCTGACTTGCCCTGCTCTCACCAGTAGAGATGTGGTAGCCCACTGGTCTTCCCGCTAACGTGGGAGCAAGTTTAGCTTTCATTTATCTGCTGGTTGCTGTGATGAGAAGTCCCCAAAATGCTTCCATTGCAGCCATCATGTCAATCCAGGCCTTGATACAATCGAACTTTGAAGATATTTGGCCCTCCTTGCAATGCAGCTTTATTTTGGTCCTGCATGGTTTAAGGTACCTGACTGAAGTTTA
Source organism: Numida meleagris (assembly GCF_002078875.1). Classification (NCBI taxonomy): domain Eukaryota; kingdom Metazoa; phylum Chordata; class Aves; order Galliformes; family Numididae; genus Numida; species Numida meleagris. The sequence goes on along the minus strand of NC_034413.1, from coordinate 9,693,568 downwards.
TCTAAGGACCCAGGATCTCACACCATTTTTAGTGGTACATGGACGCTTTGAACAAAGCATCAGATAAATTTTGGTGTTCGTACTTACAGAAAGCCTGATGTCAGAAACGGAGCTTTCTTGGGAAATCTGTGGCCAGAGCAGGAAAGAGGACCCAGGTGTCCTGAGCTCTTAACATTCAACCTTTCCTCCCCTGCCCCCAAGCTGTCTGAGAGAATGTTTGTAAGGATGCCTGCTTGCTCAGATACGGTGCAGACCTTCCTTCTTCTCACAGCTGTAAACTTCCAGGAGGTCCTTATATGCTCAGCCGGAATATGTCACTCTGAGTACGTAGACGGAACGTCAGGACCAGGACTGAGTGTGTGGCACTGAGAAGAGAAATCCCATCTGTGCTGTGGAGCAGGAGCTCAGTTTTGGTTGTGATTTCTCCCTACCAGCTGGTCTGAGTAATTACATGATGTATTGAGCCAAGACATCCTGCTTTATGCAACAAGTAAATTCATTTACAACCATCTTTTAAAGCAAAGAAGACGTACACTGCATGTCCTGCTTTAACTGCACTACTTTTAAGAGTGCAATCAACTAGCTATTAATTAGCTGGCTACCACAACAGTCTCAGAGGAGGCTGTGCCTGTTTTTCTTCTGCCCGGGACCTGCTCTGGTGTCCGGAGGTGATGGGGGAGGTGCCCAATGAGGCACATGACCTTTCCCAAGACGTGAACAGAGCTCCCTTGGTTGCCTCACACACATCACAGGAACTGCAGGGTGAGTGCCTGGGAACAGATCGCTTCCCTGGTTGCATCTGTGCTGTTTCTCCCCGTGTGGATCGGGAAATGCATATGGGACAGCCTCCATACAGGGGAACAGCTAGGGCATTGCTGTGGGTACTAATGCTGGTGACAGGGAAAGCTGGCACTGTATCACCTCTCTCTTCTTGGATCCAAGACAAAGTTTCACTGCAAGGTACAAAGGAGTAAGGCCAACCACAGCCACCGTCGGCTCTGCTTCCCCACACACAGACACGGTATGTTATGAAGACAAAACCCCGGGGAAGCGAGAACTCCACCACAGAGGGAACAGGTGGAGGAAACGTGAAATACATCCCAGCAAATCCATTATGGACAGTATTAGCACTTCATCTGCAACGCATGACATCGTATCACTGTTCCAGCTGCCGAATCTTTGAAGTGCCTTGTGAAACTTGTTCAGAACTCTGGAGGAGGATTTAGCTGCCGAAGCTCCCCAACCTGTTTCAGCAGGGGGCTGTGGGCAGTTCACAGCTATTGGCAGGACGAGGCTGAGGAGCTAATGCCAGTGCTAGCAGGAAGGAGGCAGGCTGACATCGTGGGTTAAGGCTCTGTAGGAAGTATTATTAAAGAGCCCATTTGTCTTTTTCCCTGTGAAATACAAGGCAAGAATGCAAATCAACATGCACACACACCTGTGAGTGATTGACGTGCTGGGCTGTTGTTGGCTTATCCCTTGCACCTGCTTGCATAGCTGTGACACCCAGATTTGACTCTTGGGGATTTCATGTGCTGTGAAGACATCTTATGTTGGGTAGTATCCTTGAAAATCCCCATGCTAAACAGAGCAATTGCTAATAAGCAGGTGGGGGTGGAAATGAAGAGGCCAATGGGAAGGGAAGGGAAGGGAAGGGAAGGGAAGGTGAAAGCATTTGGATGCCATTCAAGATAAGATGGCTGGATAGAGACAGAATGGGAATATTTCAGAAGAACAAGCCAGATCTAGTACAAGTAGAAGCCTGGCTCTTCCGGGTCTAGTTGGGTCAGGTGGGGATCTAGCCCTGCAGAGCAGCAGAGAGAGCAGCAAAATCGATCTCACCTTCAACAAGTGTATTCTGGCTCCACATAGCAATATTGGAAAGAAAGCATTTAAGAAATTTTCTACCATCTAAATAAAAGCTTCTCTGGGCTAGTTTAATTTGTATGGTAGCTGCTTTTTATTTATCATGTGACTTGATGCTACAGCACTCACTCTGTGTGGTTATCGCCCGAGCAACGGCAGTAGCTCATGCCACATTTTCTGCCTTTAGAAATACAATGCCTTATCTCACAGAAGCTCAGACATGCCCTGGCTGATGGGAACTGCATCCTTTTGCATGATGGTTTAAAAATAACACATGCACACGCAGAGAGGACTCAGCAACAAGACATGCTTTCCCCCGTTACTCCAGCTTCCTGAGAGCCCAGCCAGATGTTTTTAGGCTGTTAGGGATGGCCCAGGGAGAGGAGCCACGGAAGGGTTAGCAGAGATAGGACTGATCACAGGACGTGGATGGAGGGATGGCTAATAGCAGACAGCAGATCTGACTACTGATAGCAGTATCAAATTATTATTCTGTATATGATGGTCTGCTGCAGATTTCTGTGTCGTTGCTCTGGTGCTGAGTGATTGTATCTCCTTACACTAAAAAAGAGATGGCAAGAAGCTATACTGGTTTGAAACCTGACTCAATGTTTTTAAAGCCTGGCTCAAGTCAGAAGAAAGAAAAGATGGTTGCCTGTGTCTGGGTCATGCATTGCTTGGGTTATGGCGAACAGGGCTCTTTTGTACTAGAGGATGCTTGGGGCTGTCTGAGATTCCAGACACTGGTGACTTGTCCTTCACGAGCCTCTGTATCAGAGACCTCATCTATGGTCACCACAGACAAACATTCTCAATATTCAGTGAGTTATGTGGTTACACAGAATTTGCTCCTTAACAAAAACTGCTTTGAGAAGTGTTGTGCTATAGCATGTTCCCTCTGGCTTTGTGGGCCTGGTGCAAGACATGACCAGCCATGGCCCCTCCTTGGGATTGTCTTCCACTATTATCCAGGTAACAGAGCACAGAAGGACGAAGAAGCGTTTCTCCTGGCTCAGCTGCACAACTTCTTCTGCATATTGGGTATTAGGAACAATTTCTTTTCAGGAAAAGTGGTGAGGCACTTGCATAGACTGCCCAGGGATGTGGTGGAGTCACCATCTCTGGAGGTGTTTGAGAACTGAGGAGATGTGGGGCGTGGGGGGGTTGGGTGGGTTTGTAATTGGACTAGGTGATCTTTGTGGTCTTTTTCAACCTCAATGATTCCATGATTCTATGACATTTAAGTCACATTCTTTTGTAAGTGGGCTGCACGCTGCTAGTCAGGGCCACGCTGTCTTGTAACAATCAAAGGAGCCACTGTCATCTTGGACCTGAGTCACTCCTGGAGCCATCTCTCCCCATGAAGCTGAGCTATGTCTTATGGCTCTTGGCTTTCTGAATGCTGCTTGTTGGTTTGTAGCAGAACTGGCAAAGGTGGATACTGCTCAAAGCAGCTTCTGTACAAAGAGACAAGTCAGCAAGGTCCAGGATGGATCTCCAGGACCTGTCACACCAGAGAGGTGTGTGTCAAAGTTCTGTCACATCTGAGGTGGCACAGGAATGGCAGTGAGGAAGCAGTTGTTACATTAAGGAGAATCAAGCAAAACTATCAGGTAGCAGTTTTTAGAGCAAACAATAGAAGTTGCTACTTTTCACACAACTTGTCCTGCACACAGTGCCGAATGAAAAATCCACTGAGAGCTCTTAAATACAGAGATACCATCTTTGGTTCAGGAAGTATCTGGTATTTCTGGGGAAGTGTGACTACAGGCTTTCCTGGGGTTTGTATCTTCCTTAGGCTTCTGCTGCTGGCGGCTGTCAGAGACAGGATACCCAGATATGGCCCTTGGTCTGTTTTTAAGTGAGACCAGAAAGGCTGGCTGCCATTGTCTGCCTTTCCCTGACAGGTACAGCACCCTGCTTCAAAAATCACCATCTTCCCCCAGCTCATTTGCAGTTCCCTGATTGGATGGAAGCTTTCAATGCAGAATTCTGCTCAGTGGTGGTGAGGAAGCCCTGTCCATCCCAGAAACCTTCATGTTGTTGGAGTGGGATGGCTGTTTCTTGAGAAAGGCTTGCAGAGCCACAGGGTGCACTATTTCTGTGTGACCCGGTCCTGATCCAGCTACCCTAGCCCATAGGTTATGAAGGAAGCAATATCCTGCTCTGTTGCTTTCCATATTTTAACACAGATCTGGTGTCTTTAGGTAACATAAGAAAAAGGCCCTGCCAAGTGCTGCACAAAGGTTTCCAAGACCATGTTTGGAAATTTGTTAGATTCCAGTAAAACCTGTAGGTTGCTCAAAATGGCAACTTGTTGATTGTATCATCTGTGCTCGATGTCACCAACGCAGACTGGATTTCAAAATGAGACTGGTGAAGGAATTCAGAGAACTTCAAATTGGTCATCTTAGCTGCCCTCAAACTTTTTTGGCCTTACGCTTGCACTGCATACAGGGATGGGAGCAGGTGCAAGAGAAAGCAATGCACTGGATTTTGTTGGCTCTGTACATCAAACATATCCAAGATGAGCAGTGTGTACCTCAGCTGCTGGTATCCTTGTCTGGCTCTCCAGCAACGGAGGTGGGTCTAGCTCCAGCCTTTAACCACCCTTCAGAGCATGCCCAAAAAGTAACCAAGTGCTTTGGGAATGTCTGCAGTGAAGCCTCATGCTGGATGGGAAATATTATTTCTTCTCTGTCCCATGATACGTGTATCAGAGGTGAGTCAGCCTTGCAGGAGCCATAAAAGAGTAAACAATTTTTTTTCATTACAGATGAACACTTTCCCTCAGGGAGCAAAATTAATGCCCTTGTTTTAAAGAACTGAGACCCTTCCTGATGATATTTTGTTTTGAATTTTGCTCCAGTCTCTCAAAGCTGTTGCTCAAAACTCTTTACGCTATAATCTTTCTTTTTTTTTTTTTTTCCTTTTCCTGGAGCAGCAATAGGACAATGACTAATTTCATAGGTAATCTAGAAATAACTTCCCATTTACAAGAAGACAAATTGCAAACAAGGGAAACTTGATCTCTTGGGAAGCTGCATTCCCTTTGGTATAAATCCAAACTCTTCTGGGGCCATCACGGTGTTGGATTTGGAAGGGACAGTTTCGTGCATACAGACCCAAACTCAGCACCACTAACACATCCCAACAACTCCATCATTTCCCCTGGGCTTCTGTGGCCACTGTTTTTCTCAGGCTGTCAAGACTGAGTTTACACCCTGGTGTGCCTCACCAATCCCTTGTGTTTGGGGACTCCTGAAACATGGACTTTGGAGATGAAGGGAGCTGCTCCGCTGCCAACAGCAGCTCCCATTGCTGCCTGAGGAGCAGCAGACCTCACAGACCACCACTAGTTTTAGACCAGCCCTTCCACAAGGTCCTGCACACATCGTTCTCCCACTCACAAAGCTGCAGTGCTGTCGGTATAGCGTGTGTGTGAGGGGCATGAAGACAGGTGATTTGATAACACATGAACTAAGGCCAGATTCTGCTGTGTGTGACATCTGCTGACAGCCTTAACTGGCAGTGATGCTTCAGGCCAAGTCATTTAGATCAGATTGTCTGGAAAGTTAGAAGAGGTAAAATTTACTTTGTTTACAGTGATGAGGTTTTTCTCACTTCTTTTTCTTTTCAATTCAATTTGTCAAGGGGGAAATTAACTCTCCAGAAGCAATGGAGAAGCTGCTTTGAATATCAAGGCACCTACAGACGTGAACACCTAACAGCCAAAATATGAACTGATGCTCTTTGTCCAGCGCAGCTGGCCATCGAGATGACCGGCATCTGCTCATTGACACTCAACATCCCAGACACCTCAGAGCTGATTGTGAGTGCCGACGGATATCTGTTTGATTGACTGCGGAACGAGAGCTGACACTGCCCCGCTCTTGGCATTGACCAACGCAGCTGTGCCCAGCTCGTGAGTCACCTTGGTGAGCGCTGCGCTCCCGCTGCTCGCCGGGACCAAGGGACTCAAAGGCCACCAGCCCGGTTTCGGTGCCCTGCTTTTCTTTGCTCGCCCGACGGTTCCGCCCCACGCCCCACCCCGCAGCAGCGTTAATGACGGGGTAGGGATTGCTCTGGGCTGGCGGGCGGGAGGTGTGGGTCACTCTGCCGGGGCAGTGAGCCACGGTCAGTGGGACGCCGTGACACACTGCCCCGAGCTGCAGCCTTCAGGGCTGGACCATGCTGCTGGGAGTCCATGGACAGCCAGGGGAAGGTGCCCTCAGAGAGCTAGCCAATGTTTCCCAATGTTGAGATTGTTTTCTTCTTCCAGATGCTGGGCCCAGCTCTCTGCAGCTGGGTGCAGCGCTGCCCAGCTCTGTGGCCAGCCCCAGCCCTTCCCCTGGCCCAGGGATCACCGCCAAAGCTCAGCACAGGGCAACCACTGAGCTCCTCTTTTCCTTTTGAAAGCTAATGTAAAAAATGATGATAAGCTAAATCTAGATCTATGTAGCAATTATGTGGGATGCCAGACCTCGCACCTGTAGCATAATACATAACAGAGCCAGCTAACTGCCTTGTCTAATGATTGCTGTGAACAGCATACAAATCTCATTATGGGGGGTGAGCTGAAAGCCATTTTTCGTCCGAAGCTGATGAGCTTGCAAAGACTTTCTTTGCCCCATTCTCTCAGACTGCAGGTTTGTCCTCTTCTCCTTGGAATCCTTCCTGTTATTTTTCTACCTTCCTGTCACAGGATGCAACGTTCATTACAATAATAGATCAAACTTTGAGTGGAAAAATTCTGCTTTACAGTTGTCTTTAGGATTTCCCAGTTTCATTTCCTGCTACCCATAATGAGCAGGTAGAGTGTTTTCACAGGATGGTTGGGTGGGTAAGAGATGCCCCAAAACGTTATCCCACCTTAACCTCTGAGCTGTCACCTTGAATCATCCCCTGGGGTACCTTGGCTTAGGAGCTTGGATGACTGGAGAAGACCAGCTCCTAAATACCAATCAGACAAGGGCAGAAGATGACTCCCACTCTCTCTGGGAACTTAACTCAAACTTAAAATGTCTGTATTGATTTCTTAACCTGGAATGTGCTTTGGAAACCCTGCCTGGAGAGCCGGCTTTGTCTCACCTAAATACTTTGGAAGCGTGGTCAGAGATGCTCCCAACATGTGCTCTGGATTCTCTGGTGAGAGACACGGGAGGAAGTTTTGAGGTGGAAGAGCAGCATCAGTGCCAATTTATTTGGAAGGACTTTTGTGGACTGGACTTCTGTGGGTTTGCTTGCTTCCTGTTACTCTTATGTTATCAGCATGAAAATATTAAATTATGTGACCAATGTAGCCAGTAAGACTGGCCACAGCTATTATATAACGTCTGGTTGCTGTAAACATCTCCATGATCATTTCTTTGATTGCAGTGCAAACATATCCTGTGCACAATATGTGGGTTACCAGGTAGAGTTATGTCATGACTCAGGATGAGCCAATATCATAAGCAAATGTTAATGAAGGGTGGGATTTTCATTAGTTTCTCTGTATTGACCTATTTCACTTCCTACTGAAGGCAGCAGCTGAAGAGATCTCCCCTAAATGGATCAGCATTCTGCAGCCCAGAATCGTGGTACAGGGCTGGAGGGAGTTCCATTCTCCCCAGGGTGGCCGTTCTCATCTGACATTATGACAAATAGTCCTAGGCTCCTTCTGTATTAAAAATAAAAGCCTTGAACTTGCATATTTCCTTATGGAAAAAATAGCTATCTTGGGATCCTGCTTATACAACTGGAACAACTTTTGTTCTCCACCCCACCTAAGGACAAGCAAAAGGCTTTTATGTTCTCTAGGTTATTAATGAACGGGGTTTCCTCTGCTGAGAGGATGTTTGGAGCACTGCTAAAATCTCTGCTCAGGAGAGGTTTGGTCCCTTGCAATGGGGACAAGCGATCTCACATCACCTTCCTGAGCTAACTGCCAGCCATTAAAAGACACATTTTTAGTAACACCTTTTGCTGTATTATCCTCTGCCTTTGCCTGCTTCATAATAGCATTTTTTTACAGGTAAACCTTGCTCTCCAAGGAGTAGAACTAAGTGGCTTTGTGACATTGTAAGAAGTGAGGAACATTAATTTGTGCACCCTGTTCCACCTTCCATTTGAAAAAGGGAAGTGGTAGGGCAGTTTGTGGGGACTGGTGCCCAGAAGGAGATAGTGTGAGATGATTTAACCCATTAAAACAAAAGAAAGTTGGACAAAGGGGTGACTTGCTCACAGATAGATAAAAATTATACCAAACTGGAAGCAGGTTTGGTAACAAAGCACTGGTCTGACAGCCAGTCCACCCTCTCTGCAAACATTATGCAGCAGGTAACAGAGCTATGCTCATGAATCATTGCCTTGTTTATTTAAAAGAAAAAACAAATATCTCACATTGATGGAGTGACTGACCGGGTGTTCAGCTTGCCTGCTGCATCCCGGGAAAGCCCTGCACAGCAGGGGGAGGGGACCGGCACCCACCACCTGCAGTGCCACGTGAGCTCTGGCAGTTGGGTTTTTTAGAGTCCAAAGAGTTTTTGTGCAACTGAGAAGCAGAAGTGGTTTGGATTTTCCTACGTTGAAGCCTTCCTCTCTCTATTCTAATTTCGGATGTAATTAAGGGATTTTTTAAAGAAAGTACACCAAAGAAACCCTAACAACTGAGCCCTGCTGTGTCTAACACTGGGTTGGCCCCGAGTGATGCTGTGGATGAAGAAACATTTTCCCATCTGCCTTTTCAATGCTGCCTGTGTTGATCTCTGATTGCAGGCAGGTAGTGTTGGGTGTACCAGTGTGGCTCACATAGTAATCTTTGTCTTTCTGCTTTGGCACATGGGCTAAGGGGAGCTCAAACTGCCCCACGTAGCTGCCGTCTGGGTGGGAAGCATGGCTGGGACGGGGTCACACAGCCACGGTGAGGGCTGAGCTGGCTGAGCGTGTTCTGCGAGAGGCGGATGCTCGCCAGGGTTTGCTGGAGGGTGAGGTAGAGCTTAGTATTGTGAATGCACTGGGAATCCCGGACTGCACCACCCAGCTTGTGGAGGATGCTGGATCCATCCCACACAGGCGTTACAAACTACCACTAGCTTTATCACCACAAACTCTTCACAGTGTGATGCAAAGTCATCTTGGCAATAGCCCAGAATATTCTCCACGTTCACATATAACCACTCCACCATCCCTTTGGATTCTCTACTGCTATGTATAAGATTTCTGCAGAGCATCCTAGGTCATAAATGCCTTAAGACGGAAATGGTCTTCCGCTTCGGTGTTTATCCAGCACCTGGCTTCCTGCCAGTCTGGCCAAAGACTGGAGTCCCTTCATATTTCCACATCAGAGAAAGGTTAATCATAACAACACTTGGCCTCTTGCATGTCTAGGTGATGAATCCTCCCACGCCTCTGCTAGGACCAGTGCATGTAGGAGACCAGTCTTGGGGTGTGACGCTACAGTGCCCCAGTACTAAAAGTTCACAGGCTGAAAACTCTGAGAAACAATGCCCTTTTGCACAGATAGGGAAACTGATATACAGGAAGGGGAGAAGACCTTGTGCTGGAGAGAACTGCGCTGGTCAGACCTCTGTGCTCTGACCAGGTGTGTGGCTGCCCTGCAGCTCCCCAGCATGGTGTCAAAGTGCTGGCCATGCCATACCATACCATGCTGTGCTTTCCCAGCCCCAGCAAGGGCTGATCTGCTTCTGTCTGGAGCAGCCTGAGGCTTCATCCCAGCACATTGCTCTTGAGCAAATGAAGCAGCAACACAAACAGGAGGCAGCAGAAGAGCCTGCTTAGTCTGCTGTGACAGAGTCCCACTAAACAGGGCCCAGACCCAGGTGGGAACCTAGTGATAAATGCTCGGCACTCCCGTTGCCTGTCTGCAGCTGCAGCCAGTAGCTCATTGAAACCTGCAACTTGCCAAAGTGGGTTAACAGAGACGGTGTAACAGGAGGGATTAACGTCTGCTATGATCCTGCCATCTGCTATTTCCTACACCTCCTCCTGGTGCACGTCAGCACCAAGAGAAGTGGCACTGACCCGTGGAAGAACTGAGCTGACTACACAGGGATGCTAGTGCCTAGAACCTTGGGTCACCTTGCAGGTTCTCCAAGTGCTTTAATGATTCCCAGATCTATTTTTTGGCCATTCCCTCTTCTCCTTCCTGGGATTCAGAATTACTGTAACACAGGGAGAAGGGAAGCCAGTAGGCACAGAATTACAGGATGTAGGCAGGAGCCACGACAGAGCCAGCACAGCTACAGCAGCTCCATCCATGCAGCAAGCCCGGCTCCTGCCTCTCTGTAAGGGTGTGGGTGTTTCTGGGAAATCAAAGCTCATCCCCACCTTTACGAGGTGGAGGCTCAGCTGGAGGAAGGAGAAGCTTACAGTCGGCACCTGGTTCTGCCTCCGCCGTGTTACAAAACATGCCATGCACCAGTGTCAGCTCTGCCGACCTCAAAAATGCAAAAGTTCTGAGTCAACCACTTCCCCTGTTCCCCCAGCATGGGGTTTCCATACAAAGAGTGTTCTGGTGCTCTCATTTCCTTCTTCTGTCGAGGACTGCAGGAGACACACTTTGCAGGTGTCTTCCATCAGAGCAGCTGCAGTGACGTTGCTGGACTGGGGGAGCACCCCATGAGCTAATTGAGAACCTACCAGCTGGGCCATGAGGAGCTTGTAGTCAAATACAGGTTCTCAGGACCCCACAGTAATAAGAGGATGGGTGGCAAAGTGCTGTGTGTGAGTTTGGCTGTAAGTGGTGGTGTGATAGAAAGAGGACTGGGTAAGGGGAGTTCAGCACAACTCTCGTGAGAGGCTGCAGCCTCCTCCACTTTGTGATCTCCTCCCTGCTTCCCTGGGAGGGATGGATGAGATAATACCTATGGATACAGTGGCAGGAAGGCATCTGGATTGGAATCAGTTGTGTTGTTTAATAAGCATGTGTTTTTAGTACTTAAGGGTGACTTAGAAATGGCAGGAGCTTGTCTCAAATGATCCAAGGACTTTTGATAAATGTTTTCTGTAATGTAGAGCAATTGCCTTCACAGCACCTTAAATATTTAGTTTGGGTGCTTTGTGTTTTACAGGGACTCCAGACAGACAAGTCCTGGTTGAGTGGGTGCAGTGTGTGATAACCCAGGTGCCAGAGGGATGTGGGCTTGCCCTGGGGCATTCTCATGGACACTGAGGTTTCCAGCCTTATTGCACCATGGGGATTTCTCTTATGTTTTTTGTCTGTTTTGTAAGTAAGTATAACTTCATTTCTACATTTTATTCTGTGAATTTGGGTGAAATTCTGTTTTCTTGCTCACTCGGTATTATCTGATGTGGCTCCACTGCAGTTAATATTTGCTCTTTGGGATGTCTAAAACAAATATTGCATTACTTTATCCCCAACCCTTCAACATATCTGTCTATATTAGCACCTCCAGGCAGGTTTAACAACGTGGCTTATCTGCAGATTCCTGTTTAGCTTGAATTTTGGAACTGACACGAAGCCCTGCTGCTGGTGATGTCAGAGCTGTGAGCAGCCTGAATGAGAGGGAACGTGTCACCACACAGCCTTTGTGCTCAGTGCTTATAAGGCTCTGCTCTGAGTTAACCTGTCTGCGCTTGGACTGCGAGCCCCTTTATTTCCTGTGCTCTTTCTCTGCAGGATAGCTGGTAATACTCAAGGATCAATAGGGCCTTTGTACCCTTCCACCTTCCCCAGGTGCTCCCCTCCGTCTGATGCCAGTGGACGTGTTTTGAACAAAGCACAGAGACTCGGCCCACTCGCGCTGGCTGGTGAGGTGCTATGAATTAGTTGGCAGGTTTTAATCCAGTAAAGCCTAGTTAACACTGTCCTTGTGCAGTAAGCTGATTATGATAAATAAGCATGCTGTGTCTTAGCAGACGCCTGAAATCAGATCAACTAAATGCAGTTAGACTGGCCAGGCAGCTTTTTCTTTCTTTTTTTTTTCTTTTTCCTTTTTTTTTTTTTTTTCCCCCACCCTCCCTTCCTTTTAAATCCCACAGCAGTAAGGCTGTACTGGCTTTGCAGTGAGGTCCACACAGGACCTGCTGCTGAGAGGAGCTCCCATGAAGCCCTGGCAGCCACTGTATCACCCAGGCTGGAGATAGGGAATGGCAATGGGAGCTGCACAATGCAGGGAGGAGGTGACTGCAGTGAGCCCAGCATTGATCCTGCAGCCCCATCACTCATGAGGCAGGCTGTGTTGGATTTTGCCTTGCAATTTTAGGGAAGCCTCTGGCTTCCTAGCGAGAAAAACATCCTGGCACGCTGAGAGTTGCTCTCTGGGATTCTATCTCTGGCCCTGGAACTGTCCTGTGCACTAGGATGCTGTGATATGGACTGCTGCCCCTGCTCAGCGAGGCTGTTGTGACAGAGGAGGGTCATGTGGGGCTGGAACTTAGAGTCCAACCAGCAGCTCTCTGGCTGGGGCCATCGCATCCCCTGCAGCTCATCGTGTGGCTGCATCTCTGCAGATACCGCAGGCCTGTGGGGAGGGTTCCCAGCACTGAGAAGGGCTTCAGAGTAATAATTCCAGCATTTCATATCTGAATGCCAGCTCTGTTGAGTGGTAGGAAGAATAAAGCTCCCATTTAGGATATTGCTGCTGCCTAAGAGGCTTTAGGGATTGTTAAAACTCTTGTCTCTCAGGAAACAGTCTGGCTTCATCTGTTGCCAATTAGAGTCACAGGGCCTGGGCTGGGTGCTTGCAGCTCACTGGTGACACTGTCCACCCCAGGGATGCACATGGTGCTCATGTAGAAACTGAGAAAGGGATGAAAACCTCCCGCCATGAGGAGGAGTGCTGATGAAGTCACTGTCCATGAAGGTGTTCAAGAAAAGGGTAGATGTTGAACTGAGTGGCATGGCTTAGTGGGCATAGTGGGGGCAGGTTGATAGTTGGACTAGATTCTCTTAGTAGTCTTTTCCAACCTTAGTGATTCTATGATTCTAAGTGGAGAAGTTTGGGATAGGGAGGAAGGAGCTGGCATCATCCAGCTCAGCACTGGCCCAAATTAGGACTTCCCATGGGAGCTGGGGGCCAGGCAAAGGCAGTGACCATAAGGCCTAGGGGTCCTCATGGTGGCAGATCTGCTGTTTAACCAAACCAGCTCCTTGCTGACTTCTCTGGCCCTGGAGCCATTGCGGCCGCACTGCACTTTGTGATAATCTTTGAGTTTTAAAAGCCCCAGGGTTATTCTCTCTTTCCATCGTTTTGGGGAGTGTGAGAAAGCCCAGGACACCATCAAGGCACAGGGAAGGAAGGAGAACTGAAACATCTCACTTGTTAGATCTGGCTGCCTCAGGGTTATTAAAACAGGGTTGTAATAGGGAAAGAGGACACATCCGGCCAGCAGCTAAGCAGGCCTTGTGAGTGGGCCCTGCTCTGTTTCAGATGTTTATCACTGCCTGAGTCCCACAGTGTTGGCACTGTGGCCCACATCTACCTGGCCATTCCCCTGGCTCCCCCCAGCACCAGATCCCTTGTTCTCCTCCCCTGGTCCCATTCTGTGAGCAGGTGTTGACTTGTCTGTGGTTTCGCTCACTGATTTTTCTCAGTTCTTTATGAAACCAGAACATGCAGACAGCCAGGCCTCGGGGAGCTGCACAGGCTGCCCGTGCTGGGAGGAGAGCTGCTCTGGAAAGATACTGGTATGATGTGAGGTGGCACAAAGTATCTCATTTCTGCATACTGCCCTGTTGAGGAGAGATGCGTGGAGGGACATGGCTTCTGCAGTGCTTCACTGTACTGTTTCCACCAAGCTTTGCTGAGGAGGAGGAAATGGAGAGATCTTCACAGGGTCCTGAGACTTCAAAGAGACCTCAGACAACCCTGGGCAGGTGGTTTATTAGCCAGGGGGATTCCAAAAATGACTTGAATGGAAGAGGTCTCAGAAGTCTCTCACAGACAGCTGGCCTCAAGCAACCTCCCTTCTCGCCCTGCCTCTAGACACGAGCCTGCAGGAGCAGAGGAGGGTACCAGCAGTGGAGAATCCCAAGCCACAGGAAAACTCAGATCTCAGCAATGCTTGCCTCCTGGCACAGGAATTTCTGACAGGGAGCACTGGGCCTACTTGGGTTTGGGGTTCTTTGGTGCCGCATTTCTTCGGTTAATTAATTACTATAATAAGGGTGAGGCTCTTATCAGATCCAGGAGGGGAGCAAGGGGAGAAAACAAAGGGTAGATTAATGCATAAGAAATGTCTCCTTGCCTTTCCATAGGAAAACTCCAGGAGGTGATGTAGATCAGAGGTTCCCCATGCACAGAGGTGCATGCAGCACCCACCTGGGTCTGGGCTGCCATGACAAATATGTGATGTGTATATACAAGAGCTGCAGCTGGGTGCTCTGAGAGCTGCTGCAGGCGGTGGGGCTGGGGGTGGAAAAGACAGGGTGGGTGGGTGATGAAACACACACCCCCACCCTGCTGCCAGCTTGCAACACACCTGAGATCAGACAAACAGATGGAGGGGCCTGCTGACTAACCCCATGCCTGTCTGTCGAGCCCCATCACCTGCATTTGGGCTGGGTGAGCTCTGTGGTGTGGCAGGAGGGCACCTGGAGCCAGGCACTCTGTGCCAGGGCCTTGTGGCCATGATTTGAGCCATGTGTAGTAGTGAGGAAGGACTCTCTGGAGTGTGTGATGGTGTGGAATAAAAGTGTGTGGGTGGCTGGGGGTGTTAATGCTGGCAGTAATTCTCAGCTCTATGACAATGAACCACTGATTGCATCGCACACGCTGGGCCAGATCTTGTATTGCTCCTCTTGCTAGAGACCCTGATGAAAGCAATGGGAATTGCTATCTGAGATCATTATTGCAGGATCAGGCGTATGGTGACACCCTGCTTTTCTAATCACATTATCTCTGGCTCTTTCCACCACTTGAAAAGTTCTGCCGTGGGCTCACAAAGAGTACGAAGCACCCCTGAGGGCCCAAGCACCCTTTATGCCAGCTTCTGGTCAGTGCTTAGCTGGACGTGCAAGCACAGCAAAGCTGAGCTTTCTGTTTGCGTTCAGTGCACAAGTGTGGTTTCTCCTATTGAGCAGAGGAGAACTTGGTGAAGGGTTTCACCTTGCCCTGACAGAAATGATTTAAATGGAAAACAAATCCAGGTGCAGTAAAGTGCTTCTGCACTGGTGATGTCTGAGGGCGGGCAGGAGACCCGAGTACCCTCCCTCTGGCCACTTCATTTGAGAGAAGTAAAGACAAGCTGAGGAGTGCGGTCTGTGTGGAACTGGAGCTCTCTTTCTGAGGCTATCTAGACAGCTGTCAGTCTTAAGTGTGCTGCAGCCACAGCAGATAAAATCATTCAACTTTCTTCCCATTTTGATATGTTGGCTGGGTATCCAGCTCTGCGAGGGACAAGGAGATGATGGGACTAGGAGATACAGGTGACCAGAAGGTGGGCCATCAGGAGATGGGGAATCACTGCTGCCCACCCAGCACACAGCCCCACCAGGCAGCTCTGCTCCTCCTCCTCCATTTCTGTAAGCACGCAGATCTTTTTTGTGGGTTCACTGGTGATGCTGAGCATTCCCGCACACTTTCCTTTCCCGCTTGTCGTTTCAAGTATCAGCTGTTTTGATGACACGTTACAAATTTGTCCTAAAAATATTCAGCTAGTTTGTGGCTGGTGCTTCAGGTACTCAGGAGGAGGCCCATGTCAGCGCTTCCATGGCTGTAGCCATGGAGGAGCTGTGTTCCCAGGGGAGCATGCTGGCTCAACCCATAAGAGGATGTGCTCCTTCCGCCTACTCATTTCACAGTGACAGAAGGGCGAGTCTAAACTATTACAAACATGGCTTACTTGTAGTTACCATGCAGCGAGCTGCTAATACGTTTTGACCTGTGTGCCTAAAGATGGGACAGCCATGTGATCCCTGTGTCCCCAGATCATGTATGTGGTTTCATAGTCCTTAAGGCATGACAATCTGATCTGGTTATTCCCAAGCCTACCCCCACAACTTGTGCTTGACAACAACACTTCTTGACTTGAAGGAGAGGGAAACTCCACCACTTCCTTTGTAGCTTGTCCCAATGTTTTGTCATCCTTACTTCCAAAAATGTGACGCTCATTTCTCCCATGAACTTGTTTGACTCTGGTTCCCCTTACAGCAGTTTGTGCTGGCCTCACCCACTGTGTGCAGTGCAAGCAGGGCAGTTGAGTGAGACTGTTTCAAGTAGAATCTCTAGTAATCCCCTACCATTTTATATAGAACTGCAGCTTATTTTCTCCAGGGAAGTGGTAGATCAAATATCCTATGTTATCTGGTGAGCAATACCCTTCTGACTCGAAAGGCCTGACCTCCATGCTCTCCTCCCTCTCTGCCACAGATTCTGTCGCAAGTTTTCTTCTGCAGTTAATTTAGAGGGAATTCCCTGCCGGAGGAAGGAAACAAAAATAGAAAATTCATTTTTGGGAATATGCGCTACGTAACTAATCATGCTGTGACTGCATTGTTGGGAGAAACCTTTTGGAAATCAGTCCCACAGCAACCCACAGCCAGAGCATCTCCAGTTCTGCAGAATCAGCTGGCTGACAGCCTGCTGTACAGATGCAACCCAGTCCTTCTCCGTGATAGCAGAAGACAGTGACACAGTGCGAGCTGAGTTACCAGTGGTTTTATAAATCCTTTGCCATGCACATTGCAGCTGAGACAACCCTGCAATTAATCACACAGGCAGAAGCAAAATCTAAGTCTGACATCAGCTCTCTCTCTGCTTCCAGAGCCTTTCTTGATCTCTCTTCTAAGTGCATGGAAGAGAAAAAAATGCCTGATGAGTGGAAAGATAGAATTCCCATGTCTTCACATGTTTGCTGTGCAGTAGTGGGGCTGAAGGCACAAGTGGAGCTATTAGCATTATTCAGTAAGAAAATATCAGCACAAATGCTGCGGCTAATGGGCTTCATCTCCCACTGACCTATGTTTGCTGCAAAGCTAATGTGATGGCATCTGACGCACCAGCAATGTGCTGTCTCGTAATCCCACATGTCAGGATCAAAACTGGTGTCAGCCATCCCTCTGGTTTGTCTCATGTGGATGTCTGGACATGAGTGGGGGAAGCACCTGCAGCAGAGTCCTTAATGAGCACCTACCACAAGGCTGGGCTTCTGGCTGTGTGGGCACATCCTCCTGCAGAGAACCCCATATGTCAGATCACCTCTTGCTCCCCTGTCTGTGTCTGTGTGGCAGGCAGGGTGACAGACACTGGGCCTTCTCCTCCTTCTTCTCAAGTTCAGCCTGTCCAGGATATCATTATCTGCTGGAACAAGGCGTTTCTCACTGTAGTTTCAGGACTGGCTCCAGGGCAGGTGCCTCTGTACTCCCTGTCACTGAGATGTATGCAGTGATCTTTTACTCTCAGTTCCCACCTTCCCACAGACACTGCCGAAATTTTTCCTTTATCATCTTAATTGCAACCATTTGTTTTCCACTGTTGTGGAAGGCTTTATCTTCAATGTTAAAAACCCCAAAGGTGCATGTTCACACCTGGCTGCAGAGCATCCAGCGCCATTTCCTGACTCACCCCATGAGAAACACACCACCCACACCCACCCTGTCCCTGGACTCACTGGTGAGTCCCACAGGTCTCCCCCCATCACCCAGAGCCTGCCGCACGCAACCCATGTGTACCAAGCTGGAAGCATGGCTGTGCAGCCCCAGGCCCTTTCCTGGCTTCCAGCTCCTTTGCAGAGCAAAATCGAGCCTTTGTCCTGCTCTGCATCATGGGGCCAGGTTTCCTGCAGACGGGGACAATGCCCTGTTGTTCAGGGCCAGCCTGCAGCCAGGGGCTGCACTCCCAGCACCCCCCCCCCCCCCCCACGCCAGCCCCTGCTGCCTGCTCTGAGCAGCACAGATGTGAGTACTTCTTGCAGGGAAGGATCCCAACCTGCCGCAGGTGAAGGGCTCTGAAACATGAGCTGATGGGGCTGAGCCCTCTGGGAACAGTGATCCTACTTGGGTCAGTTTGAGGAAAGCCAAGGGTGAAACTTTTGCCTCATGCCAGAGTTCTGCACCTCTGCTTGCAGCTCTGTAAGAGCTCTGGGCCCCCGGGATGGGAGACCTTGGGCAAGCCAAGATGGGAGCGGGGAGCAGACTCTTTGCCTGCCCTTGGAAATGACTGTGGGGTACTGCCAGCGTGTGCAAACAGCTCTCCTGTGGTTTCTCCCCTCTTTAAACACGTTTACAGAAAGTACATAGGCATGCTGACCTTGTGACATGGTGGAGTCACCATATGGTGCCAGCATATGGGAAGCATGCACCCAGCTGTGACTCTTGTCCTGCTGCTGCACTACGACACTCCCCTGCCTTTGTCTTCCCACAGGATGAAGGGGAACCCCAGGAAGCTCTGTCCCTTCTGCTCTATGCATGTTTCTTGGCAGGAAACCTGTGTGGTCTGCTGGCATTTCGGGCATGATGTGATGGAGGAGGCTGTGCAACCCATGTAGGAGTAGGCAAGGTGGTCCCATCACCATGAGTTAACAGCCAGGTGCAGTGCCAGGCACAGCCCTGAAGCAGGCTCATGTTGTAACATGTGTTTTATTCCCAGGAAAGCTGTAGGAGCTCTTAGTCTGTTTCCAGGATTGGGAGGATAGAAGCAGTATGATGGGCACACCGCAGCAGTGCAGTGACCGGTTTCTTTGGGACTGATCTCCCCAGGTGGAACTGTTCCTAGTGGCAAAGCTGCTTTGTGCCTGAGTTCAGGTGACCAAGATCTTTCCAGATCAGTCCAAGCAAAGAGCTTTTCCATTTCCTGGTGAATAAGAGGTGCCTTGTAAACAACCAAAAGCTCTCAATGATTCAAGGAGTGCAAAGGGTTTGATGTTATCAGGGCTGGTATCCATGGGTTGGGGATGGCCCCAGAGACCCTTCCCCGTGAGCACTCCCCATCCAGGTGTGTTTCCCAAGTGAGTGGACTTAGGGAAGGATTAGGGGCAGGCTTCCACCCAAATGTATGAGTAATAGGAAACTGTAGTGAAGCCTCGTCCTATGAGCAGCACTGTATTGGGAAGCTTCCAGTGCAAACTTGGTTTAAGAGAAGTAAGGTGCTGCTCTGCCCCCCTGCACATGTGATGGTACTGGTCCCATTCACTGCTCCTTGGGGTCCTGCAGGTCTCACAGCCTGCCTTTCCTATGGGAGCAAACACATCACTCTCTACAGCTACCTGGAAGGAGGTTGCAGCGAGCTGAGGATCAGCCCCTTTTCTCGAGTGACTAGTGATAGTGATGGTCTTAAGTTGCACCAAGAGAGGTTCAGGTTGGATATTAGGAATAATTTCTTCTCAGAAAGAGCAGTGAGGCACTGAGACAGGCTGCCCTGGGAAGGCGGAATCACTGTTCCTGGAGGTGATCAGGAAATGTGGAGATGTGGCACAGAGGGACATGGTCAGCAGGCATGGTGGGGGTGGGCTGATGGTTGGACTAGATGATCTTAGTGGTCTTTTCCAGCCTTACATTTTCTATAATTCTGTGATTCTGTGGTATCATTCAGCCATTTAACTCTCCTTGTTTTAAGTGAATGCCATGTATGTCATTTACTTCCACATTTACTTCAGCTTAAATACAGTTCTGTATTTTACAAAGTTAGCATAAGATACCCTCCTAATTTTCTGTAAAATGCCTGCAGTTCTGGGGTGGAACACAGCAGAACAAAATCTGTAGCAAGCTGAAAGCTATGGGGAAGCTTTATTTCATAAAGATGCCCAAGTGGGCTGTGCCATCAAAATGATACAACATGGAAGCCACATCCTGCCGGCTTGGCTAATCCATCAAAGAGCTTTCAGTGTTTTCCCTTGGAGTAACAGCTTTAAATTTTAATAAGCTGTAGTGTACTTTCACCGGATGTCATAAGCTGATACAAAGTTTAAATGAGGCTAAGCAAGCGGGAGCCGAGGAGAAATGAGCATGAGACGTAAATCATTTCCTCTCTTTTACAAGTCCATTTCATTAGGATTATTTTGGAAAGAAAAAAAAATCTAAACACTTTTTTTTTTATCCTTCTCTGGATATTTTGATCTCAGTGGCAGAAAACAATGATTGAAGTAGTCACAGCACAGCTTCAGCAGGACGGACACTCAGGGAAATGGCAGCCCCATCCCTGGAGGTGCCCATGGCCAGGTTGGATGGGGCCCTGGGCCCTGATCTGGTGGGTGGCACTGGGTTGGAGCTGGATGGGCTTTAAGGCCGCCTCCAAACCAACCATTCTATGATTCTATGAAACTTACAACAAACTGTAGAGCTGCCCTGGGTTTGTTTCTCTTTTTCTGCTTCCTGCAATGCTATAGAAAAATGAGGTGTAATATTTTTTTGCCGCATATGATGATTTTGTTTGTTTATATCTGTGTAGCCCACTGAAACGACTCCAAAACATTCTAAGCTAAAAACATGAGCTGCTCCATTTTGAGCTTAAAAAGTCATTTCTGTGCTCGGGAGCTGTACTCATTCTCAGTGGAGTGGGCATAGTAACACGCACTGTGTGGTGGATTATATTTACGTGATTATACCCTCCAGGCAACAACCTGGTGCTTAAGAAATGAGTCAGCCAGAAAGACCAAGGCAGAGAGAATCAGATTTAGCGATGATAAGATTAGCTTCCAGAAGATCTGGACCAAAGCAACCAGCATTTCTCCAAGATACGTTTGTCCAAACAGTCAATTAAACTGCGCATATAAGAAAATCTTGAGCCATTTGATGGCTCCCTGCAGTCTGAGGAAGCAGTAACCACACGAGGATGGGGATGTGCTGCCCTGATGGATGGGGCAGGCGGGCAGGAGCAGCAGCAGATGTGGGTCAGAGCCCAGCCAGGCTTGTGATGGCCATGGGCAGGGGGCTGGAAAAGGCTCCTGAGAAACATGCAGGGCAAGGGAAGAGAGGGGACAAGAAGGCAAGAAATGCGTGCAGGGAAACAGCAGCAGGAAGAGGAAAGAACAAATGAGAACTGGCAAGTTGATAAAAGAACAAAAGGGCTTTGTCTCACATTAAAGGCAGCTAGCTACAGAAATAATTTTCCCATGTAACCAATTCTTGCAGCTACCCCAGGGATGGTTGCAAATAGGAAGATCTTTACACTCATAACTGGTTGCTGCGAGTGCTCATCAGTATAACTCACGAGCATCGTGGCCATGGAAGGCGAACGGAGAAATTCAGCCTCGATGTGCAGAGAGCTGGTGATGTGAGGCTCTGTGCGTTCCTCCTGCACACTGGCAGCGGCTGCTGACAGCAGCTCGCAGCAACCAGGGGAGTCACGTAGGCATGAGTCAGGTAGAAAGCAGACGTAAGCCCGACACTCACTTCCAGCCTGATTTTCAGAAGTGCTGAGCGCAGACAACTCCCATTCAGGCCATGCACTGTTCATCCCAGTACTGTTCTGCGGCAGCAGAGCTGAGAATGTAAAACAGGTCTGAGAGATGCTGGGGCTGCAGAACACCGAAATCCAGTTGGTTCTTCCAAAATGAGTGGCTTGTGGCATTTCCATCATCTAATTCTTTGGGAATAGTCACTTATGATTATGGATGCATTACAGATTGTAGATTTAAAGTAAAAAAAAAAAAAAGAAAAGAAAAACAACATGAGCTATTTTTGTTTTTGTTGAAAATGCCCTATCACTTTCTAATTCTTTACTTGTTCTCAGGAGAAAAAAGGGCTCCAGTTCAACAACGGATCACATCTATGGTGCCAGAAGGTGAGGGGGACGATTGCCACGCAGCACAGTCTGTATCTGGTAGCACATTTCACCTTCCAGAATTAGAATTTGACCACGGGTTGTTCTGTTGCGACTGGGACAAATTTGCCATGGGATGGATTGGTTCACGATCCAATCTGTTATGTTGGAATTTATCAGCGTTGCAGCCTCCCACTGGCGCTGCTCAGCTGCCCCCAGCCACGGGGATGGCTTCACCTGGCTCCCAGCTGCCATGTGCCAGCACACACTTCTCTCACTGCTTGGGCCGTGAGCGTTTTGACATCAGCCGCTCCAAATTAGAAAGTGATGTTACGGGAAACTTAGTAACAGCACAGAAATGCCATCACATCCTCCCTGCCGCCTCGTACTATGCTTTATTCATCCAAAGGATGTCTTGCACTTCACAACCACCTGGAGGATGAGCCCCAGAGGGGACGTAGTGCGCCTCGAGCCCCAGACTAAGACACAGTGACATTTAGGGTGCTTTCTCTGTATCACCTCCCAGGCAGATCCCCTGGGGGACGATGGATCTGCCTTCCCCTGGGCTTTCTTAGGCTTCATCTCACCTTTTGCCTTGCTGTGGTTTGGGGCTAGCACTGTGGGTTGTAGGGCACACACCCAGCACCTAGCACTGGTTATTGGCTCCAGCAATTCAAGTTCTAGACCTGACTGATCCTGTCTCTTTTTTCTGAGATCTATTTACTTGCCCAAGACCCCTTTTGAATGGTAGTCTCCCCAGAAAAGCAACAATTTTCTCTCCAGTGATCCCCACTGGATGTTACTCCACGGGTGAGTAATTCCACCTGGGGGGGTGGGAGAGCTGCTTCTGCCCTGCGGTGAGCAAAGTCCCAAGCGCCCACAGTGGGCAGCAACAATGGAGCCACGGGGGGTGAGGAGGAGAGAAGGGAAGAATGAGCTGGGTTAGGGGAAATACAGCCTGAAAGAAAAGGAAAGGGCCAGTGGATCTGAAAGCCCTGATAAAAGCCCGAGACAAAGGACAAAGGAGCTTGGGAGATTACCAAAGGGAAGTGGGAGGGGGAGCGGGGAGAATGATGTCGAGTGGCATGGTGGTGATGGGTCAATGGTTGAATGAGATGATCTCAGTGGTCTTTTCCAGCTTTTATGATTCTACAAGTGCTGCACGAAGGTGGGAGTTCCCTGGCTAGAGCAGAGGGTGCTGAGTGGCTCAGTGCCCTCCATACACAAGAACCCAGCCCTTTTTCCTTTCTTGCTGGGAGCACCTGGCAAACTAGGGGACAGATCCAGCAAGGAAACATGTCTGTGTCCATCTACAGCCCCATGTCTGCTTGCACACCCTCAGCAGTAGCTTCTCCTTGCTCCCCATCCCCAAGCACACAGAGCCACGGAGCTGGCAGGCAGGAGCCGGGCATCCAGCACTCTGCTGCAGGAGGAAGCGTCACACTGCTGCTGTTCGCCTGCTTATTTTCTTCTAATAAAAAGGTGGGCATGACTCACTCTATTAAGAAACAAAAGCAAAGCTGTAATCTGCTGAAAGGCGGTTGTTTGGAGGCTCAGTGTTAGGTGTGAGAAGGGAGGAAGGTCAGCTGCAGGTCACATCCCGTGATACACATACACCCCGTTGTCACTTCGAGCCCAACACCAGAGCTCTCCCCCAGGGAGTTTAGTTTCTGAGCTGTAACATTTGCCCCCTCCTTCAGACCGGGGCTGGGGAGAGAATCTTTCCCTCCCACCCCTTCCCGTGTCACTGGGGTTTCCTGGGAGGAAATGATGCTCACTGCCACTGTGCCAGCCCCCTCCTTCCTCCGGAGAGGGAGAAACACTCACATTGCCCACAGCCCCCTCCATGCACCAGGACCACTGATAAGCTGGGCTGTACTAGTGGAGCCGGGGGGAGCGGGATGGGGCCTGGCTTTCTGTTGGGGTGGCAGGAGCAGGGCTGAGGGCAGGAAGCAAGCTGTGCTCACACTGTGCCGGAGCTTCTTACTGCGTGACTGGGAGGCAGAAGCCCCCAGCTATTAATCATAGCTGGGCACGGAGGGGACAGCGTGGGGCCGTGGTGACGGCAGCGCCCGGGTGAAGGCAGCACCCACACTGGGACTAACACCTGCAACCACTCACCGGGTGTCTGGTGTTGTTCCACCCCACACCCGCTGATGCAGAGCTGTTAGGAGGACCCAGCTGGGGGCTGCAGGGTGTTGAAAGAGGAAGAAGTAGAGGTGCTTCAGAACTGCTCGTGGCTTTGCTTCCGATCAGCTCGAGTGTTTTTCTCATGCAGTCTCCTTCATACATCTGTGTTCCTGCTGCAGGCAGTTTGGGGCAGGGTGGCACTTCCTGCCCGCGGTGGAGGTGAGCATATTTCAGGACAGCATCAGAATAATAACAGAGTGCTGCTCCTGGACAGCTCCACTGTGACCTTCCCTGGCTGCCGCGAGCTTGGCTGGAGCACAGCCTTTTGCCCGACTTCTTCCAGGGATTGTCACTTCTCTTTTTGATTACTTCATAAAACTCATCTATGAGGAAAGAGAAAGTGCTGGATTTCCTAATTCCGTGTATCAGTGTGATGACCTCAGGCCACAGCAGCACGTTGTGATCTGCTGCATTACTCTTCCACAGGCCCCTGGGCGCAGTCCTGCAGCCTACACCTTTGCTACAAGCAAGCGGACATCAGAGCCCCAAAGAGCCACCTCGTTTCCTGACCCTGTTCCTGCTCATCCCCTTTTTGCCATTCATTCATTCATTCCGCACAGCAGCACTTCCCACCTTGCCCGGAGCTGCCTCCCTCTTTGCTGGCGGGAACATACATGGAGGGGGGAGAATAAAGGGAACCGAAACGCGCTACAGCCCGGTGAGAGAAAGCTGCCCCAGCGCTGCCCTTCTTCTTCCCCCTTTCCCCCCCCGCCTTCCTCTTCCTCTTCCTCCTCCTCCTCACCCCCCTCCGGCTCTCAACCACGGCTGGGGAGGGGGAGGCGATGATGCCGATGACGGGGTGAGGCTCAAGCCGATGACTGGAGAATTTTTGCGGCGTTTTTCAGCTTCCTCTGCCTCCCGAACTGACTAACGCTGCCCGCTGCGGGGAGGGGAGAGCAGGGGAGGGGAACCCCGCCGGGGGGCGGTGCGCGGGGCGGGAGATGCCCATATTTGGAAGGCGGGCGCGTCACTCCCCTTATATGGGCAGTGTCGTCAGAGCCCGGCCTCCCATTCATATAAATGCCCGCTGGCGGCGGCTGGGATTCCCTGCCCAGGCTCGGTGCGGTGCCTCTATCCCTCCCGTCCCGTCCCGTCCATGCGGAGCGGCCCTACGGGCCCGCGGCTCTCGCGCTAGCACAGGCAACCCTCCGGCCGCTCTCCCGCTCCCCGAGCAGCCCCTCAGCCGCTATGAAAGTCACCTCCCTCGACTGCCGGCAGCTGCGGAAGCTCCTGCGGAAGGAGCCCTCCCGCTGCCTGGTGCTGGACTGCCGCCCCTACCTGTCCTACTCGGCCTCCTGCCTCCGGGGCTCCCTCAACGTCAACCTCAACTCGGTGGTGATGCGGAGGGCCCGCGGCGGGGCGGTGCCGCTCCACTTCGTGGTCCCCGATGCGGCCGCCCGCTCCCGGCTGCTGCTGGGCTCCGAGGGGGCGGCGGGGACGGCCCGCCTGGCGGCCGTCGTGGTGCTGGACCAGGGCACGGGGCACTGGCAGAAGCTGAAGAAGGACAGCACGGCGCAGATCGTCCTCAACGCGCTGCTCTCCAGCCTGCCCGAGGCCGGGGCCAGGGTGTGCTTCCTGAAAGGTGAGGGGGTGGCGGGCGGCGGCGTGGATCGGGCGACGGGAGATTTCGGGAATCGACCCCAGGAGCCCTCCGGGCAGCGGCCCCGTCCCCTCCCGCTCTGTTAAACTGCTTATAGGTGCGGGGCAGGGAGGTAACGCCGGGATTTCATTTCTTTTCCACCCACTGGCGATAAATCCCGGATAGGCTCCGCAGGCTGAGCCCAAATGCCTTTCCGCTCACCCCCGCCGCGCGTTTAAGAGGAGGATGGAAAGCGAAGAGCGTCAGGGAAGAACAAAAGTTGGTATCGAGGGAACGGGGCTGCCTGGGGAGCCAACCCGGTCCCAAGGGCCGCTCGGCCGCCCTGCACGGAGAGCAGCGTTGGGGCGGCCGCTCGTAGCCCAGTACCGGGGCCGCTCCGGGGGTACTGGGGCTGTGCCTCCATCGGGACAGGCTAGGAAAGCCAGAGCCGCAACTGCGGGGCTCATCGAGGCATGTGAACACCGCCTTCCTCACGTGCGTTATAGCCCTCGGATTGCGGTTTTTGTTTTCCTTCCGTGTAACCCGGGGGTAATAAAACTATAAAACCAGCAGCCTGCCCTTTCTCCCGTCCCCCGCTCCGTTTCGCCCGGCAGCGCCTTTGTCCTTTTGCCCTCTCCGTTTCCCGGCCCTCCCCTGTCCCCTCGCAGCGCGGTGCCGGCCGGGGAGCTCCGAAGGTTTTGCCAAAGCGTCCCCAAATAGCCCAGGGGCAGTGGGAGGTCACGGCTGGAGGAGAAAATCCAGCGACGGTTCTTAAATTCTTTTGTGGACTTTTATGAAGCGTTTTATACAAGTAGGATTTTTCTTCTTTTTTTTTTTTTCTCCCAGTTTTGCCCCCTATAGTAAAGAGTGCTCAGAGGGCTTCACCGCTGGGCAGAGGTACCTCCAACATGGGGATGTCCAGTACCAAGCAGGAGGGAGATGCAGGGCAGTTTGCCACCACCCTGGCATTGCCCAGTCACCCCCAGATGCTGCGGGCACCACTACAGCACCAATTCTGCTGTCGTGCTGTCTCAGGGCAGGGATGCTCATACTGGGTGGAGCTGGGCAAATCCTATGGGACCCCCATTAAAATAGGGATGAGGAAACATCTCCAGGGTTACCCTGGGAAGCGTGTGGCAATCCAGGAGCTGAATTAAGCTCTGCTGACTCCCAGCCTGTTGGCTGAGCCACAGGACCATCCTTCCCTGCTATGTCCCAGCTCCCCACTTTGAAGTGGTGGCTGTGGGCAGTTTATACGGGGTGGAGTGTTGATGTAGGCTCTGCTTTGCATCTTCTGTGTACTGCAAAGCCTCTTTCTTGAAAGCCTGTTGACATGAGACTGAAAAGATTTCCCCTCAGCAGAGCATAGGTTCCCCTCTCACTTTGCTGCAAAGTGCTCTGGGTCTCAGTGTGACTCAGTGCCAGAGCCGCTGATTCACTGGGGCCACAGACCCCCCCAGGAAGCTGTGGTGGTGCAGGGACATAAGGTGACACCAGGGGCATAAGTCACCCTGCAGCACTGGGTGCTGTGCAGAAAATAGGGACCTCTGGGCCCTGTAGCAGTGGTTGTGCTGCCTGGTGCGTGCGTTTGACCTCTGCAGCATAGAGTGCTCACCATGGGTGAGCTCAGCCCCTGCAAGGTGAGGGATGATGTGGTGGGGGAAGAAGGGCTCACAGAAAGATAAAACAGTGTATGGTCCCCTGATGCTGACAGGGATTCTATTACTTATTGATTAAAAATGAAAGCTCAGCCTCACTCTCTGCGATGAGCAATGGAATATTTGCAGAGATGACCTCAGGGAAGCTAGGTTGAGAGGAGAGGGGGAAGAGGAGATTGCTGGAGGAGGGGATGAGAGGATGACTCACCGTCAGAGCGGCCTGCAAATATCCTGATCCCCGAGGCTTGCAATTAACCATTCAGCAGCCGCATGCACTGCTGCCCCAGAGACACGGGGAGCACACATGCTGACTTGGCTAGCGCACATTTCTGTGCTCATTCAAAAGCAGAAACAGCACAGAGTGTAAACGGGGATAATGGTTACTCCCATGAACTGAACATATTTTTCCTGTGTGAAGGCAGTGGCTGGGGACAGTGGGAAGATAAGGTCAGCCATGCAAAACATCAGGATTTAGAAGCCCACCCTGTGGAAGGCAGTTTGGGATCAGGCAGTCTGGAGAGTTTCTCATGTTTGTTGGCTCTTCCACCGTGAGGGCTATCATTTCATCAGCCCCCTCCGTGTTCTCCGTGGTCACACTGCTGCTCGACCCGCGCTGGTTGAGTTTGGCTGGGGTCGTGGGAGGAAAGGCATGGGTGGTGTGAATGCCAGCTGCGTGCAAAGCCGCCCTCGTGCCCCCAGCACAGAAAACAGCTTATCATCACACCTAGTGGGCTTCGAATCGTGCTGTGCTCCTGCAACACAAGGACCCCACAGTGGGACTGAGTGGGCGACAGCAGCACGTCATCGGTTTCAGCACACATCTGCTCAAACATTACGCACGGATGAGGCACCGGTGTGTGGGGCCCCAGTGTCAGAGGTGGCCGCAGTGGGCAGCCCAGGCAGCGGGGCTGTGGGTGCGCGGAGCCACAGCGCTTCCTTTGTTGCGAAACCGTGCCCTGATCGGGGTGCGCGCTGGCACCGCTTATCAGGGCGAAACGGTCGCGGATTAATGAATCACACCGGAGGGCTTGCTTGCACAGCCCTGTTTACCTGGCGGACACGCTCCAAAGGATTATTGAATTTTCCTGTAGAAGAGCTTTCTGACAATTCATTTTCGCTCTGAAAAATCGCAGGTGGCGGATGCACGGCACACAGCTGACATTTCCAGGCTGTTTGTGCTACCTGATGTATTCGCGTTCAGTTTGGAGAGCGTATTCCTCGCCTGGAAATAGGCAGCCATTTAGCTGAGGACAAACTTTGAGTAACAGTGTAATAATAGGATTAATTCCTTTTCATTAGCGGTGTGCTGAATGTAAGGAAGGCAGTACTTAACTATGCAGAATCGCTCATGTGGGGCCATTCAGTTGTCAAGCGCTGTCACAGGATTTCATTAGGTTTTATAGTGGTTATTTGACAGATTGGTTTCAGTGGGACTGTCTTCATTAACTTGCTGTCTCATGCGGTGTGGTGATTAATGATGCGATTGCAAGTGTTCTCCTCTTGTGCTTTGTGTCCATTCAAAAATGCAAATACAATATTTCTTGGGCTGTCCCAGCGCTTGCAGTAAGAGCAGGTTCGGGATGAATTCTGCAGAGCTCTCCCTCCAGCGCTGGCAGCAGTGTGTGTGTGACTGAAGGAGGGAGCTCAGTCCCTGCTGTAGCGAGGTTAATGTTTGTTGGACTCAACAGATCTACGTGCACTAATGGTTTTAATCTCTATCCACCGGTTTTTAGCAAGTTAATAATTGTCAGCGGTATTGGAGGTTTTCCTTGGGTGCCCAAAGCCTCTCAAACAGCCCCACTTCATCACTGGGGACAGCTTTCTAACCAACCCCAGCAACAGCACTGCGCACTGTCCCGCTTCATTACCAGCACCGAGCCTCATTTCTCCCTCACTTTAATTAAACCACTTTTCAGAAGCGCTAACATCGGTGTTTCACTTTTTTCCTCCTTCCCCAGGGGGCTATGAAACCTTCAATTCGCAATATCCTGAGTGCTGTGTGGATGGGAAGCTCATTTCCCCGGAGAGGAGCGACGTGGAGAGGAACCTCACCAGCCACTGTGAGAAGCAGAGTGCCAACCACAAGCCTGCCTACGACCAGGTGTGTGTCACCAGGGCCACCTCCCCCTCGGTCTTCTCCTTGTGCCACCGGGTCCTTCTGTCCCAGCTTCATGTCTTATATGCTCCAAAGGCAGGAGCATGTAAGAGTCTGTGGTGCATGAGGTTAGAGTTATCTGTGTTCCTGCAGCAAGAAATAGGTGTGTTTTGATCAGAGAGCCTACTGCAATCATGGAATCATAGAGTTGTTTGAAAGGACCATTAAAGGCCTTCTGGTCCAACTCCCTTGCACTGAACAGGGACACCTACAGCTCCATCAGGTGCTCAGTGCCCCATCCAGATTGACCTGGGGTGTCTCCAGGGATGGGGCACCACCACATCTCAGGGCAGCCTGTGCCAGTGCTTTGCTACACGTACTGTAAAAATCTTTTTCCTTGTATCCAGTCTAAAATGGCTCTAGAGAGGCTGGCAAAGGAGGTGGCAGCTCCGGAACTCAAGCTGACATCCCATGTGCCTCACCAACGGTGGCAGAGGGAACGGTGATGGTGGCCCTTGTGCTGGCACAGACTGTCAGCAGGTGGTCACAGTCCCTGTCTCGTGTCACTAAGGCTCCTCGTGCGTGCCACTGGTCAGCATCACCTCCAGCTGGCTTCAAAATGAGGCAGCAGTAGGAGGTATAAACCCTGTTTAGCCCCCAGACTGCACTGAGGGTGCATTCACCATACAGCCAGACAGCCCCAGTGCCGGCTGTGAGCAGCGGCCCCCTCCCACGGGACACCAAAGGGGCAGGGAGAGGTGTGGGGCTGCTGCTTTCCGGCAGACGTGGCCCTGGGAGGCCCTGTGGGGTTTCCGTCGGAAGTCACCACGCTCCCACGCCCGCCCCCGGGGCTGGGGAAGACGTGTGCCCCCAGATGTCACCCTGTGGTCGGGCTGCTTCCGGGGGTCCCCAGGGTGGGCCCCGTGCTGCAGGTGGCTCATGGCTGTCCCTGGTGAGTTGCGTTGGACAGCGTGGGTAGCTCAAATGATGATTTCTCACCCCTGAGGGCTGGCAGCAGCACTGTGCATCATGGAAAGTTACCTGCCACCCGCATCTGTCAGGCGGTGGCTTTTCTTCGCGGTGTCGTCACCCGGCTTTTTCACCTTCCGGGGAAGGAGGAACTGAGATTACATCTTGCAGGGTGGGAGTCTGTGTGGTGACGCAGGGGAGGAGGTGTCCTCTGCTCCAATCTCGTAGTACTGCAGGCACAGGGGTTTTACTCTGTCACGGGACTGAGCCCCACGTTAGGCCCCCCTCCTGCTCTGGGTCTCCCAGTGAAAGCACTTCAGGCCCTCCTGAGGGGCAGGAAACATCCTGCACACGAGTGGGATGGTTCCAGCTTCATACCTTGCAGATGTGGACAAGAAAATGAAAAGCTGCTTCCTGCGTGGGCTGTGCCAGAGCAGTGATTCACTGGGCAGCAGCACTGGGGTCTAAAGCCATCATGGGGAGAGGCTGGGAGTGGGGAGCAGGCTCCCACACATGTTCCCTTGCCTTTTTCCCTGCAATATCAGGACTCAAAGCTCCATTGCAAAGGCAGTGTCAGAGTTGTATGTTTTTGCTCCTTCTCTTCCAGGGTGGTCCGGTGGAAATCTTGCCTTTTCTCTACCTTGGTAGTGCCTATCACGCTTCCAAGTGTGAGTTCCTCGCCAACCTGCACATCACGGCCCTGCTCAATGTCTCAAGGAAGAGCTCCGAGTCCTTCCAAGACCAATACTGCTACAAGTGGATCCCTGTGGAGGACAGCCACACGGCAGACATCAGCTCACACTTCCAGGAAGCCATCGACTTCATCGGTAGGTGTCCAGGGTCCCCAGCTTCCTGGCTCCCCAGCTTCCCAAAAGGAAGCCGGGGCTTCTCAAAGAGTACTGCGTACCCCCAGTAGTGTCCAAGCCCTTGCAATAGAGCCATGAGTCAGAGGCATGGGGGGGAGAGGGGAGGAAAATCACAAAAACACAGGGGGTGCTGGTGGTGTGCTCTCATCCAGCTAGTTCCAACAGGGCTGCTGGAAGTAATGGGTAACTGAGAGAACAGACTTATGTTGCTGCATTTTTTGTATGTTCCAAGATGTTACTGTAAAAGTTCAAACATATCCATTAGCATCTGCCCCAGCTAGGGGTTTTCAGCAAGGAAGGGGCACTCACAAGGTGTTCAGGAGGATGAGGAAGGAAGTACCTCCTCCCAGTTGCCACCAAGCCAACAAGGCGAGTGGGCTACTCAGCTTTGTTTTCTTTCCAAAGCAAGTTCCGAATTTGTGTTCTTTGACACTGCAGACAGGAAAACAAAGCAAATCCAATGTAAGAGTGCCCTCTAAGACCTTTTTCTTCCTGGTAAAGGACTGCTCACAATTTTCAGGGAAATGATAATTCACTTTTGTCACATTCCTAGCCCCTTCTGATAGTTGTTGAGTCACTTGAAAATTTCCCCAAAATTTTGAGGATGATTTCAATTTTCACTTTCTTTAAAAACTGTGTGGTGTAGATGCTGGAGATGACTCAAATCCAGGTCTTCTTTATTATGTACAGCAGTTAAATATAACTGGTCCTGGTGGCACCGGTCCCCCAGCCGACAAAGACAGGCAAATGATAACTTGTTCAGCTCTATGCTGTTCCAGTGCCATGCAGCGAGCACCACACTCAATGCATTTCTCCATAAATTGGAGCTTGAACATATTGCCCGAGGCAAGAGACCAGAGGACATCTATTTTTGAACTGCATTTTAGTGTGGAAAGGGCTTATTTTAAGCACATTCTCTGTAATCTAGTAACAATCGTTGTGTTGTGTGAGTAACCACAGAGGCTCCCTGTTGTGTAAAATGGGTGCTTTGCATAAGCCTTTTATATCCTGACTTAAGTCCAAGCATCCCTTGGCCAGGCTGTAATTAGCAGCTGCCCCGCAGTCCTCATGTGCTTTGTAGTACGGCCCCAGGGACTCTGCCCAAGGGTGCCACCAAGGGTCCCTCCTGGTATGGCTGCTTGCTGCCAATCCACCAAACAGCAGGACAGGTTTGGATTTTAAAGAGGAAACCCTGTTTTTCTAGCAAAACTGATGAGAGGAAGTTCTCTGCAGTTCTTGCCTTTGAAATACCCAGCAGGGGAAGGGCTGATGCTTTGAACCACAGGTAGTGGAAATGCAGGAACGGCAAACACAAGCACTGCCCAGATGTCTGATCCATGACACAACTCTCTAAAAAGCAAATTGTAGCACAGGAGAAACAGGCACCTGGGAAACCCTTTCCTAAAACTGGAGGTGGGACCAAATTGGGGTCCACGGATCCCAAAACAATGTCAGCTGGAGCTGAGCTTCATCTTGGGCTGGGTTTTGTCCCTCCTCTGTTTGTCTTTGTGCCCGTCCTGGCACCCAGCAGCAGAGGGTCCATGCTGCTGGGTGCGTATTCCAGAGTCTTCTCCAGCCTCGAAGGCAGCTGACGTCTGCATGACTTTCTGTTCCTTAGATTATGTCAGACGAGCAGGGGGCAAGATCCTGGTGCACTGCGAAGCAGGGATTTCACGCTCTCCCACCATCTGCATGGCATACCTCATGAAGACAAAGAAGCTGCGCCTGGAGGAGGCCTTTGACTACATCAAGCAGCGCCGGAGCCTGATCTCACCAAACTTTGGTTTCATGGGACAGTTGCTACAATATGAGTCAGAGATCCTGTCTTCCACCCCCAGCCCTCCCGTTGCCTCATGCAAAACAGAAGCCGCCTCTTTCTTTGCAGAAGAACTGACATTAGGCAAAAATTTTGAAGGCTCGTGTTTCGCCTTCCCTACCTCAGTGCTGAGTTCTGTGCCCATCCACTCCCCTGTCCACCCACTGAAGCTCAGCCCAATGACGGCTTCTTCATCCTGCTGAACACCCCGGAGCCCTCAGAGCCCAACTGTGACCCTAATGAGAATATTTCATGAACGTGCAATAGAGAAACCTCACTGACTTAGTCTGAGGTGGTCCTTGTGGGTGATACTTCCCATACACTGACTGTGAGGCACAAGTGCTCTACGTGTGGCAGGTTTTCTGAACTTTAATGTTGTTTTGTGAAGTTCTTTTGTTTTTATTTTATTTTTTTAGAAGTACTTTTCTAGGTTTTTATCCAGAGTGTGCAGCCACTACTGTATTTCCAGATTCTTGGGGAGCAATGAGAAATCCATTTTGTGCGTTCTCAGTTCCCACCTTCTTCCCTTTTTATTTTTGAGAAGAACCTTATTTAAAGTTTCAAGCAATAAACAGCAGCAGTGGGGGAAAAATAAAAGAGAGCCCCTCTTGCACCTGAAGAGATGTGTTTCCCCAGCTTTCGTCCCGCCTCGTGCCCTGTTTCAGGGAGCAGAGTGCCGGGACAGCAGGGCTCCCTACCTGACTGCTGTTGCACACCCAGGTGAAAATCCTCTGGCCTGTTCTGGGCTCTGCAGTGTCAGGTACTGACCTCAGTGTAACTGGAGACCAAAGGGACGGTGGATCCCTTCAGGTGTGGCATTTCCTGTACTCCTGCACTTGCCTTTGTACTAGGCATGCTTTTAACTGAAGCAGAGGGACTTAAACTGTCAGGCTACCCTGCTAAGCTATTATATTCCCATCTGTTGTTTAAGAACAGCCCTAGGATACTTGAATGTCTCCACAACCCTCCATCAAGTTACTTCCCATCAGATGACACTGTTACTGCTGGATTTTACACCAAAAAATAAGATGAGCTTGGCTTTCTGGTCTCTTCCCAAGCATTTCTGACATGTGTTATGTGTGGTAAAGTGGTCTTGTCCAGTGTTATGTGGCTTGCTTAGTGCGTGGTCACCTCCAGCCAGCCTTCCTCTGTGAAATCTGGTTTCATTGCATTGAGTTTGTGTCTGCAGGGAGCTCAGAACAAGATGCTCTCTTTGTCTGTTGACTTTTTTTTTATATACGTAATACGTATGGGAAACGGCAATAATTTCCAGAAGATCTCGTGAATGTGAAAGAAAGTCTGCAACAGTTTTTATGGAGTGTAAAAAATAATAAAAAAACCCTGTGAGGAAAAGCAAGCTGTTTGTCATCCTTGAGTGAGCCGGAGCTGCAGGAGTGCTGGTGCTGAGGGAGGCCATTGTAGCACCCCCACAGAGGCAACGTGGGGTGGGAGAAGGAGGGCAGCACTGCTGGAAAGGGCCCCAAAGGTGCAAGTCTATGGGGGGGAGAAGGTGAGGGGGAGGATTTTTTGAACAGAATGACATGAGTCACAGCGGCGTCACTTCCCAGCGGCTGGGCAGACGCTTCTCTTTTGATTCATGCATCTTTTATATAAGATTTGCCATCTCGCTGAAGACGAATGCCTGCAGTCAGCCCGGCCCCCGCTTCCTGCCCCAGCACAGGCGGTGGGTACAATGTGCCCCAGGCTGGGTGACAAGGCTGTGCAAATGCCACCAGTCACCTGCTGCTGTCACGCCATGGGCAGGGCAGGCAGCCAGCCTGCAGGGCTCACCTGCTGTCAGAGATGTTCTGGTTCTTTATTTTTTATTAATTAAAAAAATGCACTTGAATGCCAGCATCTGAGCCATTTCACACCTCATCTCAGCTGGAAGCTCTTCACCTCTCTCTGGCTCATCACTGCAGCACATTTCTGACCCGCATTTCCAAGCTTTTGGGTCAAGAATGCTGGATCTTTGTGTAAACTGAGGGGCATCTCTGCCCTGTGGGGTTAATCGCCTTGTGACATCCTCCTCTGGCAGCAAATCTTGCAGGTGAGGAGCTGTCACCAGAGCCTTGGCTTTCCTTTGCTTGTCCTCAGGAAACTTGAGCACAGGAACCTGCATGTGGAGAGGTGAGGTGGCTGATGTAATGGAGTAGATTCTGTAATGGAACAGATCGATTCATTTTCTAGAAGATTTGATTGCCCCTCATGAGGAGCTCTGGAAACTGCTCTTGAGAACCCCCAGAGCCAGTTGCAGCGTGAAGGCTCCAGAGCAGGCAGGTGCAAGGCTACATGAGAGGGTCATGTCCTGAGCAACCTTGATGAAAATAAAGCAACCAGCTGCTCTCACTAAAGCATTGTGACACACCTTTGGAGGGGCTGCAGTGGGACCAGTTTTTTTCTAAAGGCTGAAACTCGTGGTGTTCCAAGCACAGGCAGGGGTTAATGAGGTACTGCTGGCAGAGCTGAGTGCAGCAGCTAGAGGAGCTCAGAGGCCAGGTGGAGCAGGAAGGTATTTAGCAGAGAGGAAAGGCAGCTGCTGGGTTTGGAGAGAAGCTCTGGTGTTGAGCTGTAGCAGTGTGTTAGTGAATGTTGTCAGCAGAGGGAGGTGCTTGGCTGGGGCTCTGTAGGGATGGAGAAGGGAACCTGAAGCAGAGGTGTTGTGCCTGGCACAGGGGCCCGAGGCCTGCGCTCCTGCATGGGTGTGGTTCCCCTCTGCTTGGCCCTGACCTGCATCTCCTCCCTGCAGGCTGAAGGACCTGTATCCATGTAAGTGCTCCCTCCTGTGCTCCTGCTGGTGTTTCCTTTGCTGTGTCAGTGCTAGGGTGGGACTTCATGCCCAGATCAGTGGATGTCCCCTCTCTGAGGATACTTTGCAGCTATCCTACCACAGGGCCTCGGGAGAAGAGCACCCCTGAGAGTACTTTGTGGGTTGTATGCTGGGCAAATTCACCATGCTGAGCAGGGGGCTATTGCAGCCCAGGTGGGCTTATGTTTTGGGCAGCTGGCTCCTAGGGGTGAGAGTTCAGATCAGACAGATGGACACAACACCAGATGTGTGAGGAGTGCTAGAGCTGAAGGACAGGCTGGCTGTGCTTCTCTGCCAGCTGAGCCTGGAGGAGAAAGAGCGATCTCAGGAATGAGCTGCTGGTGGTTTTGGTAGAAAATAGGGACCTAAATAGCCCTAACAGCAAGGGGGATGCCAAAGCAGTGTGATTTTAGATGACAGAAAACACAAGTGAAGGAAAGATGCTGTACCCTCAGGTGAAGCTTTGATTAGAGCTCTTCCCTTACGATACCTGAATCCAAAAAAGATAAGAGGAAATAGCACAGTAAAGGGGATTTTTTTGGTACGGCTGCCAATGGAACTGCTGGGTCAGGGCTGTGCTGAGCTGCGAACATCACTCATCTCACCCCATTGACACCCCTGATGGTGCTTCCTAATGTCCTGAGTATGTCTCCACTTGCCTGTTGTGGGCACGCACTGTACAATGCCCGTGCTATGTAGCTTTAGTCCAGAGCTTTCTACCTTGCAAAGAGCAGTCCTGTTGCTCAGCTCATCCCTGCTTTGCTGCCTTTCCTCTCTGCCTCTGAGACAAACAAACCTCTCAAAAACCTGCCACAAAGAAAAAATATCTTTATGTGGTGGCAAATCAGACTGTGAAAAGATCTGGGGTGGGGGCGGATGGGTGGGTGTTGTCCTCAAGTGTCCCCGTCTCTGCCTTTAGTCCACGTGTTTGCTGGTGGGATTTGCAGCCTGTGCTGTTTATGAAGGCTTCTCCAAACAGCAGAATTTATCTTGTAGCAGAATCTGTGTTTTGCAGGTACCCAGATACGTTGTATGTAGCTCTCCTGAACTCCTGGCCACACATACCGGGGGCATGGAATTAATTCTGACCCATTATGCTTGAGTAAAAATCTCTCAGTTGGTGTGCCCATGCTCAGTCCTTGAGCACCACCAGGTCAGCACTGCTTCTTAACTTCCACCTTCCTGGTGGTGAGATGCTTTTTCAGGAGACAAAGCCTGAACGGACAGGGCATTCCACAGGCGTTGGTGTTTACGTGTTAAAAATAACACTTGCCTTGCAGGAAAGTCAGAGGACCAAATGTGCCCCTTAACAGGGCCGAATTAGGGGAAGCTGCAGGCAGGGTGGATCTGACCCTTCGTCTCCACTTTTCACAGCTCTGTGCTAATTGCAGAGGAGATGCGGTGCCAGCTCACTCTCTGGGAAGAAAGCGGCAGGAACCAATTTGAAGAGCCACATAAATATGGAAGTAGGATTTTTTTTGGCGTGGGAGGTGTTACCAGCACCACACATTACGGTTCCTTGGCTTTATCACACCGTAGGCTTTTATCGAGACATGAGTAAGTTCTCTAAATAAGGAATATGAAAATAGCTTGTGAAATAGGTTGAGTCATCAGAGAAAATCAAACGAAGCTTTGACACTGGGGCCTCGGTTGTAAAGTCCTACCGTGTTCTACAGTTTGCATTATAATCATTGGAGTCATTTCAATCTGTTTACTTCAGCTTCAGAAATTCAAAGCACTCTGCCATCTTCGTGACTGTCAGCCTTACTTACCAAATGGGTCTGTCTTTCTGCTGGCAGTGGTGTTTCACCCGCCCCTGAATGCCTGCAGAGAATGTAAAGGTTACCAAGAGAAATGGCTGCTGTGGCTACAGCTGAGATGCCCCGCAATTCTTATAGATTCCTCTAGTCATTAAGGAGGATTTATGGCCCCTAGACATCCTTTTCAAGTACTAGCTTCCCTCATGGAAGTCCCTGGCTGTTGTTTGTAGCTTCTGGGAATCTTGAATTGGAGAGGGCCATTTTCCAGGCTGGGTTTTAATGAACTACTCATGTTAGTAAAGTTACTTACATGAGTAAGCATTCATCAGGCTGAAGTCTCCAAGTGAACCGATCATGTAGTTTTACATGCTCTCTCTCTATGAATGGGGGTTTATTTCTGTCACACAGATACTCCATTTCTGAGACTCCTTTGTAGAGCAGACAGCGGTTGATAGTGAGTCATCCCTCCTTATTAAATTGCCCCTCCATCATGAGCTGCCTGCAGGCGCTGCTCCAAAGCCCATTGACTGCAGCAGGAGGATGGTTTCCAGACACAAAGGGTGCTGGATCGAGCCCTAGATGAATCTTTATTTGAAATCTGTATTTTAAGGAACTGTTTGTTCTAATTGGAACTAGAATCACTGCTACCTTGGAATGGAATATTGAGGTCTATGGGACTAAAACTGGGACAACGGATATATCCTATCTGCTGTAATGCCTCCAGTCATGTTAAGTCAAGTTAACTGGAAAATCAATTGACATGAATTCCAGCATGACTATTAGCTGCTACCCAGCTGAGCCCAGAGAGCCTTGCCAAGAAGAAGCAGATTTCTAGCAGGGATAGAGCAGAGCTGTGCACATTCATCTCCTAGAGATGCTGTGGTCTCCTTGGCAATGTTTGTGATGCCCTGAGCAATTACCATGGCTAACAGAGAGGCTGGGGGTCAGGCACTGTGGGCTGGATGTGGGCTCTGTCTGGCTTTGGAGGGCAAGTGATGTAGTCGGCTCTGTGCGCTTCTGCTGGCACAGTTATTATTTGTCAAATCCTAAACAAAGTGAGGGAGACCTGAACTGACCACGCTGACCAAGAGGATCCCTGGGGCACACATAAAAGGATTGTAGCAGAGAGCTGCTTTTTCCTCATCAAAGCTCATTTATCCTGCAGAGAATATTAGTGCTCTGCTGCTACAAAGCAGATCTTTGCTGATGTGGCTCTGCTCATGCAAGAAGCCTTTTGCTGCTTGAGTGGACCTGAATTTCTCTCTAAGCCTTTCCTGCAGGCTTACCCCCGTGTCTCTGCCTTGTATCAGGTTTAATGATATTGATCTCATTCTGAGAAAGGCATACAGCTTTTTTCATGTGTTTGCAATGCACCTTTGGGTAAAGGACGTCCTAAACACAGAGTCTTGCTACCATGATGTATTTATTGTATTCTGTGGTTATGAAGCCATATGTTCTATAGTACGTATTTGTTTTTTCGTTAGGCTGTAATGTTGTACTTAGTTAAGACCAACCGGAGTGGGCAGGGGATGATGGCAGCCCTGGGTGAGTGGCAAGAAATCAGTGCACTACAGAGTGCTAAAGCCGTGGCTCGGATCTCTGGATGCAGCTGCGAAGAGCAGATGGCTTTCTGGCCAGCAGCACAATGTACTGAATGCAGGAGGTTACGCTAGAGGGAATCGTCCAGGGGCCACCAGTGGGGGAGCAGGGTGTGTTGTTCTGAGTGCCACCAAGTGGCTCTGGACAGGTGGGATTACCAAACCCTGCTGCGAGAAGGCTTGCTTTGCTGGGCTTGTGTGACATCTGATGGGGAGATGCATGAGTGTGGGGAAGGCTGGGAAGGAGGGAAAAGCAGAAGGCTTCTCTGTAAGTGGCACTGCCCCGCTTGGAGCTTATGCTCGTGGCACCCTGGGGAAGATGGCACATCTGTTTGCATGACTGGTTGCATTGCAAAGCTGCATCCACTGCTTGCAGAATTAATCTCTCCGTATAGGAGAGTAGAAGTGGGAGGAGCAGAGAAGCAAATTTGTCTTTTTTCATTGTTAGGAGGAGGAAGAGGGCGGAAGAGTTTAACCCATCGACGACATGAAATAGCGCCAGAATTGGCATTGCTCGATCTGCGTATTTTATCAGATGTAAAAATATTAATTAGAGTTGATTTCAGATTTTGAACTGCTGAGGAGAAACCACCGAATGCTGAACGGGACAAGGTGCAGGGGACGAAGTGCGCTGTCACTGTTTCAGCCAGCGTGCTTTCTGATCGATAACTTGCTCCGGTCTGTCCCAGTACGTCTGTCCGTCTGTCTGAGTACCAAGGCAGCAAATTGCCAGGAGGTGGCGCTCAGCGCTGCACTAAGATGCCGGGAGGGCTGCAAGTCCGGCAAAACTTAGCAACAGCAAATAGCTCCCTCGTTACGTCAGGGAATGAGAGAAAGGTGGAGGGAGCTCAGCAGATATCCAGCCCGTCCCTGTTGTACCTGCTGTAGTGTAAATAATGCTTAGAGGACGCTGGTTTTCTTCAGTGGGAGTTTCTGTAATTTTAGCTATTTGCATTAACTTAAACTTTCATATTTTTCCGCAAAATATCCCTCCCCAGTAACCCAATGTCCCAGGTACGGTTTCTCGGCCTCAGTATTTATTCTTATAAAGCATAAAGAGAAAATGCTTGGTTGTAACATGACCAAGGTTAAAAGGCAGGTCTCCCACAGCCACTCCCAGTGCCACAGCTTTATCACAGCCTTCTGGTTCCTTTCCTTGTTGTGCCTATAGGATGATGCACGTGTGAACCATATCCCCTTGATGTCCCTGCCTCCCTTTAGGGGGTGGTGCCTCCTGAATTGGAGATGGTTAGCTTGGTGGGGTTTGGAACAGCAAAGTGCTATGTTCTGCAATTTAGGCACTTTTACAGCGCCTTCCATAATAGGCGTTATTTCATTGATAGCTCCCGAACGGGCATACCGTTTAGAGATTGTAGGCTCTGGGCAATCAGGGCTCCTCGCCCTTCGCTTTATGTCGACAGCTCCTCGAGGAGCGCAGCCCGCCCGTCGCTCAGAGCCCACGCGGCCCGCGCCGGCTGCGGGAGCGCAGGGCAAAAGAGCAGAAAAAAAGCAGAAAGCGGCCGAAGCGCCCCGAACCTCCGGCTGAGGAAGCCCCGGCCGTCGCAGCGCCCCCCTCAGGCGGGTGGCCGCATCCCTCCCGCCCGGTGGCGCGGCCCCGCTCGCCTCTCACTTGCCTTTGGCGCCCAACCCGCCCCCCAGCGGGAGAAACCACGTTTCCGAGCTCGTTGGGGGGGATTCGTGAGGTGAGGGGGGACGGTTTTGGAGAGCTGCTCCGCCCTAGAGCCCCTTGAAAATCTGAAGAGGTATTACAATCAGTAGAAAAAAAAGGTGATCTTTTACTGTCCGCTGCATGGCGCCTTCTCCGACCTGCGAGAGGTGCGATCTCTTCTCCTCTCTCCCCCTCCACGCTGTGCCGAATGGTTCGCGCCGGGACGGGCTAGGGGTGGCTCCGCCGCCATTTTGTTTCGTGAGGGGTGAGCGGGGCCTTGCGCCGAAGAGCCTGCGGCTGTCGGAGGGGCGGCAGAAGGCGGCGGCGGCCCGGGGTCGCGCCGAGCCCTTGCGCCGGGAGGAGGCGGTGTGGGCGGGCTGCGCGGCGGCAGCAGCAGCAGGCAGCGGGGCGGCTCCTCCCCCATCCTCGGCAGCCATGTACATCAAGCAGGTAAAGCTGAGGGGCTCCGGCCGCCAGCCTCGCGCGGCCTGGGCCTGCTGCGGCCCTGCCCCGCGCCGGGGGGTCAGCCTGCGGCGGGCAGGAACAGGCCTGGCCCGGAGGGAGAGGCCCCTGGCTGGGCCCCGGGGCCTCTGCTCGGGTGCCCGCTGTCGCAGGGGGGGAATCGCGGTCCCGGCCCTGAGGCGGCGGTCCCGTTCTCCGCCGGCCGCTTCCATTCATTGTGGTGTGCGGCGACGGTGTGGGGTTGTGCTGGGGGCTCTGGGGACCTTCGGACGAGGAATTCCAACTGCTTCTGCCTGCCAATTCCTTCCCTTGGGAGAAACAAC
Organism: Numida meleagris; assembly: GCF_002078875.1. Lineage (NCBI taxonomy): Eukaryota > Metazoa > Chordata > Aves > Galliformes > Numididae > Numida > Numida meleagris. The sequence goes on along the minus strand of NC_034413.1, from coordinate 9,652,244 downwards.
AGTGTTTGTGCTGGGGTGGAGCCTGGGCCGCCGAGCGCGGACCACTCCACCTGGGCGCATCGCCCCTGGCAAGCACTCTGCAGCTGACGTTCAGATAAATAAAGTCCTCGTTTGGGCCTCCTCCAAACAGTTTTTAAGGCGGTGGCTGTCACTGCTGTTAATATGTCCCTGCAGTAGTTATATATGCTGCATATCGTGGTTGAAGGTTTTGGCTGCTTTCTTACCACTATCCCTGTATGTTCATGTGAAGCCTGCTAGGATTCTTACTTCTCAGTGGACTCAAAATTAATTTGTCCTTCTGACACCTTATGGGTATAATACTTCAGATTGTGTTTGGAAGTGTGTGTTCTACATGGAGATGAGGTTTTCATCAATTGTTTGTGGGACTAGGGAGTGTTTTTGGATGCCTTTTGGTAACATTTGAGTCATTGGTTCAAATGCACATTTAATATATGGCACACATTGCTTTAAATACTTCAAATAAGAAAAAAATATTGTACAGACCTGTACTGCACAAAAGTAAACAGTAGTAAAGATAGTCTTAGTAAGCCCAAATTAAGTCAAAGTTAGGTGGACCATAAGCACTGGTGTTCTAGGAGCTATAGAACAGAGTGGTCCAGCCAGCAGTTGGGCATGGTGGTCCTTGTGGGTCCCTTCCAGCTCGGGATATTGTTTGATTTGAAGTGAGATGCCATCTAGAAAAACCCACATGAGGCAAGGGAAAATGGTATTGGGAGTCTGCCAGTATTATACTTCAGAAGTGTTGCCCTGGGTATGTGGGTGGAAAAAGTTGTAGCTCTGTAGTAACATCCAACAAATAATAATCAGTTGTTTTTATTTAATTTTCTTTCTTTTTTTTTTTTTTTGTAGAGCCACTCAGGTTTTCATGAGAATAAAGGATATGAATTATTCCAACTGGAACGCTTTTATAGTAGGCTAGCCTACCAAGTTTTTGCCCATTCTTTTAATTTTTATTCTTGAAATCTGGAGAACTGGGAAGCAGCGTTGTTCACAAGCTTCTTAAATTTTTTCTTTCATAAATTGGAATGAGTGAAGGTGGCTGCTGTTTTTCTTTTTGAAAGCTGTTGGTACCGAGGCAGAGCTTACTGTTGCTGTGAGGATCTCCCATTTGGTAGATGGGGCAGACCAGTACTTATAGAGTTGGGGGGTCAGGTGCTGTGTGAACAGCCACGGTGACTGAGTAGTCATCAGCCAGTACGCAGTCCAGAACTTGCTTTCTATAGTCTGATCCATTCAATACTGAAATCCTTGATTACTTCTAGTACGGTTACTTTAGGTTTAGACCTGAATACAGCGCAGCTACAGGATTCCATTTTGCTTTCTAAACTTAAGCGGTTATACTGTTGGGAAATCTCATAACGTGTTTTGCTGTCTTCCTAGCCGGTAATTCTTCCTTGAAGTTAGTTATGATGGTGAAACATCAGTGAGGTTTTAACAAGATCTTGTGGTGGCAAAAAGCTAAGGGAGGACGCAAAGATTGAATGTCAGTTTTAGTCCATTTGTAAGCGTTCTTTGTAAAAGATTTGCAGCTTTTCAGGTGGCTGTTGTCTTTCTGATGTCAGACTGTGAGCAGAGGAAAGCCTGTGCATAGTCCTTCAGCACAGCTTTGATGTTTGGAAAGCGTTTATTGATGCTGAGCTGTGCTGGAAGCTGGATCAGTTTTGCTGCTACGTGGAACTGAAGCATTGAGATACAGTCATTCTAGACTAAAATTGGATAGTTGTGCTTCTGGACTAGTGTTTGCTGCATAGATCTCTAGCTTAATTCATTGTGTAGGTTGTACATGTTTGTTTAGGAATTCAACAGAACTGATAATTCTATCTTTTACTTTCTTTGTTTTACTGTGCAGCCTAAAGAAAACATAAGTCTGTCTTGCTTGTAAAATAGGTAAAGTCTGGTATAATCTTTACAATTTGTAACTGCTCTACTTGAAGAATTTGCACATAGAATTGTTATGCTAAATGTGGATTGTGTTATCCTATTGGGACAGATTTTTAATAATTTTATTAGTGCTTGTTAACGTGAGACAGTATCTTTCCTGTATGTAATATTTGATGCAAATACTTCTTTTAGTGGAGGTTGTTACAGAAAGGCTGCAAGAGCTCTCTTGTTCTCTGTGCTTTGGCCTAGATATGTACCAGCATCTGTTATGAGTGGAGAGAAAGATCTCTGTCCATAAAATGCTTAGGTGGAGGGCCAAGTCTCGTAACACAAGATACTGGTCTTGAGCTTGAAAGTTGACAGGATTAGGGGAAAGATACCAAGTTTATTATAACTCATGTGAACATCCTGTAAAACCTTGAAGTTTAGAAAGTGGTTAAGAACAGAGGTAAGGCTGTTGCTTTTCTCCTTAGGTAATCATTCAGGGCTTTCGAAGCTATCGGGACCAAACCATTGTGGATCCATTCAGCTCAAAACATAATGTCATTGGTGAGTTCCAATATCTGTTTGTTAACACTAATGAAAGTTACTTCAGATGATGTTCAGATTAGTCCTTGACAGTTTGTTTATATTCTTCCTACCTTTGATTACTTTGTATTTTCTGCACTGGAAACTTCTTTACAGTTGTCTGTTACTTTCACAAGGCGTGTTCCAACATATTTACAGCAAAGTATTCTAGCATTCAATTTTACTGTGACAGTGGTGTGATTCTTCAGTAACTGAGTGAGAAGTGAACTGGAAGCACTTTCGTGTGTGTAGATGTCCGCATTGGCCAGTCCTCCTTTAAGGGACTGGGTTGTCCTTGCAGGAGCAATGGCAAAGATATTTTTTTTTTTTGTGGTGCTTATCTGATAACTTTTGATAAATAAGCACACTAGTTACCATAAGCATCTGCAGAGATGAAGACAATCTTCCAGCTTTTGAGGAATGATTTGCTGGAATGTAGATCTTTAAAACATAAAATACAAGCTTCAAAGCTTAGTTTTGTGTCTGATGTGTATAATCTAACAGCATGTTGTTCTCCACCATTCTCACCTGTCTCCTTGTTTTTATACACAAATGCCTGCTCCTGTCTTCTCATTTGTACTGGGTTTGCTGATTGTGCAGCAACTTTTGAGGCTGCTGACCCAACAGCAAAGGTCAATTTGGGAGATGGGAACGTAGTAGCCAGGGTTTGTTCTGAGACTGGAACAACTGTGTATATGACTGGAATAAGGGTTTTGTTTTATGTAATGTTACTTCAGTGGGAGCTACAACTTTTCCAGATGAGTGTTTTTAAAAGGAGAGAAAAGAACCTTGTTTCACTGTTGTTTGCCTTTTTAAAAATAACTCATAGTAATCCCAAATATGCTTGGGGTGAGTGAAGCTGAAGGGCTGTGGAGGCAATACGGTAGCAATAACGCAGAGAGCATGAAAAGCCTAGGATGTTCCTTGCTAGAAGGGAAGCTGTTTTGAAGGCATACAGTAAATGCTGGTCTTAAAGATGAGACACTGACTAGCCTGACTAAAGCATCAGAATATTCTTAAACCTTTATTTCTTGAATAGAAATGGTACTTTTCTGGTCTTTTTAAAACGGAACATTCCTGAATTAACATTTGGATTGTTGAAGTTCTTTGATTTCAATTTGTAGCTATATGCTTTGTGTTTTAATTTTCAGTGGGAAGAAATGGATCGGGAAAAAGCAACTTCTTCTATGGTAAGGATTGATTTCCTTATATAATAGTGAGGTAATGGTAATAGTGGTGGCTTCTTTCATTTGTTTTGTGTTGAAGTTGATTTACCAAATGTTCTTCCTTAACAAGATGTGGTCATGACTTAACAAAGATGGAAGATCAATCTTAGTGCACTTATTACTTCAGGTTTTTCCTCACAACTCAGTTTCTCTTAGGACTCTCCTAATACTTGCAGTGTCAAAAAGAGGTCTACAAGAGGAAACTGATTCAAATATTACCCACGTTGGAAACTGATAGCAATATTTGCAGTTACTTTAGACATTCTTAGTGGCTAATAAACACACAAGCTTTTAACACATGATTATGATGGGGATTTTGTGGAAGTGCTGGTGGTGGAGCACCAAGGAGGCAAGGTAGAGATACTAGTGGACTTTGATGGTAGCTGTATGAATAGCCAAGTGTTGAGTATTTTACTGTTGTTTTTAACCTGGCTTGTGAATCCTTGCTTGTTGAGCCCTGCTAATGCTTACACAATGAGCAAATAAGATACTGACAGTGAGAGACTGAAATTGTAGCGTACAGCAGGCTGAGTGATAAAGATCTGACAAATGAAGTTTTTTGGGGGGTGGGAAGAGAACGCTGAGATACTAGCAGTGGCGTGACTGTACTGTGTACCAATATGTTTAACTGCTGCATATCTGCCTAAAGGAAAGAATAAATCTTCTGTTTTTATTTTTTATTTTACTACAGCAATTCAATTTGTCCTCAGTGATGAGTTTAGTCATCTTCGCCCTGAACAGAGATTGGCTTTGTTGCATGTAAGTGAAGGTGTATAACAAGAAGACAAAAGAATGAGTTAATGCATTTCAGTCTTACTGCAAAAACAGTGAAGTGCTGGACTGTAGATGTTTTAAACTAGTTGCTTTGGAAGCAACCTTAAACATTTTTGTTATGATTGTTGTTTCCCTTCGTTAAAAGGGAAGTTATTACAAAATAATACATTATTGTTATATAGGTGGTTAATGCATGCATGTGAATGTCTGTCCAAGATTTTCAGAAATGAAAACATGTAGTGGATCTTACACAGTTACTCTTGACTCTGAAGTCTATGAAAGGAGATGGGAAATGTGATCGCTGGGGGAAAGGCCAGGTGGATGGACTAGATTCTCTCTTTAGAAGGTTCTTCTGACCAAAATAATCTTGTTTCTTAGGAAGGTACTGGCCCTCGTGTTATTTCAGCTTTTGTGGAAATTATTTTTGACAATTCGGACAACAGGTTACCGGTAAGTTAAATGCTTCGGACACGGGTTATCATTTCAGACTCTGGTACCTCAGTGTTATAAAAATAGTTGGTACGGGATCTGCTTTAGAGTTAGTTCTGATAAAAAGTACTGTAAGCATTCTGGATTAGTTATACCTGCTGCAAGCAGTTAAATTGACTGGACTTTCTTTTCTTGAGATTGATAAAGAGGAGGTCTCACTTCGCAGAGTCATTGGAGCCAAGAAGGACCAATATTTCTTAGACAAGAAAATGGTGACGTAGGTACTTCTTTTCTTGAGCTGAATAAGCTGAGTAGTATTTCTTCAAAATTCTGCAGTCATAGGAAACACTTGCATCTCTAGCCTGAAATAAATAATACTAACTTAGTTGTATAATACTAAGTAATGGTAATTTTACAGTGTGTGTATCAGTCCTTGTGTAATAGACAGCAGACTTCTTTGAATTCACGGATTAATCCATTCATTAAAGTCTGTATAACCCCTTATTTTAGGGCTTGTTTTAAAATATAAGAGATAGCAAACTTTAAATGTCACAAGGAAGGATAAGAAACAACCTGCCTGTATTTGCCTCCTCTTTGCAGTGGGGTGCTTCTTTCTTCATATTTTTTCCCCTAAAGCTCTATTATTTTTGGGTGCTGCCTTCCCCTCTTCCAGCCAGTCCCCCCACCTGCTTTCATTTTAGAGTTAGCTCTTGTCAAATAAAGGGTTTTAAAGCATGCGTTGTGTACAATGACCACAGTATGTGATACATTGTTATGATACTTCACTGTCACTTCTGCTTTAAGTGTTTTTAATGGATTCACAATAATATTTCAGGAAAAATGATGTAATGAATCTTCTTGAAAGTGCTGGATTTTCTCGCAGTAATCCCTATTATATTGTCAAACAAGGAAAGGTAAGTTTCTTTTTCACAAAGTGGAAGAAACAACTATCAAAAATATGTATTCTGAATGACAAAGTTGAGCGGTATACCAAAACTAAAATATTTTTTTAGTTTGGGGAGGAAAAAAGGGGAAAAAATGCGATTTTTACCTTGATTTTGTGTGTCTAATGAGTATTCCATGGCTTGAATTGTTTTAATATTTTTTTAGTGTAATGGTGTGATTTTTATGGAGGTGTATAAACTGACTGAGATAGCATCAGGATTTAAAAGCCCACACTTAAGGTTTTCTAAATGTATTTTTGATCTGGTAACAGTCTCTGAAGTTTGCATAGTCCTGGAACTTTGAGTTTCAGCAAAAGCTGGTAGTGTTTGAGAGCCAACAAAATCAATTACAAACGGAATGCTAGTTATCCTAAAGTAATGGTCTGGAAAGGAGAGCAACATGGTAGATTCCTAGACATCTTTCCAAAACCTGAAACAAGTGGGCAGAGCAAAAAAAAAAAAAAAAAAAAAAAATCCGATACTTGATCTGTTGCACTAAGCTATAGCAGAGAAGGATATTAAAATCATAGATCTTGAATTGTTAGATCAACCAGATGGCCACAGCTCCTGACTCTCAAAGACTGAAGTTACTAAGAGAAGTAGCTGGTACCAGAGTGTACGATGAACGTAAAGAAGAGAGTATTTCACTAATGAAAGAAACAGGTAAGGAGACCTTCTGAACTGTGGTTCTCCTTTTCATATTTATTACTTGACAAATAATTAATCACTGTAGGAGATTGAGTAGCTTTAAAGGTGTGGGAATATGTTACGATGTTTAACTGAACTTTTTGTTTTGTTTTTTAAAGAGGGTAAGAGAGAGAAGATCAATGAGTTGTTGAAATACATTGAAGAGCGACTTCACACACTTGAAGAGGAGAAAGAAGAGCTGGCTCAATACCAGAAATGGGATAAAATGAGGAGAGCATTAGAATACACAATTTATAATCAGGAACTTAATGAGACACGAGCTAAGCTTGACGAGGTAAAATGCTTTATCTACTACAAAATAGAACACAAGATGATCTTTTGCTTTTTACTGATGTCTGCGTGCATTCCTTGTTAAAAATCTTGCTGTTGTCTTTCACCAGTTCAGCATGTTTTTCTTGCATTTCTGAAACTAGAAGTATACTAAAGCAGAGCCTTGCTAATTGAGCTACTTGCTATATTCTCTTGCAGCTTTCTGCCAAGCGAGAGACAAGTGGAGAGAAGTCCAGGCAGCTGAGAGATGCTCAGCAGGATGCTAGAGATAAAATGGAGGTAAAAATACTTAGGAGATTTTTAGGGTTTTTCCTTTACTTTATGTTGCTTTATTTTTTTTCAGTGTAAACATTTGTTGTAAATCTAAATTTAGACATAAAATCCAAAGTTCATTGACTTGAAATGAGAAGAGCTCTTACATTTTGAGCTTTAACTCATACCTGTAAAAACATATTACATTCTAACCTGTGGCTTCCTCTTGTTTGAAAATTGGAGAAATTGATTATACTTCTTAGCATACTACCTTGATCTATATAATGCTTGCTGTGAGTTTGATAGATCGTGTCACGTGCGTATAATGTTTAAAATGCAATATGCTGAAATTTGCATAGGAAATAGAACGGCAAGTTCGAGAACTGAAGACAAAGATTTCTGCAATGAAAGAAGAGAAAGAACAACTTAGTGCTGAAAGACAGGAGCAGATTAAGCAGAGGACTAAGCTAGAGCTTAAGGCTAAAGATCTGCAGGATGAACTAGCTGGCAACAGTGAGCAAAGGGTATGTAACAGTGGCATAGTCTAAAATGTAATTGATTTGTGGAAGTATACTTGTACATTGGAGACATTTTTGCCCCACATTCTAGGTGGATTTTTCTTTGTCTTTAAACTGTAGCCTTCCATTGTTTTGTAAGCTATGTAGGACAAATATCTTGGGCTTTTGGCTTCTAGGGGATGTAAGCAAAGTCCTGTGTTATGATCTTTATTTATCGTCGTGAATGTTACAGAATCAAACGCCTTCATTTCTCATGTACTTAATTGCCACAAGTGTTGAGGAGGTTGATTTTTCTTTATAGCATTAGCTCGGACTTTGTTGTTCAGCCCATGAGGACCTTCCATATTTGCATAGTTTAGCTGCTTAAGAATGCTTAATTTCGTTCATCTTTACTGTTCTGATTGGAAATGAATTCACTTTGGTTGAATGTTGAAAGAATGTAGTGTCAGATTGGCAAATCTATCTTGCGCTCTTACAATTAAATTATTCTTTAGTAACGTGTATTTAAAGATACTAATAGAGTTTCAGATACTACTTTATTTTAATTATTGTTTTGTTTCACTTTCAGAAAAGGCTGCTAAAAGAGAGGCAAAAGCTTCTTGAGAAAATCGAGGAGAAACAGAAAGAATTGGCAGAAACAGAGCCGAAATTCAACAGTGTAAAAGAGAAGGAAGAGAGAGGAATTGCTAGGTCTGTAGTGTTCTGCAATGAGGGGAGTTCAGCATTATAGAAAGAACCAAGATGCTATCAGAACAGATGTGCAGTATATTCAGGATTGTATTTAATGTTTGAGGATGGAGAGGCTATATATACTGCTTATTTGAAGAAGCCTCATTTAATGTTTAGTATTGAACTGGTGGGGAAGTCATTATTCAGTGAACTTAATTAACCACTTTGAGGAGTTTTGTGAACTTGCTGTTTTGTGAAATCTTCTGCGTGACTGTCTTGTTCATGTCATGATTCTTTTCTTTTTATAACTGCTTTAACTAGAACCTGGTTTGACTGTTTGGAAAATTCTTATGGTAATTCTCAGTGCTTTTTCTTCATAAGTTCAAGACTTCTTCATAATGCAACGTGCCTTCCCCTTCTCAATATAGACTTGCACAGGCTACACAGGAAAGAACAGATCTTTATGCAAAGCAAGGTCGGGGAAGCCAGTTCACATCCAAAGAAGAAAGAGATAAGTGGATAAAGAAAGAACTGAAGTCTCTAGATCAAGCAATCAATGACAAGAAGCGGCAGATTGCAGCTATACACAAGGATTTAGAGGATACAGAGGCAAATAAGGAGAAAAACTTGGAACAGTACAGTGTAAGTTTTCATTTTAATTCTTCTCTCAAAATACTGAAAATTTATAAACAGTCAATCTAATTTGGGGCAAAAAAAATCTATTTTTGGAAATACCTGCAGATGACTCTGAACCTCCCTTTGGCACTACTTCAAATTTTGCTGCGTACATTTACTTTCTTTGTGGTCCTTTACCCAAAGTGTTTGGCCTGGGTTCTCAGGAAGAAACACGGAGCTGCCTTGCTTCTGTCTGTGTTGAACATGGCCGTTCCACACAGAGGTGAATGTTGGGGCTTTTAACACTCTTTCAGGGAAAACGAGAGAACAATATCTTCTAAGCTCTGCTGCCAGCACTTCACCTTTGCACCATAACTGCAATTTTGTGGTTAGGAGTTGAGATCCCTATCAGTGGAAGATTGGTCTCTCAGTATTATGTGCTTAATTTTTAGATTCTAATATCCATGTGTTCAGAAACAGCTCTAACTTAAAATATAGCAGAAGGATCCAGAAATATCTCTTCTGCTGGAGCTGCAGGAATAAAAACCCCTCTTCTTAGGGTAGGAGCATTGGCATCCAGTGCCAATGCTGCTATGCTGCAGGTGCTGATTGATGGGCACGTGCAGTGTTTGTCTGATGAACTGAAGTCAAGGGTCAGTCTGGAAAAAATATAGGAATGTAGTTGTACAAAGAAAACGGTGTTTTAGTGAAATGTGCTATATGAATGACACCTGCATTAGCTAAATAACGATTCTATCAGTTGAATTATGAAAGAACTGACATTTACCACTGGTTGTCTGTAATGGTATTGTATTGCTCAGTATTAAGTTTTTCATAGAATTAATGTTAATTGTTGTCATCTTTTCCTACTAAAAGAAGGCTGCTTTATGCTCAGGCTAAGAACTGTATACCATTTCATTGTTGTTCAAAGGGAAGTTGTCTCGAGTGAAACTTCATGTAGGGTTGGGTTGGAAAACTTCTGGGTTTGAGTGTGTAGCTAGTCCTGTAAATAGATAACTGCAAACATAATCTGAATGCTAGCCCCGGCCTGCTTTGAGAATGGCAAGTGTCAAATGAGCAAGAGATCTGTGCAATGGCTTAACAGTGTGCTTTTGGCAGTAGCCATGGTTAAAGCACAAATATTGTGCAGGAGAGCAGGCTAGAATTTTCACTAATAGCAGCATGGGATGCGAGACATGTATGTTTTGCTCAGAAATGTTACTTCAGAGTGTTATTACACATGGTTGTTTGTGGTAGTAACTGTTTTGGTTCAGTTTCTTACCATAACCCAATGAGCTGCTTCACTGGAAGATGCTCAGGTGCACAATTTGTCTGTGCCTGCTTTGTAGTCTGTTTTGATCATTGCGTCTTACACTACTTGCTTGCTTATACAGTGCTTTTACAATTTGTTTGTAAATCGGTGAAAAACTTTGTAGAAACTGTTTCTGAGTTCTAAGTAGTAAATAAGCATTGAATTAGGGGAAGGGGGGGCATAAAAATTGTAACTAAAGAGTGCTGCAGTTTCATAGTCATCTTTTCTTTATGTTAGAAACTGGACCAAGATCTTAACGAAGTGAAGGCTCGTGTTGAAGAACTGGACAGAAAGTACTATGAAGTGAAAAATAAAAAGGATGAACTACAGAGCGAAAGAAAGTTAGTAATTAATTGAAATATGTCTGAACCTCACTTAATGTGAAGGACCCCAACTGTGTAGTTGTTAACATGGCATGTAGGTATGTTTTTAAATATAGCCATGTATGAACTTCTGCACTTAGCCCTCCTGTTCAATTAGCAGGTGTTAGATTAAAAAAAAAACTTCAACTTCATTCACCCTTAAAATACTTTACCTATGGTTATTATGCAGTTATCTATGGAGAGAAGAGAATGCAGAGCAACAAGCTCTTGCTGCTAAGCGGGAGGACCTGGAAAAGAAACAGCAGCTTCTCAGAGCAGCAACAGGAAAGGTAGGAGGCCTTGTATTTGTTGTAATTTCTTGTGTAAGTTTTTTTTTTTTTTTTTTTCCATTCCTAAAGCAAAAGTCATGGTTATCTTTTAAAGATGCATTATTTTCTTTGGTTACAGTCTTACTAGCCCTACTTAAAATGGGTAAATCGTATATGTAGACTGTTCTTTGAATATTTTTGGCTCTAGAAGTATTTTGAAATTAGTTTTGTAAGTTTAAGGTATTAGAGGAGATGTAAGAAGACGAGGTAGAAATGGAATACTTACCAAATTCCATTTTATATCTATTTGCTCTAAAAAAAAAAAAAAAAAATTACAGACCCTGAGCTGTGGTACACTGGATTTTTAGATGTGTTCATTAGTCAGCAGCAGCGGTTTGTCAAGAAAGGAGGTTACTGCTCTCTAGAAGTTGAGGATAAAACTGATGTGTTTTTCTAGATCTTGTAATTGTGCTGCAGTAATCATTTATGCTTTAACAGGCCATTTTGAATGGTATCGACAGTATAAACAAGGTTCTGGAGCACTTCCGTCGAAAAGGAATAAACCAGCATGTCCTAAATGGCTATCACGGCATTGTGATGAACAACTTTGAATGTGAACCAGCTTTCTACACGTGTGTTGAAGTTACTGCAGGGAACAGGTAACTACGTACTCCTCAGTATTAAGGTGATGCAACTGCAGTGTCACAAATGAGTCTGTGCTGAGTCCTTCTAAAATAGTAATTATTTTTCCTTTTTGTCAAGTGCTGTTAGAGGGCCTCATCACACTTCTATTTCAAGAAGGAACTGAGGATTCTGCAGATTTTAAAAAATTATTCTAACTTCTCTTAATCTTGTTTCAAAGTGGGAGGGAGTTGGGGGAGGGAGTGGGAAGGCAGGTAAGCAAGGCCCAAGAGTGATGCTTCTGATGCTTGCTAGGAATCTTCTGGTGTGGTGCATTCTTCAGTAAGTAATGCTGATGTTTCAGTAACAATCAGTAGGAGTTTTTTTCACTTAAACTAGAAAATCTTATGTGTGAGAGTAATCCCTAAACAGTCAACTGCTATTTAAAAGCTGTGTCATTCTAATTAGAGTACCATCTGCTTGCTTTGACAGCAGTGCTTAAAAACAATAGAGCAAATGCAGCGTGGCTTCATTGTGGCAGGTAACATCACCTGCATGCTAAATGTTCCCATACAAATATTTGGTTTTTTTGCACAATGAACGTTTTTTTCTGTTTTTTTTTTTTTTTTTGACTTGTTAATTAGGTTATTTTATCACATTGTGGATTCTGATGAAGTCAGTACAAAAATTTTAATGGAATTTAACAAAATGAACCTTCCTGGAGAAGTTACGTTCCTCCCATTGAACAAGCTGGATGTTCGAGATACTGCTTATCCTGAGACTAATGTGAGTGTTCATTTTGAACCTTCATCTATTTAATATAAAATATAATATAAGGCTTCGTTATTTGTACTGTGTGCCTGTTACGTATTGCCCCCCACTTTCTTTTGTTGAATGTCTGCAATTAAGTACTGCCATTAATTTATCGCTTCTCAAGGTTGAAAACACTTTTATTGGAAAACACCTTGCTTCAAGCTGTTCTTCAAAGTTGAACTCCGCCTTCTGAGTACATAGGTGATAATGTAACAATAGGAGGTTCTCCTATAATCTGATAATAATTGCATGAATTACTAAACTTTAATTCTTTAGCTGAAAGATTGCCACGGACAAAAGCTGCAGGGAAGGATAGTTCCATGTTGCAGCTGTGGAGACTTTCTCAAAGTTGTTTGGACTGACTTGTGTTTTGATACTTAAAAAAATATCTTCAGTGACAACCATTTAAAAAGTATCTTTAAAATGTATTTCAAGAAAGCATCTTCTCTTACTTGAAACTTAGCGCTGAAGTGTCATGACTTCCTACAACATCATGGTAGAATAAGTTCTTTAAAATTTCCTTTCCTCTCCTTTTACCCCTCAGATATATGTAGGGGAAAAAAGATAAATAGAGAAGAACTGATCTTCTAGAGTGACTATTGTGGGATTTCTTTGCTAGCAGAACTATATTAATGTTTGTATTCTATTTGCTGTGCAAAAGTCATCCTTGGTGGATTTTTTTTGTTTTTGCAGACAATTAATGATAATTGTTAAAAAAGTTTCTGTAGTTTAATACTCAAGATACCCAGCAGACTCCTAGTTGACTTAATGCTCAAGCCTGTTACAAACTAAAATTGCAAAATCTTGTTCTTGGTTTCCATACGATATTTATATTGACTGCTTAATCAGCATATCATCCTCTTACTGTTTCCAAAGTGATCGTTTGCAGCGTTGTGCTTTGAGTTTGGAGTTTGACATTGTCTAAATAAATCTTGATATATGGAGCTCCAGAAATCTGATTGTGAATACCTGTATTCATCTTTAGTGAACTTGAGATATGCTTAACTTTGAAGAATATAATATTATAAGGCAGTGTATTGTATTTTTACTCTTGATGTAGTTTCTTTCTTTTCTAGGGCTTGGCTGAATTAATTGCAATATGCTTGCTCTGTTTGTATCATTGCACTGTTCTCATTGTAATCACTGTCACTTCAGGATGCTATTCCTATGATCAGTAAACTGAGATACAATCCAAGATTTGACAAAGCTTTCAAACATGTGTTTGGAAAGACTCTGATTTGTCGTAGCATGGAAGTATCTACTCAGTTGGCCAGAGCTTTCACTATGGATTGTATTACTCTGGAAGGTAAGTGTCACAATTAGATCAATTACTCATTGGAAAAATGGGATCCTTTGAAGTGTGAGACTCATTATGCATAATCTGTTAGCGTTATCAAAATAAGATTATTCAAAATAATATAGCTGAGATATACGCAGCTACACTTGGGTAAGTGCAGTACTAAAAATGCAGGATTTATTCACAAGTCATTTAATTATCTTGTGATCTAAAAGTTAATAGCTGTATCTCCATCCTGAGAACTGCTAAGTAGATGAAGTTTGTATTCATGTTCTTTCAAATTTAGGCAGCCGTTGTTCTCCTTGAGTATTTATGATGTATTCCACCAACTTAAAGCAGCACTGAGGGTGTGAGTGCGTGGCTTTAATTACTGATAAGTGCAAGGTGGATTATTCTGCATACCAGGTGCATTTACATATTATGTTCCCTAAAGTGATCGTTTGGTAGTAGCCTATTCCTGGAGTGCAGATTCCATGCAGACTTATTATTTGTCTCTGAAGGGCAATCTGAAAACTTTCCCAAGAATGTCTGAGGGAGAAATAATCAGCAGAATCTGTGCCTCGTAGAGCGCTGCTTTTTTTTTTTTTTCTTAAAGGAGATGGCAGCAATCTGTGTTGGACTTGAAGAAGGAAATATACTTTAAATGGAACACCAAAACAAACATTTCTCTAATTACAAAACTTTACGTAAAGTCTTAATTGTAAATAACAATTTCTTATACTGATGCAGCGCTTCTTTAGGTTTGTTGAAAGGTAGTCATGCTACCGAACTGTATTATAGAAACTGTTCCAGATATCACAGGGAATAAGTGATGAGCAATTTATCGTCTTGTTCTGTTGTGCTCTTAGGTGATCAGGTCAGCCATCGTGGTGCTTTGACTGGTGGTTATTATGACACAAGAAAGTCTCGCCTCGAGTTGCAAAAAGATGTTAGAAAGGCAGAAGAAGAACTTGGGGAACTTGAAGCAAAACTCAATGAAAACTTGCGCAGAAATATTGAAAATATCCTTTTGTTTGTTTGGGGAAAGGTTGTGTGATGGTAAAGGTTTCATTTTGCAGTTACAGTAGTGGATGAAAAAGAGGATTCTTAATGCTTGTAAGTGTTACATATTGGCTCTGCATTTGTTTTGACTGTTCCTTGTGCTGCCTGGTTCTGTTTGTTACTGTGGGGATTTTAATAACAAAAGTCAAAACAGAAACAAACAGAAATCCTGCATATGGAAACCGGTATCACCAATGACAATAACAGATTCTAAAATATATCCATTGTTTTTGTGCCAGAATTCCATTTGTTTTTTCTTAAGAAACTTTTAGATCAATGCACATAGTTTCTATGTAACTGCTGTTACTGTCTTTTTTACGTTTCCATACAAGGGAAACATGTCTGAAACATAGTAACTGAAACACTGAGTGCCTTTCAAGGTTTCATCATTTGTTATTATCTGACCTTAATTCAATCAAGACTTTGCTCTGCTTTCATTGAGGATAGGAGTACATGTGGATCTGACGCAGTAGTGCTCATAATGCATCTTGGCCACTGGTTTGCTGCTCAGAGTGGCTGGTTGCTATAGGCACTGAAAACAGGGAGCTTTAGTAGTGTGCTGCCATTAAAATTTGATATTGATCGTTCAAGCTTAGAGATGGGGTTAAACACTAAACTCTGGTGCTTTCTACTCCTTCTGTTACAGTGACTACTATAAGAAGGTATTCTTGTTATGTGTTCGTCTTCACCGCTTCTTCTTAGTTACCCTATATTCTTAGTGCTTGCAGCCCAGACTTCTACATGACATAGCCAACTCATGCTGGAGGTGGTGGTGGAGGACGCTGTACTATAATCCAGCTCAGAGTTGTTTGACAAGCCCGATGTTTTGGTCTCATTATAAGAAAAGTCATGTAACTGACACATTTTTCTGGAACCCCTTTAATACTGTAGTATCTTTTCTAGATCTAGTATCTAGAGCTTGGGGGCAGGAGAAGCTTATACAATATTATTCTGTTGTTGAGGTCATTTCTGTCCTTTGAACCTATTTTTTTCTGACCTGCAGCAGCATTAATATCACTTCAATATTAACAAGGGCAGCAGATAACAGTGAAACCGTGCTTAGATCCACAGGTTAGCAAGTTTCTTTACATGTGTGCCTTCATCTTGTTAATTCAGTGGAAGATGCCAAAATGCTTTGTTGAACATGAATTAGACTGAGTTTGCCAACTGATTTACATGCACCAGCTGTAATGAATATCTTTCGCCCTTTTATTGTTAACCCTAAGCAATATGCAAGACTCAGTGTATATGCATTTTAGCAAGCTTGGAATTTTCTCCTTCCTTAGATCTTTTCTTAAGAGACAAGTATGTAGGCATTTTAAGTCATAACTTAATTAACTTCAGGCCTGGTTTTCCTTTTTGAGGAGGGAACCTTAGAGGGTGACAGCTGAAGGGTATAGCACACAAGAACTTCTGGGGTAGATCAGTAATTGTAATAAATGTCATTACCACAGTCTGACATTGAATTTTAGAACGTAACACAAACAGATCTCAAGACACTTAGAAGGTAAAATTTGTTTGTCCTTTACTGCTAACTTACTGTTCTGTATTTGATTCAGTTTTCCAAAAGTGTTTTCAGTATGGGGTGAAATGTTCTGCTGTGACCTCTGCTTTTGGGAACTGTTTGGCTTTTAGTGCTTCTACGTTGATGTCTTGTCAAACTATGCATTGTAGTAGGAGAAACATAATGTTAGCAGCTCAACAGAAGCTAAAATTCTCTACAAGATCTGTGCTGCGACTCAAGGTGTTGGATCACAATTGTTCTGGAAAATTATTCCTTTTGTCTCAGACTTGAGTTAGGGTTGATTTGTATCGTTCTAATGTTGCTTTTTAAATGGAGGTA
This sequence comes from Numida meleagris, assembly GCF_002078875.1. Classification (NCBI taxonomy): domain Eukaryota; kingdom Metazoa; phylum Chordata; class Aves; order Galliformes; family Numididae; genus Numida; species Numida meleagris. The sequence goes on along the minus strand of NC_034413.1, from coordinate 9,635,812 downwards.
TCTGCTCTTCTGTGTTTTGTCAGATCAGAATTTTCCTTACAATTTCAAATGTATCTATTCTGAGTTCCATGCTGTAAAAGTAACAGCAAAGGAATCTCTTCTGGTTTGCTCTTGGCATTGATAAGGGTCGGGAAGTTATTCTTGCTAATGATTCTTGATTTCTCCTGTACAAATGATTATTCTTGATTCGTCTTATCAGGGCAACAGAATAAGGCAAAAAGTAAAAGCTAAATGTACTAGTAGGTATAAAATGCATTTTAAAGAGTTTTCCTTAGCCCACAGCATGGATTAATAATGAGATTGACCAGCTGATGAACCAAATGCAGCAAATTGAGACACAGCAGAGAAAGTTCAAAGCCTCTCGAGACAGTATTCTGTCAGAAATGAAAATGCTGAAGGAGAAGAGGCAGCAGTCTGAAAAGACATTTATGCCTAAGGTACAGTAAAGTGATATTGAAATAATTTATTGGTTTTATATTATGGTTTTATTGGCATTATTGATGAATTTGCTTTCCTTTCTGGTTGACTGAAATATGAAAAGATGACTAGAGATCTGTCACAACTCATATATTTGCATAAATATGGAAGTAATCACAAATCTGCAGGATGCTCCAAGGAATTATTCTGTCTAATCTTTGTTCCACAGCAACGCAGCTTACAGAGCTTGGAGGCAAGTTTACATGCTATGGAATCAACTAGAGAATCACTGAAAGCAGAACTGGGGACCGATTTGTTGTCTCAACTCAGTCTTGAAGATCAGAAACGTGTGGATGCTCTTAATGATGAAATTAGGCAGCTGCAACAAGTAAGATAAAATGAAAATGTCTTGCAACTGAACGTGGTACCTTTTCTTCACAGTAAACTTCCTTTGGTCCTTTATGTGAAGAGTCAGTAATGATGAGTGTATTGTAACTGAGTGGGGTTTTACCAGTAGTGGCTTGGGATGTTTCTCATCTGCAAAGTTTATCTGCCTGCTTTTCTCAAATGCTGGGTGAATTTTACTAGCTATATTTTGCTAGAATTACATTCCTGTAGCGTTGGAATTGACACAATTTCCTCGCTCCTACTATTGAACTTTACAATAATTAATTTCAAAATAATTACCATCTGATGGGAATGATGCGTGATGTGGGAAACTGAAACAATACATTTGAGCTTGTGGTAAATTAGACAGTTCTGAGTTTGTTGCTATGTTTGCCACATGTGGTTGGAAAAATACTGTTTAACTATACTCTTCTGGGTTTAAGAACCAGATTCAGATGCTAGTGCAGCTCAGGAAAGTTACAGATTTTTTATGATGGACTTTACACTAGATAGCTGCAGAAATATTCCCTGTTAGCAGGTTATTTCTACCTGCTAAATCAGTGACAGTCCAAAGATGTGTAATATTTTTGTACACGGAGTTCTGTCAAGAGTGGGTTTTATTTTAGTTTTTACTAGGGGAAAAAATTAGTAGTTTGATTTTAGTTGATGCAGTAAATATCCTTCATAATTATTATTGTTTTTCAGGAAAATAGACAGCTTTTGAATGAGAGGATTAAACTAGAAGGCATTATAACAAGAGTTGAAACGTATCTCAATGAGAATCTGAGAAAGCGCTTAGACCAAGTGGAACAAGTAAGGATTTTCTCTTGCATGAATCCATGCAGTCTGTTTTTGTAGTTTGTTTCCTAAGCTTTGACATGTTACTGATTGGATAAATATGTATTCATCACTCTCTGTAATCTATGGTGTTTCTTTCTTCCTTTATCCAACCTGAATTACTTGTTGTGCTTAAACTTCAACAACAAAAATGCTGCTCTGTATACACTGCTTTGGTATAAAAAAGGCTACCATAATGATCTGGTGAAAGATGAAAATATCTTAGTAAGGTTTTCGAGAATAGTTAGTTGTATGTAGAACAGTGGAAGCTGTCTGGCTTACGCTTTCGTTCTCTTTCCTATGGAAGCTTGATGGCGTTTACTTTGTCCCATAGGAGCTGAATGAGCTACGAGAAACAGAAGGTGGCACAGTTCTTACTGCCACAACGTCAGAACTTGAGGCTATCAACAAACGAGTGAAGGATACGCTGGCACGGTCAGATGGTTGGTAGCACTGTTTTGGCAAAGAAAAACCTCCAATGCTTTGAAAGTTCCCACGTAGCGATATGGGAAGCAGCAATAAATTTTGGATATGCTATTGTAGCTGCGTAGTGCGTAACAGGTGTTTTGGAACACAATCCAAAAGGCAGAAGCGAGATTTTGTGCAGAACAGAAGTGAAACTGGCTGCAATTGCACATTGTGACATCCAACAGAGTTTTTGTATCAGGGATAGTATTCTGAAGCAGCCTTCATACGTGGCATGATTTTGTATAGTTGTTCCTGAATTTTGCCTAAACTGTCTGAAAATTAAGTTATTGTCAAACAGAACATAGCATCTGTATGGATCACCACTACTTTGGCTTCTCTTTCTAGACTTTGGTGATGTGAATTCTCTGAAGGAAGAGAGGGAATTTCAGCTTTTTATCTTAGTGCAGGCATGTAGGCTTAACCATTTTGGCTTTTGTGCTTTTTCCCCAATATTTCAGATCTGGATAACTCTATTGACAAGACAGAAGCGGGAATTAAAGAGCTGCAAAAGAGCATGGAACGTTGGAAGAACATGGAGAAGGAGCACATGGATGCCATTAACCATGACACAAAAGAGCTTGAAAAAATGACAAATAGGCAAGGCATGCTCCTCAAGAAGAAGGAGGAATGCATGAAGAAAATCCGAGAATTGGGTTCGCTTCCACAGGAGGCTTTTGAAAAATATCAGACTTTAAGTTTAAAGCAGGTAACAAATGTGCTTGTTTTCATGCTATTTGTAAACAAACAAATCTGAAATATTGGTTTCATCTATGTCTGTTTTCCCCCCAGTTATTCCGCAAACTGGAGCAATGCAATACAGAACTGAAGAAATACAGTCACGTCAATAAAAAAGCTTTGGATCAGTTTGTGAATTTCTCAGAGCAGAAGGAAAAACTAATAAAAAGACAAGAGGAGCTGGACAGGGGCTACAAATCAATCATGGAGCTGATGAATGTGCTAGAGCTTAGAAAATATGAAGCTATTCAGCTGACTTTCAAGCAGGTAAGAAAATGGCAACAGTGGAAAAGAGCGGAATAGAAATCAAATAGCTTTATGTAGCTGCTGTTTGGGAAGAAAAGCATACTAAGTAGAGCTATTATGTAATAATAGAGGCAGTATCATGTAACTTGAGTTTTGTGGGTTTAATGCTAACAAAAGAAACAAGCTAACATCTTCAGTGGGTGCTGATCTTGACTATGTTACCATTCTAGCTGTTCTTTAAACCTTTTAAATGCTTCCTTTCTGTTAATTCCTTTGTACTATGTGCAACCCTTTCTGGGCAAAGTCTGGTGATGATCTGTTCTAAATCCATTCTCCAGAATTTAGTGAAGTCTTTTCTAATGTTAGCAAAGGTCTTAACTGCAGAGCGTGCACAGTCTCCTCCTTGAGATCATTCTCTTAACTGACGCCTCATCTGAAGCTCACTGAAATAAATCAAACTTGCTTTTGCTGTTTTCTCTTTTAATTCTGCCACTTAGAAGAAAAAAGTGAAAACTCATGCTACAAGAGCAGTTGGCTTAAATCATGTTTTTAGAGCAAGCTTTGTATTCACATTTCTCTCTTCTGCTGGTGCTTAAGTTTGAATCTGGATATCCCTACTTGAAAACAAATTCTTGGAGCGTGTAAAAACAGCTCCTGTTTGCGCTTGATTTCATTATGTAATAATGACTGTCTCCTTTAAGGTGTCAAAAAATTTCAGTGAAGTATTCCAGAAGTTAGTCCCTGGTGGAAAGGCCACGTTAGTGATGAAGAAAGGAGATGTGGAAGGCAGTCAGTCCCAAGATGAAGGTGAGGGCAGCACTGAGAGTGAAAGAGGATCTGGATCACAGAGCAGTGTGCCATCCGTAGACCAGTTCACTGGAGTTGGCATAAGGGTAAGGAGAAATATTTGTTCCAGCAACCTGAATAGTCTTTTAAGTTAGAGTTAAACTATGTATTTTTTAAAAGTCAATGTTGAACCAATCTATTTATTCACTATAATAGCAACTGATGTTGTGGTTTAGTATTTTGAAGTCATCTTCCTGTTGCACTGTTTCCTTAGGTATCATTCACGGGGAAGCAGGGTGAAATGAGAGAAATGCAACAACTTTCAGGTGGACAGAAGTCCCTAGTAGCTCTAGCCCTGATATTTGCTATCCAGAAATGTGATCCAGCTCCATTTTACTTGTTTGATGAAATTGACCAAGCCTTGGATGCTCAGCACAGAAAAGCTGTTTCAGGTAGCTGTCTACCTTCCTCATCTTTAGTGTGCTTGAAGTGACTGTCTGACTTCTAGTACCTGACGTTTCAGATACGAGGCACGCTTTGAAATATCTCAGCACATGCTGGAATTTAACTTTGTGCTTCCCATTGCTCTTGAAGATGTGTTTTGGGTAGAAGCTCAGTACTAGCAGGTACAGCAGCTAAGGAGTCATAACTTAATCTGGTGTAAAAAGTCTAGGTTAAGACTGGAATTAATTAAGATCTATGAATGTGTGAGTCCTTTCTTGATTTCTATTTTAACTAACCAGACTCATTTTAAGTAAGAAATACTAAACTTTTTTGCCTGTTTCATATTAAGACATGTCTTGCCTTATTAGAAAGATGATATTAATAAAGAATTGTTATGTTCTTTTTAGATATGATTATGGAACTAGCAGAACACGCTCAGTTCATTACAACAACTTTTAGGCCTGAATTGCTGGAGTCAGCTGACAAGTTCTATGGTGTAAAATTCAGAAATAAGGTAAACTTCAGTTAGCAATTGTTAAGAACGTTATCGAGTTCTGTTTTATTCTGTACAAAGGTGCCTGTAATAATAACTGTGCTTCGTTCTGTTCCACCAGGTTAGTCATATTGATGTGATCACAGCAGAAATGGCCAAAGACTTTGTAGAAGATGACACCACGCATGGTTAAACAAAACTGTACTTACTGCTTGTTTGGAAGATGTGTATAGTGTGATGTTTATGCCAGGGAACTGTAAATTAAAAATATGAAGCTTTTAGTCCTCGTTTAAAATAGTTTTTGAACATACATTTTAACCAAGACCCCAGAAGACTTAGTTTCAAAGAAGCTTGAGTATCCGTATGGTCTCCGTTGCTGTATTTTATAAGATGATTGTTCATGTTACCTTTATACAGTACCTGTAGTTTACAGAAGTTTATTCTCTTCCGTCAAATCTTTTGTAAAGCGTCTGTTGCTGTTTTAAAGCTTTTCAGGAAGTGCTAGCTCCTCCTTCCTTCCTTCCTACCTTTACCGTTTATATTGCCTCACAATTTTTTTTTAATGGCTTCAATTAAAATGATTGGTTTTATCGCTGTAACTTGTGTACAAGCGCGTGTTGCGTGTTGTCTGTCTTTTAGAGAATTCCCTTGAGACAGAGGAATACTGTCAGCACTGGAGCTGTTGAGAAGCATGAGACAAAGCTGTTATTTCAAGTGATTTGTACTTTCCCTTTGGCACTCTGGCCACTGTAGCAATTCTTCCACGTTCCATCAGCCTGAATGGCCAGAATTACTTGTACCAGGCTGTCACTCATGAATCAACCCGTGAGTCTTTCCCCACTGCCTAGAGTTCTGACAAAGCTGTTGTATAATTTGCTGGGCTATTCTGAAAAAAATAAGGCCAGATATTTCTGATTTAAGGTAGCAAAAACATTGTAAAAATACATATAAATTGGTTGCATTTGTATATATATTCACATGTAGATATATATATATATAGACACACCTTTGTGTACTATGTAAAGTTATATGATACTGCTTAAGGTTATTTTGCAGTGAGAAGCACTGAACTTCAGTACTGTATTTGCTCCGTAGGGCACTTCAATGAACCAAGAATCAAGTGATCTGCTGGGTTTCCACCAGCTGCTTAGCACCCCTGCTGCCCACTGAGAGCCAGCTGACACTGCTTTATGTGAAGTGCAGGAGAAGAGGGTGTGAACTGAGTGCAATTTCCTGAGCTAGGGAGTGCGTGCACTTAACGGTACAAAGCAAGGTCAGAGCAGAAAAGTGAAGTTGGTATGGAGTAACTTCCCTGGGGAGTGATAATCCAGAAGGAAATTACCGCTGGCAATAAATCTTAGAAGCCAGACCATTGAGTCTGCTGTACCTGACGTGGGAGCCATGCCCAGCTTTGCTCTGCAGTCAGTAGCTACACAGTAGATAGCTCTCTGCAAATAGAGGGTGGGGTACAAAACTTGAAACAAATTCTTGCATCCCAAATAACTTCTACCCAGTCTGTCTCAAAAGTTTTAGCCAGTAAATAGACTCGTATATGGTAACCTCAAATAATTAGAAGTTTTACTATGTATTTAGATTGGCAATAGAGCAAAGCATTCCTAAAATTACTCACAGGTAAAGCAAGTCAACTCAAAATCCAGAAATTTGCTTCGTAGCTGAAGTTAGTGGTTCCATGCAGTTTTGTTCATTGCCCTTACCTCCCATTAAATGCCTGCAGCCTGTGACCATCAGGTACAGAATGTGCCTGTGGCAGTGGCAGGCTGCTCTCTGTCACTAGGCTCGTCGTGCCTGCACAGCAGCTTGGCAGTTGTCAGTTTGAACTTGGGGGAGACAGGCAGCTGATAAGCTCAGCAATTACGTTCATTGCCTGTTTTGAAAGCGTCAGCCTAGATCAATCTGATCGTCAAGTTTATCACATTAAAATCTCATTAAGCGGGAAGTGGATTAGTAGAGCGGAATCTCTGTACGCTGCTCGGAGACCAAATGCAACTGAATAAACTCAGGAGCTTCAGCTATGTTAGAAATTTTCATCTGCGTTGAGTCCAGCAGCCAAGGCTGTTACTGAGCTGAGCAGGGAGATGGGTAACGAGCAAGCAGAGGAAAGGAAAGGTGCTGGCTGGATGCTTGCAGGGTGAGGCTGGACAAATTGAGACGTCAGCTGAATGCTTACACGCTGAAGGCCAGGGCTTGGAACTGCTGCTTGCACGTTTACCATCCCAGAATCGTTTCAGGGGACATTTGGGAGTGGTGGCTATTTTCTGTTCAAACCCAAGAGGCTACTAAGCTTTCAGAGAGCTCATGAGGAGCAGCCTCACTGGGATGTTTGAAGGTAAGTCCTCGTGTCACGGAGGAAGGGCTGTCTGACGAGTTGCCAGCACGTGACCCACAGGAGGATTTGGGATTTCCTAGCCTGGGTTTTGTCCATATTTAATGTCAGGAGTGGTGGAAAAAATAGTTGTTTGCTGTTTTCCCAAGGAGATCCTTTTCTGCTTGCTGCGTAAGCGTGAAGATGTGACCCAGCCATGGCAGAACGCAGCGATGGAAGCGATAGGTTTCCAGTGTGTACGTGTTTGTTGCGCTCTATTTGTGATAGTTTGAATTTGGTCTGCTTAAAGATGTAGTTCCCTGGTTCTCTTTTCTGCCTGCCTGCACTATAAATTCTCCCTGGGCTCTGAGAAGTAAGCCTCAATGAGAGTTACTGCGTCCTTGGGTTTCCCCAGAGCTCCTGATTTTCCGTCTGAGGCTTTAAGGCAAGGTTCAGTGAAACTGGGCTCCTGCTGCGGGCTATGGGGCAGCCCTGGGAATCTGGATGCCCGGCGGTGCACCTGCTCCTCGTGCTCAGGCATGCTGACTGCAGGATCTCCGGGTGCTTTGTGCATTAGCGCCTTCTACACGGCTCTTGGTAGCTTCGCTAAGCGTTACCAGGTGCAGTTTGCAGCTTTGGGCAGCAGGTGGAGTCAAACCGGACCGATTAATAGATGATCTTCGCCCTTAGTACTAAAATGGAGGGCAGAATCGAAGCTTCAGTTACGAGGTTCTCTGAATTCCAGAGATGATTATGTTGGTCACGAGGACCCGGAGCGAGTAGAGAAATACAAAATATGGTTTTGTGTGGACAAAAATAGGGGAAAACTGGGCTGAATCACCATTTCAGTTAAAAATACACGGAGTGCTTGAAGCCTTGCTAAAACGTTCTTGGTAGGTAGAATTGTGCCATTCTAGGAAAATGCACGAATAAATTTATGAATTAAAAAAAATAAAGCCCAACAAACTTCTTCCTGCCATTGACTCTTAATTGAGACCTTCTGATTTTACAAGCTCGAAGTCTTTGGACATTATTTCTAATTATTTTCCTAGAGGAAGGTAACCTTAGCCTATGATGGGGGTTTCATTTCCAGCACCTTCATTCTTTCCTCGTTAGACACAAAGGATGCTTCTGCTCTCTCCCTGCGAGGCACTAGGAGCATCCCTAGTAACAAAAGCCAGAGTTTTTCGTCTGTACACTTGAATTTATTTCACTGGTGACAGGAGATGACCCGGGCAGAGTGTGCGTTTGAATCAGGCACCAGGTGTGATTGCTGCTGATACTGCTAGGGCTTGTGTGCAGCTGCTGCTGGACCTTGGAGCAGTGAAGCTCTGCCTCTATCCAAAGCAGCTCCATGCTTCTTTTTTTTTTTGAAGAGTAAAAGGCTGATGAACGCGTGGACTAAGACAGTTCTGGAGTGCCAGTCTTGTTTTCCAGTGTTACCTGCCTGCAGTACAAACGTTCATTTGACACTGGATAAGTTCTAGGATGTCTGGTGGGTTTCAGTGTTAGTTATTTACCTTGAAAACAGACCACTGTTAGGCCTGCAGCTGCTTTCAAGAAACTGGTGTTTGGGCAGACCATTTTGCTTCATGCATGATAACCTTTTGTCTACTTTTTTATGTGCCCAATGTTGTTGGGCCCTGGGGTTTAGCGTGGGCCTTCCTGCAGGTGGCAGACAGGGTGAGCTTCAAGCTGACCTTGCATCAACCCCCACCGCTGTGCTTCTTTCTTGTAAAGAGATTGGGAAGTAAAACAACAGGGGCTGCGCTAGCATGAGCCACCCCAACCACTGATGACCCTTTGGAGTTCCCTTTGGGGCAGGTACCCACCTCGCTCTGTCTACTGCCTAAGAAACGTAAGAGAACCACGCTTAGGTCGGGTGCTCAAGGTAGGTCAGGAGCTGGGACGCTCTGGATGCAGGGTTGCTCTTCAGGCAGTGAGTGAAAGGCTCCTGTCAGAATGGGGACTGGCCGCTGACGCCCAGCACAGTGCACTTCTGCCTTCCTGTCAAATTCCTCCTGTTTCTGAGCTGCTGAGTGAGGCAGCGTGGGCTCATTGCTGGAATGTGCAGTGAGACGGGGCAAAGCGTGGATGGAAACAGCTGGTGTGGCAGAGCTGGAGAGGAGGTTCCCAGGGCTTCCAGGGTGTTCTTCTGTCTCAGCCACAGAGGAGTTCAAGAGAAGTGGTTGCACTGTGGGAGCCCGTGGGGCTCTGGGGCAGCAGCAGGGCGCCTTGTGCTGCTGCTCCTGATGTTCCACCAGTTCCTAGCAGGGCAACCCAGGATCCTTTGGAGACGGATGGACAGGTAAGGACACCTTGGTTGTCAGCTGTGTTTGATAGTGAATCTGCTTACACAGAACATGTTCCTTCTATCTGATGCTCTCAAGGTCACCTGACAACAAAACCAGAAGAGGGCTGCTCAGTGGACTGCAATTTCGGACCAGCGACACAGGAATTTGCGCTTCTCTGTACCACGTGCTCCTGAGGAATCCCTGAATGGAGCCCGGGGCTCTGCGTGTGGGCTGACACACTGGCTGATTGTGGAGGCTGCATTAATAACTCTTTGTTGTGTTGTGCATAGATGTTGGCCTGCGTGGAAGGATGACAAAGGCTGTGACCAAGATTTCGCAGCGCTCACTTTGTGACATTCAGCAAATCCATGGCTGCTGTTGTCTCCGTCCATGGGGAAGCTGTGCTCGCAAAACCACCCGGAGCATTCAGTAGTACCACCTACAGCACTACCGATGCAGCTCTCTCTTTGCTCTCTGTGAATTTATGAAGACCCAAGGCAGCTCCTTCTTTCTCTTTGCAGAGAAGGTGATCTGGGGAAAGCCCCTCCTGCTCTGCACACCCTTCCTTCCTTCCAGCGGTGTCGCAGAGCACTGCCAGCTCCCGAGGCACTCCGCCTTCTGACCAGAGTACTTCATGTAGCAGGACACGCAGCATAAGAGCTCAAACTGGGAAACTGTCAAGAGTAAAACCAAAACAAAAATAGTGTTGGAAGAAGATAAATAACTATAATATCAACAATCGCATCCATGGATAACTAAATTACGCATTGCACGAATGTATTGTTGATGTATAAGCCATAATATCCCGTCAGTCCCTAACTTCTACATGCTTTTCGTTCCACCAGGGCTTGGATAATCATTTTGCAAACCAATTTCCTGAGAGCTAAACGCGCTTTATGCTTTGCAGCTTCTCCTGACTTCACCTTTCTGGAGTTATACATAGAGACTGCAGTATTGGTATGTGTATAATGGCTTGGCAGCTCTCCACAGTTGTGGAATTTACAATCACCGCTGTGTGTATAATGCTGGGAGCAGCTTTTTATTTTTTTATTTTTTTATTTTTTTATTTCTGGTGGATGATGAATCGGGCCATCTGTCTGCAGTGCCTGCCGACCCTTCCCCCGCTCTCCCCTTCTCTGCTCCGTTGGCAGTGTCGCGCAGTCAGTCGAGGTCAAGGTCTGCAGAGCAGGTCTGTGACCTTTGCTGCCGAGCTCCGATGGCTCCACCACGTTTCCTGGGGTAAATCTCCAGTATGCCATGTACCCACAGCTCTGAGATGCCATGTGCAGAGGAGGGATCCATTTACAGTAATATTAAGAACTTCCTTCGCACGTGGAGCTGGCATTCGAAGTGTACTTTATTTAGGCCTAAAGTGAAGGAGTTGGGGTTGTTTTTCAAAACATAAATGGGACGCTGGCTGATCTGCACCAAAAGTGGCCAAAGGAAGACGCTTGGAATCAGAAGAATTGAATGCAGGTCTGCAGACACATTTAGGTGTCACCCAGGCAGATGGAAGCTTCGATGAAACAGAAATAGAAAGTCAAGTAAATTTGTCTTAGCTCATTCCATTTTGCCCCTTGCCTGAAATAAAAACATATGATAGTGGCATAAGTAGCAGCAGCCAAACAGATATGAACCCTATAAACCAAGGTAGCGTTAGTAACCTGATCCAAAGTCTTCTGAGATTCATGGGAATTCCAGCTCTGAATTACTGAGTTTACTGGGCTTTGGATTAAGTGCATAGATACAAAGGACTTTATGTAACAGCCTGCCTCTGTGAGCACTCATGGAGTCCTTGGGAAGCTCTTTGTAAACATCTACATCTTTAGCACAAACACAAAACTTGCTGAGGTTGGCAGTCACCATGGGGATGTGTGCGTGCCCGTGCAGCTGCACAGGGAGGGGCCTCTAGCAGTTTTGTCAGTCGTGTTACAATATGATGAGTCAAGCTTATTAAAAACAAAAGAGTATGGAAATGGTAGGGTTTGGTTTGCCTTTAAATAGATGGCTGTAGGTTCTTTTCCTTTGCTGCCTCCATTTTGGCCCTTGTAAGTGCATGCAAACCATCCTGCAAAGCAGTTCTGTGTGCTCAGGAAGACAAGGAAATTCTTTTTTGTTGAAATCTGGAGTTCTCACGCAGAGATATGACTTTATCACAGAGGGCTAATAAATGGTACAGGATATCGTGAGGCTTGCATTAACATCTTGGGAAGAGATGACGCTGAGCTAGTGGAGGGAATGATTTAATGAGATTTAATGGAGCCGACCAGCAACGAGGAAGAAGGGGATGTTCCCACCCAGGTTAAAGCAGACAAAGCATACCTGACAACTGAACAGCTGCAGGATGTCTGGAAAAAGATAACAGCTGGCCGTGTGCTACACCCAACCCTCGCTCCTGGCCCAAAGTGCCATTTGCAGGAGCCTGTAGGACCGCATTATAAAGAATGGCAAATCTTCTACCAGGGAGCCTGGGTCCTCCACATCAATGCAGAACAGACACAGCTTCACTTTCTCCTGCTGGGATTTAACTTAAAAAACCCTTGATTATCTTTTTGTATGACTTTATTGAGTGCTCCTCATGAAGGAGTAGCCTTTAGTTAGAGAAAGTGAGCAGTCTGCACACAAACTCAGTGTGAGAGAAAGGCATTGGGGTAGGGGTGGGAGGGACGAATAGAGACGTACGTGTAAATGTTTTCCCTTTTCTTCTTTTTTTCCTTCTTCTTGTTCTTGAAGTGTTAATGAGTCTTTGAGAGCCGGCAGATTTTGTTCAGTTCTCAGCATATACCACAGCACAAGAGATCTCAGTTTCAACAGCAGGGACAGACTTAGGGCTTGTACGAAAATCAAACAGTCCCTTCATTGTTGTTATAATGGTTCCTCTGTCTCAATAATCCCTCAAAGTCTGAAACAGAAAATGTTTAGCTCCTTGTAGGGAACAGAAGTTGGGAACCATAACATTCAGATTACTTTGAGACTTCTGTCTCTCCGACTTTACCAAATGGCAGAAAACTAGATGACATCAAAGAACCACTGGAAAGGGGCTTATTTAATTAGGAAATTTATTGGAAATTGTCACAGGTGGCTGTGATGCCAACAGCTGCTTTCAGGTCACTTTGCTGCAAAAAAAGAGTGGCATTGTGTCTGCATGGGGGTACAAAACCTGAAACCATGAACTGTGACAGAGGAGTAAGCGGAGCTCTCTGGGATACACAGTTAATTCCACTGTCTGCACTACGTGTGTTAGGGCTCAAAATGTGCTGGAGCTGGTTCTGTAGTAGTAGCAGCGACGCTGTCACGATGAATTTATTGAATTCTCAAATCAACATAAATTATCTTACTTAAAACCATTTGGATGAGATATTTACGCAAATAACAATCCTGCCCTTATTTTTCTTTTTGTTTGCTTGGTCTCAGAAGGTCTTTGAAATAACTATTTTTTCTCTTTCAGTTGGGGATTTAGGAAAATTACAACTCTCTCTTGAGAACAGAATTGGCAAAGACTTATTCAAGTGCTCCTTCAGAAACGACACCTAAGTGCGAGCTGGGTCAGAGATCACTAGAACATGCTTCTTCCTCGAGCCCTTTGTAGCGGTGGATTCGCTCTGATCCCTCAGCTTGTCTCATCTTTCAGTCAGGCTGATGCATGAAGAGCAGCGAGAGGGTTTTGTAAGAAACTGGAATATATTTTATAAGCAGTCAGTTCTGAGTTAAATTCTTCAGGATGCTTCGCTGCCGTTTTCCAGCTTACATCCCCACAGGTGTGAGGACTTCAGTAACAATTTCTACTTATGGGAGAAATTCTATATCTTTTGCAGGTTTGATCAACAGTTTACGGTTACTGATCTATGGGGAAAAAAAAGGTATGGAAATGTTTTAACAATGACACATCGCTTTTAGTTGTAGATGCTGGGGAAGGGACTCCAAGGAGGGAAAGTAATTGCACTCAAAAATCAGGAATCTGCAGTCAAACAGGCTTTGAGTTTTGCTGATAAGGTTGGTTTATTGGTCCTCTAGCACCTCGGATTGCAGCTACTGAATGACGTGAAAGATTTCTGGAAAGCAGACAGAGAAACTATGTCCCTAATGAAGCAGCAGGATTCAAGAGGCAGCATATTTCTGAAGGATTATCGGAGGCCTTGGGCATGCAGTGAGATACACGGCTGTAGGCCAAGTGCTTTCACCCCCACCAGTGCCATAATCCATACAAAATGTGCTGCCCTACCCACCTAATTGTAGACTTTGCTGAGAGAGGAGTATGAAATCAAAGAGAAAGCTGCATAGGATTTATCAATAACTAGTCCGAAAGGGTAAATTGTTTCCAAATTTTCTTATATACTCCATGACCTAAAAGATCAGCTCTATCTGAAAGTATTTTTAAGCCAGATAAAACTTGTGGGGTTTAACAGCTCTCCACAGTAAGACTTCAACAGTATCTATGGTCCATAAATCTCATGCAGTGGTGGGGTCCTTGCTGCTCTATATCTGAGCTGACTTGCGGGTTTGGAACACGGGCGTTCTGGTTGTTTCTGACTGTCCACCAGGATCAACGTCCTTGTAACAACACCAGACACGGCCCTCATGAAAAATAGTGTCACAGATGATTTGAAACAGTTTTAAGATTTAGACAGTGTGTTTGTCATGGAATTTGGGCCTGCCCATCCCTCGCCTTTGTGCACAGGATGTTGTTGGTACTACAGTTTCCACTGAAATTCTTCTGGAACGTTCAGTGAAGATGCTGAAAAGAACAGCTTCCCCAAGCGTATTATGCAATTTGTTATGTGGAACCAGAGCAGGAGCAGCCTGTCCAGTGGGAATGACTTTGTTTTGTATTATCCTTCCAGCAGGGCTTTACCCATGTGCGCTGGAAATTATGCTATTCGATGATCCAGCGTGGAAATTTGGTGTGAGGATTACTGGACTCATGTTTTCTTGGCGCATTGTGGTCCTGCTGCCACAGAGGTTCTCTAGAGATTCCACTGCAAAGGTTTTGGGACATCAGCGCCTGAAATGAGGAAATCTGAACTCTCTGCTGAGGCGTAACAGCAGAGAATGTTTTCGGTATCACTCCTGCATGACAATGCCTATTGAAACCGTTGTTCTCCTCTCACATCCCTCAAGCATTTTGTTCAAAGCTGCCCAGCTGAACCAGAGCTGTAGCGTTGTTCCAGCTTAGTAGAACTCTTCTATTTTCTTAAACAGACAGACATAAACCTAGAATAAAAAATACTTACACTTCGATTTCTTTTAATCTTTCCCCAGATTTACGGGTAAAATGTATGTACCGAGAAGACCGAGGTGTTTCAGCTGCTGAGCATGCTGGCACCCTCTCCCGAGCTGGATCAAGGACTGTTCTCTGCAAACGAAGCAGATGCAGCTTTGAAGCTGCTGCCTCCTGGAAGCAGAGCCTCAGATGCTTGCTGCTACCACCTGCCCGTGCCCGGTACAGCTCGGTGCATCCAAGGTCAGCCTTTCCCATTCTCTCAATGCGTGCATGTGGTTGTGAGCACTCCTATCTAATTCCTTGGGGGTGAATCCCCGCTCTGCTGCTGAGACCTGTACAGGGGGTGGCACATGCTTGTTGTTAAAATAGATCCACTAGCTGCTTAGCATTCGGGTGAGATGCGATTATTTAGTGAAGGTTACATTGGGTTTTAGGCAGTGGTCTGAAGGCACAGCTTTGTTTTTAATTCTGCACTCATTTCCATGAGCGCGCTCGGCGCTGCGTGGTGGAAGGCAGTTGTCCCTCGCTCCATGTGATGCCATCGCTACCACGTGCTCTGCGCCTCGCCACTGGCCTGATCCTGTGAGATGTTCATCACAGTCCAAAAATAAAACTTGTTCACAATGTGATGTATGGAATAGTCTTACAGGGGAAGGGAAGGGAGAGCTTTATGACTTGTATCATTTAACATTGGGGTACGTGAAAACTGGAAAATATTACGCCATAGTAGAGCCGTTCAAATCACTGCTGGAGTTGCCAGCAGCAATTACAAAGCTTCATAATCCATTGTAAAGCTTTATTTCATCCTTCCATTGGCCTTTACTTGGGGAATGCCTTTCTTCCAGCGAATGTCAGCTTGTCTTGCAATAAGAAAGGGGCTTTTTCTGAAAAACAGTTGCTCACATTTCTGTCTGACTCTCATGGTCTGTAAAAAGGTTACATTAATAAACAAATGACCATTAAAAATAAATGAAATTCCACAACTTGGCTACACAGACCGAGCAATTCACTGGGATTTGTTCAAGATATAGCTATCCTTCTTCAGCCTTTCTCCGCTGAGGCTGCAGTGCTCGCACAATAAAAGAATTGGTCACACCTCCTTATGGAGGTTATCCATAATAGTGTACAAAGGACCGAGTAACAGATGTTTTGAAAGGGCTACTCAATTATTATTGACTTAATTAAGTTGATGCCTGCACGTCTTTCCAATATACATATTTTATATAATATCTGGGGAAAATATCTTTGTTGCAAACTCAGACGAGCCTCTGTGAGGCTGAGGCTCCAATTTTGTACCATAAATATTACTTGTGTGCAATGATAATATTTTATTTTTACTACTTACACTAGAGATTTGTATCTCTGAATTTCACTCTTGGAAAGTTACGTTTGGACTTAGATGTATGACACTTGTTGTTTGGAGTGACACACACAAATCCCCATACACCAGAATGAAAATTCAGCCTTAATCATCAAAGGGAAGTAAGGACTAAATGAATGTGTGTCATGCGTATCCAATTTCCCCACTGATCATCCAGAGAAAATAAATCACAGCGGATGTCCTTCCACTTCTTCTTCTTTGTTAAAGCAGCTAGAAAGAGCTCTGTGCTAAAGTCACCCTGGGATTCCCCAGAGAACACTAAAACAAATTAATACATGTTGATTAAATGTTTTGACCCATATTAAAGACACTTGAAAATGATAGGCCTAGTTTGTCATGGCAGCACTCCAGTTTTTTTATGTACTACTGAAATCAGAGGATAAAAATGGAGGAGGAGATCTCAACTAAACTAATACTCAATTTCATCCATTTTTAAAGCATCCTTTTTTGGATTGAACCCTTTGAGATACATTTCTCGTGCACCAGTCTCTTGGCGATGCCTAGTGTCCAGCTGTGCTAGGATCTCCTCTCATCTTCCCATTCTGTGTTACTGAAAAAGTAATCCAAAAAAAAGAGAAAAAAATGGGGAAGTGCTGTGCAGAAAGGACTGGGTTGATTAACGGGAAAATTTCAAATGTCACAGATTTCTGTTAGGTATCCAAGTCGCATTGATTTTCAATGAGTATGTGATAGCTTACAGTCCCTCATCTCTCTGAAATGTTCCCTTACACCCTAAGGCAATTTAATTTGGAAAGAATTGTTGGAAGAAATCTGATAGGTGTATAAAATGAGCGGTATAAAAAGCATGCTGTCACAGCAAAGGCAGTGCCCCGAGACTCGGAACCTGCTCAAAAGTTAATTGAAATCAATTGGAAAGACTTCTGTTGACTTAAATAAGCTTTGGATGAGCCCTTGGGAGAGCTGCTTTCAATACTCAGATTTGCCACAAATTTCTTGAATGGCTCAGGGCTGCATCCAGAATGAGGGCCTGATATTGTAAGGAGATCACCACAGGGAGGAAAGCGTGAAAGGCTGTGTACGCTGCCTCATGCTCTAGGGCTCTTTTCAGGAGTGGGTTATGAGCTGCTAATACAAACCAGATAATAACTTACATTTAACCCGTGGCACTTACAGTTGTGGGATGATGTCAAGACAATTTAAAAATATTTTGAAAATGAGGCTGAGGCACTTAGAACTCTAAGAACAGCATCTGTGGTCGGACGAGCTTGGATAAAATGTCAAGGGCCACCAATCCTCATGTTGCAGAGCACAAACTCACCACCAGCTGGAATAATGAAGCAGATACCTCAGTGGAACAATGTGTTACTGTCAAGTAATTTACAGTATCATTTACTATGAGCTGTCATGGAGCCATACCTTTCTGTGGATGCTCCCTGATAATAGAATCACAGAATCGTAGAATCACAGAATGGTTGGGTTGGAAGGGACCTTAAAGGCCACCCAGTTCCAATCTCTTGCCGTGGGCTGGTTGCCACCCACCAGATCAGGTCGTCCAGGGCCCCACCCAACTTGGCCTTGAGTGCCTTGAACAAAGAAAGGAGGTCTCTCTTCCTGTTCTCTCTGGGGCCTTTTGTTGTCCTTGCCTGCCCTTTTTGAATCCCACATTTGGGGTGGCATTTCTGCCACAATGCTTCATTGCAGGGCTGCTGGGGATGAACGCTAATTATCTCTGGAGTCTGAGAAGACCTGAAATTCCCCACCTACAGATTGCCACTGCTTTGCCACGAGGTACCCAGGAGACCCTCTCCAGAGCGTTAGCAGCTCTGGGATGAACACCAACAGCACAAGATGCGTCTTGCCTGAGTGTTGACCACCACCAGCCAAATCACTGACGGCTCAGCCGAGTTGTAAGTGCAAGAAGCAGGAGATTGTTTGGGTGACTCAGGCAGGACTAATATGGCAGAACTGTCAGGTAAAATAAGCTTTTAAGGAGATGCCTCATAGGGATTGCAACGTTTTCCAAGATTTTAGCCACAGAGGACAGGGAGAAGGAGCCATCAGTGTTTCACTTAGACGCAAAACACAACTGTTACGAGAATATTGTTTGAGTTGAAGTAAGTTGCTTTACATGTAAATACTCATTCCACTACAAAGAGAAAGGAAAATTAATCTCTGATCTTTTCTTTTGAAACTGAGAGGGTAAGGATACTACTGTGACATTGAGGAAAATAAAATAAAGATGAATGATACAATCCCTTCAGAAATGTTACCTTTCTCATGGGCTCTGTTCAACATGAACTGGTTGATAAGTTTGTGTGGTGCTGTTGATGTAATTGATCTGCTTACTGGAAAAAAAAAACAACTGAATTTTCAAGTTCACTGGTAAAAGCAAGTGGAAAGGGGAAAAAAGAAGAAAAAGAAGGAAAAGAGAAGGTAGAATTTTAAAAGTTGCTTCATTTTTTCTTTGTAGTCTGTCCTCTTGCAGGTGAACAACTAAGAAGGGAAAAGTCTACATACTGCATCTGCAACCTAATTAGTTTCCTTGTAAACAACTAAAGCAAAGGGAGCTTACAGTGCCTAAAATGGATTGTGTGTTTTTTGGTTCAAGAAGACTTACTGCAAGTTTTGGAAGGCCCCTTCCATGCCAGACTATTCTATAACTCTATTTCTGAAAATCAGAATCAATTTCATAAGTACTTTCAGGTAAGAACTTCCCCGACTGAAGAGTGTTTTGATTTTTCCTTCAGGATAGTTCCTGAAATGGAACTAACCCAATGACTTAGTTTCACTCTGTTTATAGACTGGTTGACAGTTCTGCTATCTGGTAGCTCTTGAAATTCAGACTCTGTATACTTAATGTTTGGATGATTTGCAATTAACTATTGTCATAGCCAAGGGCAGCCCACATAAGATCTTTGCAGACTGTGATTGGTGGATGGGTTTCATGCTACTTCTTTCATTCTAGGATTACCTGGCCACATTCTCATCACACATCCCTTTTTTTTTCCTTCTTTTTCTTAAGCAGTGGAGGGAAAAGGGGAAGGATTTGTGGGTGGATTAAAGCATCTGACTCTGTTCAGCTAGGATTCTTTTTCTTTAAATGCGGAGTATTTTGACAACATTATTTTGTATTTTGTATGTGAAACATAGCTTCTTTAGGGCTTGTACTTAAACAGAAATTGCCTGTTAGCCAAAATATTTACTAATTTGGGCATACATACATGTCAATTAAGCTAAGTTTTCCTTAGATTCCAGTTCAGGGTTGTTGGGTTTTTTGGGGGTAAAACTGAATGTAAGGTGCATTCCATGTGCAAAATCCTGCTGTCTCTTAAAGACTTGTACCTGCAATGTCTTCTGTTGCTGAACAAAGACTGCATTTCTAAGACTTGCTCCATAGGTTACCTTCTCACTAGGTACAAATATAAATATTTAAAATGTTCATCTAATCCCTGCTCTGCCTCTTTCCCTACTAAATTGCCCTTTTCTTCTTCCTTGCTTTGATTGTATCTATTCATCACCTTGAAGGCCCTCATTAGAAGCATGGTCACACAACTGCATTAAGATAAGCAGATGGCCATCTTGAAACCTCCTGAACCTTCCTTTTTAGACTGAACAATGCTATTTCCATCACCCTTTTTCGTGGCTATCCTTTTGTAGGCTTTTGTCTTGTCCCGTCCTTTTTTCTGAACTGCTCTTTCTTACTACTTAAGGTTCAGCTGCCAGGCTGGATGTAGTGCTCTTACAGAGACCTTATTCTCTTGTTTTCCTTCGTGCTGATTATGATATGGGAAGACAAAACTTCTATTTATACAGCTCAGTTAGATGCATGCCTTCTTTGCAACAGCATGGTATTGTTGACTCCTGTTCAGCTTTGATTCACCGTAATAATCCCCAGATCCTATTCAAAACAACTCTTACTTGCCTAGTCATTCCCCATTCTGTACTTTCCCAGGTGATATTTTCCCTTCTGAAGTGTAGGACTTAGCACCTGCCCTTGCTGAATTGATTTGAAGAGACCAGAGGAACAGTTTGAAGATCCCAGAATTCAATCTGAAACCTTTTTCTCTGCTCTTGCCCACAGCACCTGATCCCACAAGCAGATTTCAGATTTGTCATCTATCCTGTTACCTGGCCCATCAAATAACAGAATGATATAGGGACAGGGCTTAACCCTTACAGATTCACAAATGATATGCCATTCTAACTTGACATCAAACCACTAACAGATCTGTGAGCGAAGTTTTCCAAGAAGTTATGCTTCTATCTTCATATAGACTCATCTACAGTATTTCACTACTTTTCTTTTGAAAACATATTCTGAGGCAATAAAGCTGTTATCTGTGACCATGAGTTCTTTATCTCCAAGTTTCCTTTTAACCCAATAGTCGTCCTAGCTGATTCTTTTCTTTATCCTCTCTCACAAGATGCAGACCAAAAAAAGAAAAAATCAGGTGTTGTTATTCACCCATCCCAGGCATCTCAGTAAACTGCTTTGTCATTTAAAGTTCATGATGGCTGCTTTTCCCACCATCATTGTCTGTCTCTCCAGACTGCTTTTTGATTTTTCATCCCTATGCTAGTCATCTACAAAACACATTTCAATAATCCCACAGAGATTCTGCAGATGCCTGGTACGAACATGACTTTAAAAGCTCTTGTATCATGACTTTAAAAGCCCTTGTATCATTTCTGAAGTGGAACGACCTGGCAAAAAGTTAACAGCTGTGGTAATTCAGTGAAAGAAGTCATCAGTATCTTGATGAAAGGCTAATTTTAGAATATGACCTCAAGAGGTGAGCAGCTCATTTCAGGTAGCTCCAGTTTTTTGCTTCTCTGCATTGAGTATCAATGCAAATTTCTCTGTTGACTCTTACTCTGAATATACAGGTTGCAGGAGCTGAGTTAGATTCCAGGTCAGCAAGATCATGTTTTCCACTGGAAACGTTCCAGATAGTGATAAATACCACCAAACAACTTCAGGCTCACTGAAAACGTTGATGAAAGAGCACCTCGGACCTCAGGGACGTACAGTCCCATCTACCTCCCCTTTCAAACAGTGCTGTTTGAAGTCAGTGTGGTATCCACACATCAAACACTGCATGGATTTAGCGCATGTTTGAGGTCTCCTCTTTAAGCTGTACATGTGGCCCGTTGCAGTAGGATGCCTCTCTTTACATGGCCGCAGGTGGATTCCCTGCTCATCTTGCTCACTGTGGTTCCCTCAAGAAGGTTGTCTCAACGCAATGGCTCCAGGCCACTGCCCGGCATGCAGAACATTCCTGGTTTGTCTCTGGAGATCCGCAACGCAAGTGCTGACATGTAACACCACAGCTGCGCAATTTGTCAGCAGAGGAGAGGCCGCGAGCTGTCCCTCTCCGTCGGGAGGCACTGCAGCCCCAGGACTGGCACCGGCCAGGCCTTGCTTCTTCCCAGGGCTGTCAGAAATCAGCTCTGCAGAGCATCCTTTGCAAGTGAGAAGTCCAGAAATAGATACCTGCCATAGACCAGGACAGCGTGCGTCAGTCATTCTGTCCAGACCAGCCTTCCCGACGGGGTCATGTCTCTTACCTCTGCTACCTTCATTGACACAGACTTTTCCCTATTGCCCATCGCACACCTGGCTCTGAGGACACCAAAGCAGAACTCCATCAGTCGCCAAATGTTTCTCATCCATGGAGATGGAGAAAACTTTCATCAGAAAATAATTTAGATCTGTTGGGACACTAAAATGACATGGAGCACAATTTATTCAGGGCTCTTACAATGATGAATATTTTCCTTCGTTAGTAAAGGTCCAGTTCCAGGCAACAATACAGTCAGCATGGCCAAACAGCAGTCCCAGAGATGTGCCCTGTTTTGATATGGAACTACTTCAGCGTACCTTTAGAAATTAGCTGTCTCCATATAATGTTTCAAAAGGCCCTGCTTTGCCTTATAAATTATGCACTGAGTGTCAGTACCTACCGGCTTCTACTCATTGCTCCTGTAAAAATCCCTGTTTTTCCATGTGGAAAAAGGTGTCCATTAAGGGATAAACTTTGTCTCCAGTTCTGTGTGTATCAATTGAATTTGCACCCACATAATGAAGAATTGGTACTTTAAGTCTGGAAAATTTAGTTTTTTTCCGAGGCTTTGTACTATTTCTAATCTAATGCATAAAAAAACCCATAAAATTACTGAAGAATCATTTAATGTGTATTAATTATGACTATATCCACTAATAATAAAGGCCTGCTAGCAGTTAGTTGTTGTCTACACATCTGAACGTGAGAGGAACAAATCCACAATGTGAACACCCATGCATGAAAATGGGGTGGGGTTGGCAAATAAATACACAATTATTGTAAATTCTCTTGTGCTTCTGGGGTTGTGAAGGATACAAACCAGAAGTGAGGATGACTGGAAACAGACCAGTTACGTCATGATATGAAGTGGAATATATAATAGTGAAGGCTTGGAAACATAAATTGGGTTATTCATATGCATGTTTTGGTGATCTCAAGCCAAGACTAGCATAAAGGATTCTTTTTTAAAGCATATTTACTCCCGAAAGCAATTTGACATTCATTTTTACGATGGCCATTAATCTTTCTTTGCTTGCTTTTCATTTTCTTTAAGGAGCTGGCTAACGCAGTTACAATGGTAAACATTTGCCATTTCTGAAGCTAGAAGGAAGCATGACACAAACCATTAATGACGTAAGCCAGTATTTTGGGATCAAACAGAGTGTGTAAACATCCTAGGTATGATCACTTGCACATTCTCATCTTTTCTAAATTTACAATATGTGAATTGAGGATTACGCTGTCACCGGCTTGAGGTGATGGGAAGTCTCAGCTACCCATGGCTGACTGTGCCTAGCTTGTCTCCAAAGGCTGTCTTCTTGCACCGTGATCTGCTTGCGCCTTGCAGGCACGTGGCCACCACTGCAGCAGTCAGTCCAGCACCCGAGTTTCCTCCTTCTTGCTTTGCAGCTCTGGAGCAAGGCTGTTTTTCTCAGTGTGTCATTTATGAATGACACATTCATTTCCTGGTTATTCAAAGGGTGATTACTCTGCTCCTAACCTAATATCTTTAGGCAAATTCTTTAGACAGGTGATGCTGTCCTATCAGCCTAACATTTTTAAGTGCTAGATCTCCCCGATATTTTCCTTTCAAATCAGAAGGGAACTGTTTTTGGTGCTTCCAAATAGCAGATGATGTCTTTGTTTACTTGTTTGCCTACCTTGCAGTTTGCAGCCCTGTGCTAAATATTATCAGTGAAAAGATCACTGAGAAGGAACTAGTGAACAGTGGCACTGGATGAAATCTTTTTCAGGAGAAGCTGATAGTAAAAGCTCATAGAAGCAAAGAGCGACTTACCTGAAAGGCAGGCTGCATGCACCCAGGCACTGGGAAGTTCTGCTTCAGCCTTCAGCTCCTCTATCCAAACCGTGACTGGAGAGAACAGGCAAACATGAACAAGAGCTGGAAATAGGGTTTGATGTCATGCAAGAAAAAACTAATGTTTTAATAATCTCAATCTGCCTGTTTCTCATCCTTTTTTTCCCTGGAGTTTGTGGGTACTTTTCTTCATTAGTTTTGGAAGTGAAGTGAGAGAGCGCTTCCCTGTCTGCCTCTGCTATGCGTTAAGGAGTGCGGTGTTACCATTCTTGCTAGATGAAGTCTTTTATTCCTGCAACTGGATACTTCTGCCACTTCAGTCCTATTTCAGAGCTGATGTCTTCTTCTTCATGAAATTATTTTTGTATTTTCACAGTGATTTTATTGCTGCGTGTCGTGCCTTCGTAACACTCTCACTTCAAAACATTTTATAAGCGTTAATTAAAACCCCTATTTTTCTTGCAGTTACAGCAAAACAGACAAAGAAACAAAACAGAGTTTATTCTCCATTATTTCTGGGTTTGTTACCCACTTTGTGAATAGCCATGTTATGCATGTAGTGGTGCCTATGCTGGTTCTGCATTTCCCTGCCAGACTGAGAGGACTCTTCTGCCAGGGCACATCGCTTCTGGAAAGGACTGGGATTCTTCCAGGGCCAGCTTGGGCCCTAAAGCACTTCTATTAGCCAGGTTTTCCTTCTTTCAGTTTTGCAGCTCCCCACTTTCCCTAATAATGGAGGGTTGATTGTGTATTAATTTCACAGATGATTATGTTTAGGGTATTACATTCACAGAGGATTAAATTGCAGGTTGCAGAGAAACAGCCAGGTTCAGGCACGAACCAAAGAAAGGTCTTACTTAGACTAATGGGCACATTAAGGGAATGAAGTTATAGCTATTTTTGTTATTTGACGCTGAACTATTTGGGGACACAGTATCCTGTGCGTGCCCGGCTTCATCACTTTTCTGCTTTATGGCCCCTTTCTCTTTCCCGGGTTCTGCCCACGCCTTTGCTAATCTCCCCTCCTAAAAAATAAATGCTCTGACTGTGAGTTCATGAGCACCGGAGAGCTGCTTCTGATTTATGGTAAGGTGAACAACAAAAGCACGTAGGTCAGGATATCAGTTTTAGTGTACAAACTCCTACATGTGAAAATCCCCCCCAAAAGGCATTGTAAAGGGGTGGGGTTTGATTGTCATCACGTTTGGAGACGCAGTAAGCATCTTTATCTCAACCCAGCTTAACAGCTAGCAATGCTTTTCATGAGCACCAGTGGCATAGATGCTCTGACAAAAGTTATCTGAGGCTTTATTTTCATAAACTAAACAGCAGCAACAGTAGAGCCCATTCATTACCAGAATCATTTGTTGACCACTTCACTATACAGAACGCACCTCTCGCTGAGGGTAAAAAGTTACAGATGGGTTTTCTCTGTGGGCATAAATAACCACATTGCACATTGAGAGGGTATGAACCGCTCGTACAGCAGTCTGCCTTTGTTCACTTCTACTGCCCAGCCCCTGTTCCTCCTCTCTCTTCTGGCACTGCTGCAGCAATACCACAAGGCTGAGACAAGCCTCTGGTAAGGTGGGGGCCAGGTGTGCCAAACACCACGGTACGTCAGAACAGCAGGCGTGGGCTTGACACAGGAACGTGGATTGTGCCTGCAAGGAGAGCGAATAGAGCAAGTCTTTGTGAAGTTTCTGGACCCAGCACTGAGTTCTCCCTGCTAAGCTCTTCCCTGTACACATCGAAAGCAGAAATAGAGCTAGTAAAACGTGCTTGATCCATTTTCACAAGTGATGTGATAGAACTGTCTGTGCAAAGTAACACATTCTTGTGCCTATCCACGTCCTAATCCATGGCCGTACACCGGTGCCATGGCTGCGCTCCTGCTGCCCTGCAAACCAACAGTCACCACTTTCACCTCCTCAGTTATTACCAGCGGCTGGAGGTGGCTGTCGCTGCCTCTCCCAAGGGCTCTCTCTGTTGCTGTGACAAGGAGAAAATCTGCACAAAGTCTATTTTTTTAATGAATGATCAGCAGAACTGGAGACCTCATTTTAAACCGGTGCTGCTTGCTAAAATGTTGTTTCCACGCATCACCTCACTGCCTGCGGGCTCTGACCTGCCCACCCCTGGGTCCCGCTAAACAGACGCTGCAACATCTCTCAGAATGTATTTCTCGGAACCGTGTGCGTGCAAAGTGACGTATCCCGCGCTGATGGCCGGGCATTTTGAAAGGTTCCTTCGCTGCTGCGTTACTATTAAGTAACCGAACAGTTGATTCCCACTGCCTCGCACCTGGTCAGCGCTTCCCATCTGCGCACGAAGTGCAAAGTACGTGTTAAACGCGAATGAGTTTTCCTCTCAGCGGCGGTGGCATTTTGTACCCGTGTAAGCGGCTCTGCCCGGTGCGGAGGGAGACCCCGACCCCTCTACCGCCGCTCCTTCCCCCGCACGAGGGTGAATTTTGGAAGCAGCCCGGCCGTGCCCGCATCCCTCCGTACGCGGGGGAGGGAGCGCTGCGTGGTCCCTAACCCAGCGCTCTCCGACACACAGGCACCTTACGGAGGAAGCACGAAGCTCTGGAAGAAACGTTTCCAGAGTCTGGTACGAGCAGCGCAACCTCCGCTCCCTCGGTCACCCGCAATGTTGCTTCAAACACGTGCAGGTAAAACCTCTTTGCCCGGCTCCGGGGCCGCTCGTCCCCCGGCAGGTGCAGCCGCGGGAGGGAGGCGGGGGCCGGGCGCGGCGCCC